>NC_031979.2:17934874-18256541 GCF_001858045.2 Oreochromis niloticus
TCGCAAGCGTAAAGTCCCAAATTAACAGTAAATGTTATTGATTTAACGCAGTTTATGGATTTATGGAATTGGCAGTTGGCAGTTATATGTTTTCACCGAGCAGCAGTGACTTCGATAAATGTGTTAAACGTGCAAATCATTTGTTTAGTCATGGTTTCTTTTGTTAATACCTTAATTTCTTTTTTTCCCCACTTTCTGCCTTCATTTTTGTATTGTTTGTAATTCTGTTCGACTCTCTTTGCTCTCACTTCTGCCATCTGTTAAATCAAAGCATGTCACCTCCACGTCTTTGTCCTGTGTCGCTGTCATCCAAACGTCGCTTTGTGCTCGTGTCCTTCCTTTCTTTTCTGTTGCTATTTTCAACCACCTTTTCTCCACAGGGCCACCTTCCAGGTAACTCTGTTCATTTGTCTGCTATCATCTCATTGTTCCATGATACTGATGATGACGATGATTAAAAGAGAGATTTATTGCCAGAGAATGACCACGAGGAGAGGCAGAACCTCAGACTGCTGCCACTCCATCCAGAGCCACGGGGGGAATTTATAGACAACCAGGAAAGGAAAAAAAGTGAGGAACAGGAAGCAGAGGGGCCTGTCCAATGGGGGGATTTCAAAGTAAATGTAATACAGGAAAAATACTGAGCCACAAACAAAAGAAAGACACAGTTTCAATCTTTAAACCAGTTAAATTAATAGATAATTGAACAATCTCAAATTAAAGCCCAACAAACAGAAAAATTAGTAGTAGGTTTTTTTTAAAAGGAAAAGGTGCATCAATATGAAAGAGAAACCATAAGATGGAGGAAACAAATGACAAAGTGAAGTTGGTCATTTTATCTTGTTTTTCCCTCAGTAGACACTTGTTTCTCTGGCTTGTTAACTTGAGCTTACAGTAACAGTCTCAATAGGTTTCACTGCGATATCCTCAGCAATGCAGATAATTCATTTTCCAGGTGACTGTGACAGCAGTTAAGAAACTTTGTCTTCTCAATGTGACAAGTGCCTCCTGAGGAAAAAAATAATTGACTAAATTCAGCAAAGCTGGACCACTTGCTTACTCCTCTCTCCTCCATCTGTCTCTGTCAGCATTTCAGATTTGCCACATAAAAGGCAAAGCACAAACAGCACATCAGCCTCACACCATGTCCTATAACTTTCCCCTGTGCATGGTGCAAAGTTCCTCAAGACCCCTGTCGCCCTGTAGTTTACCTCTTATTTTCTTAAACAAGAAAAAAAAAAGTTTTCCCATTTATGAGGGAAAATTATGACAGCAAGTGGATAGGCTCCTTTGGAAGATCCCCCGTAACACATACCTGGGACTATCCACGGTTGTCTCTGGCTGCTCTCAGTCTGCAGAAACACAGACTTGCACAAGGCTGTGAGTGTGCACGCCGGTTGAGCCTGCCTCTCCTCCTGGTGCAGTAATCATTTGATCTGATGATGACGATGATGATGATGATGTTGATGAAGAGCATGAATACTCTGATGACTGAGCCGAACATTAATAGTATTGTATACTTTCTGCTATATGACTCCTTTTGATGTGACTTTTAATATGTGACTGTCATTATCATGCTTTACAGATCTTTTTGAACTGTTTTCATCCATTCCTCTTATGTTGATGAGATTAGTCATGGCCGGCAGATTAGATCACCCCAGAGAACGCTGTCTCTTCTCGAATCTCTCGAATATTGTTTCTAAGCTCTTAACACCAGTGTACCATCAGACCGTCAGAGATGAGATAGTGCTTCCAGATAAAGGGCCAGATAAATAAACAAGTACGCAGCGACTGCTGTGACCTTTGTGCAGAGATTAGTATGGCCGATCAGCATCACACAAACAAAAGCAGAGCACGGTCGCACAAGAAGAGGATGACAGGAAAGAGTTCATGGGCAGCTGTAAAAATCAGAGATGTGCCAGAGAAAGCAGAAAATGACACCGTCATACCATAACTCTTGGCCCTTGTAAACATGAAGAAATAATCTTGAGTAAAATGAAACTGAAATATATTCAATAATTGTTTTTCAAATAAGTAATAGTTAAGGAGACTATTTTAAGGCAGCACGGTGGCACGGTGGTTAGCACTGTTGCCGCACAGCAAGAAGATCCTGAGTTCAATTCCACTATCAGGCTGGGGTCTTTCTGTGTGGAGTTGCGTGGGTCCCCTCCGGGTACTCCGGCTTCCTCCCACCGTCCAAAGACATGCAGTTTCTGGGGATAGGTTAATTGATTAATCCGAATTGCCCATAGGTGTGAATGTGAGCGCGAATGGTTTTCTGTCTCCGTGTAGCCCTGCGACAGACTGGCGACCTATCCAGGGTGTACCCCGCCTCTCACCCTATGACAGCTGGGATAGGCTCCAGCGACCCTGAAAAGGATAAGCGGAAGCAAATGGATGGATGGATGTTTGCTATAAACCCACGATGTCAAACTGATTTTACATTATGGGCCACATACGTCTCACTTTCATCATAAACAGGCCAAACCAGCGAAACTCCCTTTTCTGTCAGTGTAAAGATGTTTAACTACACGATTTAACTTCGATTTTAAGTCTCAGTTGTTCTACATGATAGAAAATTGCTGCTGTAGTAAATGAAAGAAATCTGTTAGCATAAATAAATAAATGTGTAAAATTACAGAAAAACGTTCATGTGGCTCGCTACCCGGACTCTACTGCAGTTACAATTACTGGAGAGTAATTCATAATTAATAAATCATCATTAAGAAATATTTCTAATATAGAAATGTCTTTGTGTTGTTACTTTGGTGTAGTATGGCCATGGGGGGCAGAATCTGGCCCTTATGTTTGACACCCCTGCTAAAAACTGATGGTGTATTGATGAAGTAAATTTCATTCAAACAGATTCAATTAATTTTTGTTCTTTCGTAACAAAAATAAAATTGCATGGAAAATTTACATGTAATTAAATTACTTAAACATAAACATTTTAGACACTCGAGGCCACACACTGCATGCACTTCTACAAAGAAGTATTGGCAAGTAATGGTTTTGTATTTCATTAAAATCATGCTAGATATACAGAGGTTAGGTGATTTGCACGCACACACACAAACACACACACTGTACGGATGCCGGATAGTTAGCCCTGTGTCCCTGAATGTTGTTTAGAGGTCAGTCCCTTTAACAGAGTAAGCAGGGCCTTAGGAAACTGAAGCCACACAAACACAAAGTGCACACACAGAGCAATAGGACGGCAGGGGAGCAGCAGGAGGGGACAAGCAACTCATCAGTACGCTGCAGAGACCTGGTTAACACACTTTATACCAGTAATCTGACACTCACTGTGGTAGCATCTGATGTTAGTGCAGCCAGATACAGAAGAGTAATGCAAGACGGGGTTTTCTGTAAAACCACAAAACAAATTTGGAAAAAATTCCAGAAGTAAGTCAAGGAGTGATAGCAAGGGAGAGCGTTGTCCGGGGTGCGGTTTTCCCCTCTAACTCACCTGTATGTGTGAATTCAGCCCATCCTAATTTCTGCTCCCTCTCGTCCTCCTTTCCCCTTTCCTTCTCCTGACTACGGTCCCCCGTCCATCTTGTCTGTTTGTCCCTCCATCCTCTGCTCTGACCAAACTATCTTATCTGTTCCTCCTTTTTTACTTAAAGAAACGCGGTCAACCTGGCCGTGCTAAAACTCAACGAGCAGGGCCTGTTGGACAAATTGAAAAACAAGTGGTGGTATGACAAAGGAGAATGTGGCAGCGGGGGAGGGGATTCCAAGGTTAGCCCTCTCTGTCTGCCCCCCCCACCTCCAGGTGACAGGGGCTGCTCACCAGCTGAGCGGCTCGCGACAGCCCCCGTCCTGGGAGCGTAACACATGCATCTGCCCTGGCAAAGAGTCAAGCAGCGTACAGGGAGGATAGAAGAGATAGCTTAAATCTCTTGAGACAACCTGCAGTTGCAAAAATAGGCACAAGGTTGCACTGATGTCCACAGTCTGTGACTTTATATATAAGTTCAGACACAATGACAAATGCACTTTGAAGCTTGTTTATACACATAAAAAGAAAACCCCTGAAATAACATCTTTTTAAATGAATCAGCTGGCTGGACCTGGTAGAGACCCAAAACCCGATTGCTGGAAAATGTAAATATATCCTACTTTCATTTTGAATCATCAGGGGAAAAATGCTCATTTTCTTTATAATGCATGGAAAAATATCCCTATTCTGAGTGGCTGCCAAAATAAATCAAGCACATCTCATGAAGATAACCATTTTAAAGGTGCTTTGCACTGAACTGGTAATGTCCCTCTGACAGGACACAGTGCAAAGTAATGGAAAGAGGTTTCCCTGATGGATAGCTGGAATAATAAAGAGAGCAATTACTGTCAAGGCGGGAATATTTGCCCCCTAGTGGCAGCTCTGGGAAGAGTAGAGAGAAAACAAACAGTCTAGTTAGAGTCAAATGGAGACACCCCCTGAGAGGCTCAGTTTGACTAAAGGCAGAAGGAGAGATGAATAATTAATAAAAGCAAAAAACACAATCACAGGATATGTGTGATTTCAGCAATTTGGAACATTTTTCAGCAAAAAAAAGTTCTATATTGTGTTAAAGAGTCAAACATTTTAATTTCTAAAAGTATTCATCTGGATCTTTAACAAAAGTTTCATTCCTTTAGTCAATTTGAAAACTGAGAAATTTTAACTGCAGTCTATCAAGTTCATTTGAACAGGAATAAATTCTACATGCTTGTTAGTGGCCGTAATTAGATACAGGCTTTGAGCTAAATGCATGCTAATTAGTTGTTATTTGTCATGTAATTAATATTAATTATTGTTAGCATGCACAACTATATACACTACTAATGAAACCATCATTAGTAGTGTATATATTTAGATTTTGTCACAAATCAAAACACTGAATAAATAAAACTTTGACTCTGTGATGAATTATTTCAATTCATCTTTAGGAACACAAGAATTTCATTGCCTAGTTTCATCCAACTATCATAGCAGTCCATCGATTTCAGTCACAGCCCAAAGTGGTGGACTGGCAGTAACCTTCCTGTTAGTGTATTTCTATGTGTATTCAAATAAACGTGGTTTTGGAAGGTTTTCGGTGATGATTAATTGTTGATGACTGCCAAGGGATTAACCCTTTGATGCTTACCCCAAATTTCATATCTAAAAGTGTCAAAACAGTCAACCAACCAACAGACCGAACTGCACATTTGTTTTCTCTGATGATATGCATTAGGGAGAGTCCAAAAAAAGATCATTTCTGCTTCAACGCATGAAAAGTAAGTTCTCACTCTCCCAGTTGTGACACAGAGCTAGCCTGACGCCAATAGTCCCGGTTTAATAGTAATTGCCTCTGGATTATTGTAGGATGAGCTGGGGCAGCATGGGTGTGTTACCTGAAGTGACAAAGGTGGGTCCCACTCATATGTCTGTAGCTCGCCTTAGCTCCTCGCTCCCCCCAGCCCCTCCTCAACGAGCATACACACATGTATTCAGTGGGATCCATGCTAGGTCACTCAATCTAAGCAAAAGTTTTTCTTTGTTACTGAGATGTTCAATGCAAATGAGAAATACTCTAATAACATAAAATAACATGACCTATGATGTTATTTATGTTATTTTTACACGCGAAGAACCCCGGTAAACCTTGCAGTTTTGAAACTGAGCGAAGCAGGCGTCTTAGACAAACTGAAAAACAAATGGTGGTATGACAAGGGAGAGTGTGGACCCAAGGACTCTGGAAGTAAGGTCAGTCTCACGCTGCTGTGGCCCGCAGAACGCTAGCCTGAAACTCTCATCATGAATACGCTCCAGATTACTGCAACTACTGTCTTAGAAATAGCATTTTAAACACTCTTTATATATTTCTTGAACGTGCTCCACATTAAAATTAGTCTTTTTGGATGGTGGACCACATTTACCTAATTTTTAATACAAATGAAGACAACAGTCTTCTTCAGTCTCTGTAGCAATCTGTGGCAATTCCATCTTCACATCAGCGTTAGAAATATATTAAAAATATGTAAAATCATCAATCTTCACTTCCATGTTTCTGTTTTAATCTCGTATGCCAGTCCATTCCACGTGAGAATGGCACTGATTCTTATGCATCAGCAATATTAACTTGTTGCAATTACTGGCTCTCCCTTTTATATTTAAGATTTAATCAGGGATCAGCTCCCTTGTTTTCTATTAATTTAAGAATTTTCCAATAATGTCTAGATTGTTATTATTTCCTCAAAACTTTCATTGACAGAAGTCAGTCAAAATAAAATGCAATGATCAGCTGTTACACTCATTTGACTGGTTAAATTAACATGCTGGAAAATCAGTTCTGGAGTGTGGACACAAGCCCGGCTACACAAATATATATGCATTTTTAATAAGGTAAAAACAGAATGTAGCATTTATCATTAATAGAGTTTATATCACTAATAAATAATGTAATGAGCTATAAGCTAAGCTAAAAACAAAACACAACAAAAACTGTGTTCTATAATTACGCTTTAGTATTTGTATAAATGGATCTAAATTACCAATGAATTAAAGCAACTGGGAAATAACAGACCAGGGAGTTCATACTGCATACCTCCCCAGTTAACAACATTAATCAAAATTATATTCAAATTATTTCAAAATTAAACCTAAAAATTGTTGCTAAACATTTTTTTAGAATTTTTGCCCTGCTATAAATATTTGACATGGGAGTTGCTTTAAATTTTAACTAAACTACTGGAGCTTTTCCAAAATGTAATCCCCGCTCAGATTAAAAACTTGCTCTACAAATAATTCATTCTTGCTGCACTATTTTGCACACTGTAACATTTCTAGAAGTGTTGAATGTTTTGTAGTTGTAGCGATAGATTTGTAGTATACAGTATTTGTGGAGTAGCAGATGTGGTGGCTGTAGAGATTAAAGTTTTATATGAGTAGTATGTCAGTTTATATAAGTAGAATGTAATACTGTGATCATTTATGATAATACTATAACTTCAGTACCATATCAATTTATCTGGTATGATCTCCATTTCTCTGTGTCTAACTTACTGTATCTGCTTTTCTTTGTCTGCTTTTTCCCTCATTTTCCTTTTCCCTCTGATCACTCCCTATTCTGTCTCCACCTTCCTCATTGCACCATTCTTACTGTTCTCACCTTGAGCCTACTCATCGTCTCCCCTCACTTTTCCCCCTCTTCTCTTCTCTTCCTTCCTGTCTACCCACCACTTCTCCTTACCCATCCTACTATTACTACCCTTTCATCTTTTAAACACATGCTCCTTGAATCCTCCCTCCCTCCCATCTCTTCAGGACAAGTCATCCCAGGCTCTGAGCCTGTCCAACGTGGCTGGGGTCTTCTACATCCTTGTGGGCGGCCTGGGCCTGGCAATGCTGGTGGCCCTGGTCGAGTTCTGCTACAAGTCACGGGCCGAAGCCAAGCGCATGAAGGTGGACCTTAGCCCCCCCACTGCCCCAGCCCCTCCCCCAGCACCCAGAATCTAGCCACTTATAGGGAGGGGTACAACGTGTACGGCTCCGAGGGGGTCAAGATATAGGGGTAGGATTTAGAGGCTCCCGTATAGGTGGGGTAATGGTGGTGTTGAACATGGTGGTGGTGCTGTAGATTTTGTACCGACGAGGCTGTCGCAGCAGCCCCACGCAACCGTGTTGTTCTTCATGTGGTGATGAGTATGTGGTCAAGCATTGTGGAACCAATGTACTTTTAATTTTTTTTATGTTTTCTGCTTAATTTTGGCTGTTTTGGTTATTTATTTATTTATTTATTTATTGGCAGAATATTTTCGTAGACTTTTGGATTTAAATTTGGTTTGCGTTTTGTCACGGTTACGTCACCCTGGGCTAGACTGGGGTTAGATTTATGTGACCGCAGATTTGGTTCCATCGTCTTTGGCTGCAGATGATCATGATGGTGATGATGATGATGATGACAGTGGTGGTGATGCTCTTGGTTAATGACTAGGCACCTGCATTGTAATTTTCAGATGACATATTGAAGCAGTGATGCACAACTCCAGCATTAAATACATTTTGATTTTTTAGAACCTTTTTATTTTGAATGAATAAATTAATTCATATATAATTTATTAATTATGCATATATTAATTACTGTAATTAATGGTGTTGGTTTATTATCTTATTTCACATGTGACATCCTTCCTGAGTCCCTTCTTTAAAAGTTTCAAGTTTATTAATGCTAAAAACGTCTTCGTTATCCTCATCTGCTGATGTGTTTTCTTGGTTAAACTTTTACAAGGTTTTAGGGATTATCTATTTTCAGTTTTTCACCATCCTGAGAGCAAAAGTTTGTTAATTTGGTAGCCCTCATTAAAATCTGTGACCGCTTGCAGCTACAAATTAATTAGCTAGTGTGTGGACACCAATTACCGTGGATTTGGGTCTGACTTAAAATATTTTTGCCCGAAATGTGATAGACATCTTATGAAGAAAAGCATTATTAAGATATTTTTATAACTGTAGATGTCCGTTCTTTCAGCATAACTAGACATCTCATTACTCCCTCTAGCACCACGGCAATACCAGACAAATGGGTAGAGTGGGTTGTTAATAGCACATGAACACAGATAGAAATTTGTGTTTGGTCCCTCTTAAGACCAGTTAGTGTTGAGCCAATTCAAACTAATTTAGAGCACGTCTGGTCTTCTGAAAGCTTCAGCAAAGTTGCTGCTGCGCCACATTCCCCCTGAAAAATTACCTTAATCAGTAGAAGTAAGAATTCTTGAGGGAAATATAAAATGGCAAGGTGATTTTTTTTTAAGCCAACAGCAGTTTTTTTATTTATTAATTCATTAATTTATCTTTTGTCTGTAAAAACTTTATTTTTCTATTGATCTTAATTTCAAGTGGAAAGATAAATACAGATATTGACGTACATAAAAGCAAAATTTTCCAACTACCACAGTGTTTATTAGGTATACCTTTTCAGTTATCATTACTGCAATAATCCATTCAGCCAACCACATGACAGCAACTGAATGCATGTAGGCAGGTGGACATGGCCAAGACACCTCCTGAAATTCAAAAGTGATTTCAGAAACTCCTGATCCACTGGGACTTTTCCCACACTATCATCTCTAAAAGTTTTATGAAGAATGGTCCCACTACTTTGAGCTAACAGGAAAGCAACAGTGAATCAAATATGAAGAGTCTCATTTTCTCCTAAACATTTAGATGGTAGCCTGCCTTGTATCACAGTTTCATGGTGCTGCTGGTGGTGTAACGGTGTGGAGGATATTTTTTGGCACACTTTGGGAAAGTGGGAGTACAGTTTCTGACCATGTCCATCTCTTTTTCTGAGCAGAGTGTACCCATCTTCTGATGGCTGCTTCCACCAGGATAATACACCATGTCACAAGGCTCGAATCATCTCAAACTGGTTTCTTGAATATGAGTATAAGTTCACTGTATTCAAATGGCCTCCACGGTCATCAGATCTCAATCCAATAGAGCATCTTTAGGATGTGCTGGAACAGACACACAAAATCTGCAGCAACCATGTAAAGCTACCATGAAAATAAGGATTCAAATCTCTAAGGACTGTTTCCAGCACGTTATTGAATCTATGCCACAAAAATGAATACAGCTCTGAAGGCAAAACTGGATCCAATCCAGTGCTAGCAAGGTTCCTGTACAGGTGAACACAATGGAAATCCTTTGTGCTAAAAAGTATACACAAACACCATGAGTCTAAATGATCTCTTAATTAATTCCTTTTGTTAATTTGTTAATTCCTTTTGAATTTATAATAGACTAGCCCTTTATTGTGATTGTACAATACCAACTGTGCCAGAATAAAATATAAATAGCAGACAGCAGGAATAAATATAGAGAAATTTATAAAAAAAACAATACAAAGGCACACATTGGAGAGCAAGTTCCAAGTTACCAGTCTCATCTCTGCTGGCTTTTAGTTGATACTGTGTATCATCTATTCTACGTCTCTATTGCGTCATCCATTACCTGGAGTTGTGCATCCTTACTGCAGACAGACAAAAAAGGCACTTTGGCTTTCCAGCTCTGACAATTTCAAAACAGCCCGGTTACTTACTTAGTTTTAATGCAGACGAATAATTGATGAAGCAAGTACTTCATATGGAACAGCTACTCTGTGATGTGGTTGCAACATGACTCATGTTTATTGTTATATAAAGGAGCAATTAACTAAAGTGAACAGAAAACACTGAACATTTCATTGGCCGGCATAGGGAACCATTTAGAGGCAGTATGAGGTCATACTTGATGCTCACCTTGAGGAAAGAGCAAAATCGATACAGAGGATGCAAAAATAAGGAGAGCTAAACGCGCACTGAATGTTGGCTCTTGACATAAACTGACAGTTTTGAATACGATGGAGAATTCACCAAAGACAAACCACTTTCAGAGCGGACCATTTTGGACCACACTCAAAAGTAATAACACTGATGTTAACAGCAATTCCCCAAATGATTATGGTCTGCTATCAATCATCCAAGAATATTTCAAAGAGCAGTGGTACCACACAAAAGAAATGAAATGTATTTGTTATTTAAAAATTCCACATCTTCTCTTTAATTCTAAACTTCACAACCCTTAAAATAAGAAAGCCATAAAAAGGAAAGGGCAGTTAAATAATACACAACATTATTTTCAGATGTTATCTTGTAATTCAAGTATACAAAAGTTCACACAAGAACACCTGATTCGAAGTTTAAGATTAAGAATGTACTATTTTTCTTTGCTAGCATCGTTTAAACAGACTATTGCCTCTAGATGTTCAGTGTACTCAGTGTGAAAACCTCTAACATGAGTTAGTAGGCGAGAAATTTTAAGAAAACAAAACATCCCAGAGTAGCTCATCTGTGTGAAGTGTCACCCGACTCTGAGCAGTATAGCCAGTCACTCCCTCTCTATGAATTTGAAACCCTGGAAGAAAAATCACTCCTTCCCGTTTTCCCTCTGTCGTTCCAAAGTCCTCACCGTTTCAATCCTATCCTTCCAAATCCACACCCGAGTCTGTCAGGTTACTGAAACCCAGAACCCAAAAACGCATGGTCACCTATGAAATGCAGTTGTCTACAACACAAACCCTTCTTGTCTATAGTGTACATGTTTGTGGACTGTTGCCTGCCTCTGTATGCTACAGTAGCATTTGCACAGCGTGGTAGCCTCTTAATGAGATTTGAATGTGCAGTTTAGGGTGCTTTCACACCTCATCTGTTTAACGTAATTCAAAAAGAGGATTAGAGCTTTTTTTTTCTAAAATACAAATGAATACTAACATCATATCGTTCTCTAGATAACCTCTAATTTGGTGTCAAAAACAAACTTAAAGGTTTCCTGTGGAGTTTTTTATCATTAGTACCACAATGTATGATTGCTTGTTTTATTTTATTTTGTTTGCATCATGCACAAGAATGCACATGTACTCTTGCTAGTAATCGCTTAGCACAGCAATTCACAAAAAAGAGAAGAAGTGCTAGCAAGTAAAATGTAAATTAGAGTTCAGTCAGCGCCACTGTGGTGTAAAGATGTTATTTCCATTTGCAGTGGTTTATATTTGGAGGGCATGGCTCTCTTCTGGGACTTCCCAGCCCTTTCTCACGCATATGTGGAAAGCATAAGTCAGGGAGAGCACTCCTCCCCGCCGTTCCATCTGCATATACGAAAGCTGCAGGAAGGCTGAAGACAATCAAGAGCCTTAATATGGATCTGAGCAGGCATTAAGGACAACAGCAAATTACTGATTAAGTCGGACACAACAAGAAAGGAGGAGATGGATTGGAGGTGGGATGCAAAGCTGCTTGCAGATGCGTGCATTACATAGCACACTCAGCCAAGATGTCACATAACAAGAAGCCTACATGGTAGGCTTTTATTAGCAGCTTTCATAACGCTCCCACAGCCTCAAAGGTAAAGTTTAAAAAGTAATGAATAAACTTTTTCTTTTTAAATGAAGTTTGTTTACACTAAAACTCTACAGGTCACCTTTAACAAGTGCAATTTCAAAATTTGATATTTTCCAGGCTATTGAACTGAAATCCATTAAACTTTTTTTCTTTGGTTTGTTTAATAATTTTAAAAAAAGGAATAAGCTTCATGTCTCATATTTGGTCAGCATTTTACAATAAGAGACTTGTTTAGCTACATACGACTTTACTAACTACTTTAATTTAGGGGACACCTGAAAGGCAGGTTACGGTGAAGCAATCCTGAAGTAATGAGGAACTGCAGAGTTAAGTAGCATCTCCCAGCTGGGTATTTTGTAATTAATTATTTTTATACTATAAAATCCAGCATCAGGCATTATTAGGGTAGAACTGATGAATAACTTATTAACTACTGGGTTGCTCCTTATTCATTCATTTACTACTATAACTTCTATTCCTACAACCAAACAAGTGTTTGTGTCTCTTATTGTAACGTGTTTTCCTTATATGTTGATCTAATTATCTTTTTAGAGGGATCAAAAAGATGCTGACTAGAATTTTCCACACCACAGGCTAATGTCTTTGTAGTGCTTGTTACTTTTGTTAAACACCCTTGAATACAAAGACATGTACTGAATAATAATAATAATAAGTGTAAATGAGAAATTAAGTACATGATCAGTTTGAGAAACGTCAAATGTTTCAAATTTTTATTTGATCAATTATTTAAAAGAAGAATCCATCATCAGAGTTGCCTCTGATAAGCTTGATAATTAATTAAATCCTTTATTTGGTTGCTGTAGCACTGGTTTGCTTATGTACAAACAACCACAAAAATACAAACCTTCTCAATATAATTTTAACTATTACAAATATTTTATATGTCTACGTGATCGCGCCCTGAGACCTTTTTTTTGTCTTTGTGAGCCTAATTATGTGTAGTGTGTGTACAGGCACATGCATGTGTAAGTGCTTTTTGTGCATGTGTTTATACAGAAAGTTGTCGTTTCAGTTGTCGTTGCATTTGCTGTGCAGTGTTTCTGTCTGTGAGAGTGTTTTCTTTTTCTCAAACGATATCTCCACTCTGCTATTTCCTCCCCTTCTCCTGTCCTCCCTTTCATCTCTCCTCATACAGCTGTCTTTTTCTGAAGCCATGCGGAACAAGGCTCGTCTGTCCATCACAGGAAGTGTGGGGGAGAATGGCCGCGTCCTGACGCCAGACTGCCCCAAAGCTGTGCATGCTGGCCACGCCTCCCTCCGACACCCCGGCCTTGCAGTGGTCTCCTCTGGACTGCCCTGAAAACCAAAAAACACCTGCCGTGCCTTAACAACACACAAACATACAAGGACTTCGACAAAGACCCAAACACACACTTACATACAAACAGATCTATATATATTCTCACACACCCGCACGTACATGATCATAGCAACAGAAGCTCAAATATTCAGATACAGAGAAACACATTTTTACCTGAAACACACACACCGCGCATCATCATTTCACTTTCCTGCTGCCACTGACTCATTTTACAGAAGACTGATGAATACAGCTGTGGAGCGAACGGTGTAGAAACAGAGCAATGGACAACTATGACGTCACACTTGCCTGCAGCATTCTTTTCTTTTAATTTTCTTTCTTTTCTTTTTTTTTGAGAGGATGCCAATATCGCGATATCATCGAACCAACAGGAAAGCCAGCACAGATTTCCATGAACAATGAGCTGTGAACACGACCATAAAACTGATCATGATGATGATAGTGATAAAGATGATGACCACAGCCGACGAGAGGAAAAAAACGAAAAACAGACAACCAAACTACTTAGCTCCCGCTCTCTCTTCATTGGACAATAAGCCACGCCCCCTTAACAGCGCCTTACTAAGACGACAAACATTGTTTTCGTCATAATCATCATCATGGTCGTCATGAAATTAACTTGCCTGCGAAGAGTGCCAGCTAGTATAACCCTTAGAAGACCAGAAAACTGTAAGCTTGAACATTTGGACTACTCAGCCATGGACTGTTCAAAATGAATGAAAATGCTTATAGAATGGTTTCTCGCCCCAAACCAGCGAGTTAACCAATATAGAACAGAAGTAACCTCCAAAACAGACTACACAGGGGTTTGTAAAAGAAAAAAAAACGTGGTGATTCATGGAGCCCTTCATCAACAGCATCAACATGACAGTAGAAATTCTAAATAGCAAAGTGATGAGTACTTTTTTTGCCGAGTGGGTGAGGTTGATAAATAGAGAAAAAAAAAAGAAATTCATGGGCAGATCTCAAATGGCTTCCTAACAAAGTGTTTCTCAGCTTGACAACTGGGATCTTGCAGACGTTTGCAGAAGAAATGAGTGAGACGTTTGAAATACGTGGGGCAAAAATCTTTAAAAATGTGGGAACACATTCATTTTCCACGCGTTTCTTGAATATTTTATCCAAATAGTCTGCTAACGGTAAAATGATATTTGAACTATAAAGGCCAACTTCGACAATTTCCAGTTTGGTTGTTATTTGAGATCCTCCATCTTTTCCAGTTGCTGGGAAAAGGTACCATATCAGAGAGCTTGCTTTTTAAAACTGTTGTAAATAACTGCGTAGCAAAACAGAATTCACCTGTCTTTTTTAATCATCTTAGATAACAATTCATTGCAATAATGAATATAAAAAAACGCCACTACTTGTAATTAAGAAGAATTTTTTTTATAAATCTACATATTATATATAATACAAATAAATAAATATATATATAAATATAATATAAAAGCCTATAGAGAGCTATAGAAAACATTGATCACTGATTGTCAGAGGCCATGGCATACATTCTGTTCAATGGCTGTTTTTTGATAACTTGAAAATATTTAAATACCACCGTTTTCGTGTGTCCGAAACAACACTGAATGTCCATCTGGCGCTCACAGAGACACACACATGGAAACATGTGCACATACATAGTTGCATACACGTGGTCGGCTCAAAGTGGTCACTCTAGAACCATTAGCTATTCACTGCTTTTCACTGTCTAATAGTGTCTTTACGCCCCTCAAATCTATGTTTTGTTAGCTGCAAAGCCACTTGAAACAATGTAAAGATGCCACTGTTTATGACTGTATGTAGAGGCGGTGGATCAGTTTGACTGCTGTACTGCTGGGAAATAGTTTGGGGCATTTTCAAGAGTGTAGCATTAATGGTGCTTTTTTTTTTTTTTAAATCACATTTTGTCATCGCGTTTCATTCACGTTCATGTTCAAACTGAACAGGTTTGCGCTTCAATAAGTAGACTGTGTTTTTCCCCAAATCTATATGGTACGATACATTTTTTGGGACCTGAAAATAGAAAAATGCATATTGCATTAAAGGACCGGTGTGTAGGTGTTAGTGACATCTGGCTGTCAGATTGGAGACTGCGACCAGCAACCAACTTACAGTGAACGTCATTTCAACAGAAAAACACAAAGGCCCTCTGGCATTTGGTAGGTCCAAACCTGGCAATATCCAATGAAGACGAGCCGCTTCCTGTGTACGTATGAAGGGCTCATTCTAGAGTACTGAAAACACAGTGATTCCCAGGTACAGGTTCTTATATAATGATGAAAACATGCTTAAAGAAGCACTTTAAATCCTGCACACTGATCCTTTAATATCTGAGAAAATCTTGGGAAAAAATAAGGGAAGTAAATTAGTGCAGTTATTTTGCTGTAATACAGCTGAAGCATGATGCTTAGGATCTGTGTCATAATGCAGCCTGATACTGTATGTTTATGTTTTCTGCCCTTCTCATTTCTCTTTTGTTTCAGTGACCTCTAAGCCCCTCAATTTTGTTATTTTACAGTTTGTCCTTTACCCTACCCTCACCTGCTTAGGTCATCATTGTTCCTTCCCCCCCCGTTTTGTCTTGTCCTCCTTCGGCTTGTGTCTCCCCTAACATACAAAAAGCTCTGTACATAGCACATCTCAAGGATGATTTCTTGAAAATATTTTAATTTCTTGCCCTAATCCAATGCAAAGTAACAGGCTAGAGATTAATCAAGAACCTGAGACACCGGTTGACAATCTGAGTTTCTTCTAGCTCTGCGTTCTCAGCGTTGCTTTCCTTTTGTATCATAACCTCGTCTGTTAAACTCGCACCTCATCTTGTGTTAGTCCTGCATCAGATCTATTCAAGCCAAACAGACAAACACATAAACAGAAAAGAACCTCTTGAATCTACATGTGTTTCAGACAGCAGATTTAAACTATCCAGTAAGGTAGAAATTTTCTACTCACTTCTCGGCCGAGGGGATCAGGAGCCTGCAGAAGTACTGCACCAATCCAGCATGAGAAAAACTGCTCAAATAGTGGGTTTCTTACAGTTATCACTAATCCAGCTCACCAGACCAGAAACACCAGACACTTCAACCTCACATGATACTGTTGCCTTTTCTTTTCTTTTTTTCATTTATTTTAGTTTTCACCACCAGAGCATAAGATTTCGTGCGAAAACAGCAAAAAGCTGACTGGTGGGTTGTCAGCGCTCTGGCTTTAACAGTTTCTTTCTTCCTTTATTTCTTTCTTTCCATCAGTTTTCTTTTTTCTAGTAAAACATCAATGCTCAATCTCCTGTCTCTGTCTGTGCTTATTTATCCAGTAATCTCAATGCTACACCTCCAACAGCAGAACGGTGGATTAATTTTCAACCAAATGATGAAATTGATATTGATCACTTTTTTTAATGGTTTGTTTCACAGTGGATCCATAGTCAAATATACTTAACTGGACTGAGGTAAGTACTAACTAAGCAGTATGAAACATGATTAAAAAAAACAACATAGAAAGAAGGAAATAAGAAAGCCAAGGAGTTCCACAGTTTATACAGATTTAGATAGACTTTCAACAAAAGTACTGGATTAACTTTGGAATTGCAATCAATTTATAGCCCCAGTTTTCAGGGATTCAGAAGTAACTGGAAAAAAATGTAATTTTATAGATTTTATTTATTTATTTATTTTACATTAAAGTGATTTGAACTCGATCCCTGTAGTCTAGAAACCCCGAGCATCACCAAATGCTGTTTCCCCCTTGTGAGATGCTCTGTCAGACCTTGCTGCTTGTTTGTGGGTCTTTCTCCATTTTTGTATTTAATAACTGAAAAGCATGCTCTACTCAGATCAGGTGACTGACTTCACCATTGAAATATACTGATTTTTTTTTTTTTTTTTGCCATGAGAAACGCTTGGTTTTCTTGCGCAGTATGACTTGAGTCATCATCCTTTTCACTGTGAAGTGCTGTCCGATCAATTTTGCAGCACTTGGCTGAATCTGAGCAACGAGAGTCAACAGTTCCACTGGCACTCATACATGCCCATGCCTTAACATTGCCTTCACTGTGTTTGTTAGGTAATGTGTTATGTTTTGAATCATGAGCTGTTTCTTTCAGTCTTTATACTTTTCTCTTCCCATCATTTTGGTACAAGTTTAATTTGGTTTAATCTGTCTTTTAGACATTTTATGTCAAAGTCTAATCTGAGCTCCTTGTTCTTGAGCATAACCAGCGGTTTGCACCTTGTTGTAAACTCTCAGTATTTATATTCAGGAAGGCATCTGATAGTCAACTTTAACAGTGAAACTCAAACCTTCTTAAAAGTCTTCTTCACTTAGTTTGATGTTGAGGTTTTCTTAACCAAGTAAATAATTTGCGATCATCTGCTTTAGCTGACTTCTGTGGTCTTTTAGGTCTTTTTGCTGTTGCTGAGCTGGACAGTAGATTCAGTCTTTTTAAGACTATAACAGATCACTGATTTTACCACCCCTAAAGGTTTGTCTATCTCTCTGATAGATTTGTTTTTATGGCCTAATGATGGCATTCTTTGTGTAAAGGACATGACCTCATACTGAGAGCTACAGTTAACATCTACTAAATCCAAATTAAACACAACACTTGGAATCATCTACAGATCTTTTATCTGTATAATTACTTTTGAGCCTCAATCACATCTTCAATCACATATTGATTGTTAACTGTGGCCAGTTTTTTTTCTACAGCCACTGTTATTTGAAGAGATAAGAAAACACAATTCAGTTGACTGCAATCTGTATGTAATGTACTGACATCTAGTGGTGAGATTATATACACTGTACCTTTAAATTCTACTATAGTTGTGTACAGAGGCAAAAAGGGTTACTGCATTTTTTCCACTCCTAAATCTGTAAATCTACTACATGCACAAAATACTTGGTTGACTTGATATGAATAAATTAGCACTTAATGTTGAGGAAAGTTAATGAAACATTTAATTGCCAAGGTACAACAGGCACAAGTATATAACATCTCCCCAGGGAGCAAGTTTAAGAGCCTAAAGTCATTATGAGACATGACGTACACACAGAGTCAGGGAACTCAAGTCCTGACATAGTCCAAAGTTGCTTTTATCCACATGTACCAGCCAGCAGGTCATAGTCCTCTCTTTACAATTACTCTTTTTCAGGTAAAGGTGCTACCTGGGCAGAGTGTGCAGGAGCCATGACACGTGATCCCCACTTATTCACAAACAGCAACATCTGAATATATAATAATTGTAGTATTTTTGATGTAGGCTTATAAATTATCCACGACATAAACAAGTGTTAGGATTTCAAGGTCAGGGTTTACTAATCTTGTATTTAATCACGGATCTACCAACCAAACATACTTTCCCTGAGGGTTTCTAATCTTTGAGTGAGATTCTAATCAGAGTCATTCACACCTCAGCCAGACCATCACGCAGCCCAGTTTACTCAGGATTCGTTAGACTAGTTTCTGGCACAGTCACCTCCAGACTGCAAGGCCTGTAAACAGCCATTAACTGCCATGGAGCAGGGAGGTTTGCAGAAAGATCTAGCTTTTCATGTATTATCACCAGCACTATGCTAACATCGCTACAGTCACACAGGAACAGAGTAGGGACCTGGCAGCTAGAAGACCATCACTGTCCAACCAAACTGAGAAGGATACAGTTCCACCACGGACTACCGAGAAATGATCTGCACCCCAGAGCAAAAGAGTTTAAAAAATCAATTAATTCAAATGAAAACTTATATTTATTTATAGATTTGTTACATGTAAATACTAAATAAAACACATAGCAAGTAACAATATAAAAGCAGACAACAAAACCATTGATTTTCTCTAATAAGACACTTTTACAGTGGAGAATTTAACACAACACCAAACTGAAATAAATTCATTGATATCATCTAATTGTCTATAGATTATATGCAGCTTCAGGGACTATTTTAGTGTTTTGTATCTACATATTTTCTGCTTTTTGCTTTGCACTTAATAAGCAAAAGGATCATAGCAAATGAGGATTACTGTGTCCCTTAAATTAACTTAAAAAAGGTTGGGTTTTTGTGTCTGTACTCGTGCCATTACATTTTAAACCAAATGGTAAATGGCCGCTTTACTTAGTCCCTAAGGACCCCAAAGCGCTTTACACGTTCAGTCATTCACCCATTCACACACTGGTGATGGCAAGCTACATTGTAGCCACAGCCACCCTGGGGCGCACTGACAAAGGCGAGGCTGCCGAACACTGGCGCCACCGGGCCCTCTGACCACCACCAGTAGGCAATGGGTGAAGCGTCTTGCCCAAGGACACAACGACCGAGACACATCGAGCCGGGGCTCGAACCGGCAGCCTTCCGATTGCAAGACGCACTGCCAAGTCTTGAGCCACGATCGCCCCAAGACTAAATCGCTCAATCAGTGGTTTTGAGAAATCCATTTTTCTCCAGAGACGGACGGAGGTTTGTTTTTGTTTTTTTAAGTTTTACAGGACTTCTTATGTGTCTGCCCTGTGTGATACCAACATGTCTCAGTCTCTGTGCTGCAGACCTGCCGTTATGGGGTTAAAAATTCCCTGCTGTGAGTTTGTCATTTGGGTTTCTTTTTTTTCAATCCTCGGGGATCTAACACTCTTAATGCAGAGCTATCACCGACAAGCATTTCCCATTATTTCCCATCTCACTCACGCTCTCGCAGAAACCCACACATGCGCTCAAACACCATGCTGTGTTATTACTGACAAGTATTTCCCATTTACTTGAAGATGAAGCAAAATAACAGTTTTGTGGAGTTCCACCGCCCTTTTAACCTTGCACCTTCGTGTGCAAATCCACACACGTGAACGCTCACACGCCTCCAGTCTGCCTCTTTTATCGTTACTGCAGCGTGACAGCAGCCTTTTCACCTTTTTATTTTTACTGACTCGATTTATCTTTCTCAGCCTCTGCCTTACCTTCGCTCAGCTCTGCATTATCCCCCTTCTGCTCGGCCCCTCCTCATTTCTCCTCTCCTCTCACTGCTCATTCTCTTTATCCTCCCCTCCTCTTGTCATATCTTATTTCTCCTGTTTTGCATTCGTCTCTCAGGGGGAATCCCTGTCACACCGTGATTTGTCATCCACAGCTCCTTTCCCGTTATGACCACCTCCCCTGCTCTCTCTTTTTCTTGAGGCATTTCTCACGATCTGATAGAAGATTAAATTCCAACACTCTTAGGACACACAAGCAGCTCACCGTTGTGCTGGTTTGTTGTTGTTGTTGTTGTTGCCACTGCAGCTGCTAGGGTCTGAATATTTTAAGACTGTTAAGAAGTGGGGTTACTCTAGTACATACTGCCTACCTATATGCGTACAGAGCTGGAGTAGCCGCACACAAAAAATGAGATGACAATAAATAAACTCACAGCTGGGATTCTTCAGGGTTGAATTAGTGCAAATTCAATTTTCTGGCTGAATGGAGAATAAATGAGATTGTTTGTCATTTAATGCCAATGGAAAAAGAATGACTAAAATATTTTCAGTTTGGATTTATGAGTAAATCAAATGGAACTGATTACAAGTTGATTTCAAAAAAACAAAAACACTTTGCTTCTGTGTTTTTGAAGCAAAAACACACTGTGACAAACTAATTGCTGATTCCCTTAAATCTGTGATAAATGTCTCTGACAGTAGTAACACACGCACTGGGAGTCAAGGTCAAATGTCAAATTACATACAAATCCATCATGGCACCAAATTTACTTCACGAGAGTCCAAGGAAGTTATAAAGAAGCTGCTGAAGGGAGATTTCAGATATGCAGTTGACTGCAAAAAGTAACAGCATTCATGCATGTGAGAAGCTCTAAATAAAATATATAAAAAAATATTGCCTCCCTGCAACACTATGGTTTCTGGTCTATATTAGCAGAGCCATAGTAGCCTACCAGATATTTGTTATGAAAACAATAATAATAATAATAATAATAATAATAATAATGATGATAATAATAATAATAATAATAATAATAATAATAATACAGGACCTAGCTCAAATAGTTTTTTAGATAATAGAATTTTAAAATGGCCCCTCAAAAAAATCATCTAATACCTTTTTTTAAATTTATTTTTTGGAAACCTAATCACAGTAAAAACGAACAAAAAATAAAGAACTGTGTCTCTAACTCTCAATTTTTTTTTTTTAGACAAATTTATGCACATCAAGTGGGATTTTTTTTCTTTTTCATTTGATGGATTTAGATGGAATGACCCGAAAAGCCTTGATTTCTCTCACATTAGAGGAACAGCAGACACCAACCAGTTTTAAGTGACTGACAATCAACTGTTGTACAAAGCGGATCTTCCACTCATGCTCTTCTATCCAACTAACATGTTGAAAGCAAATTTATCTTGACAAGACAAGGGTTTTTATTAAATTATGCATCCACTCCAATAGAAATATCAGAATATGCAGTAAAACAGCACATTAGGTTTAATCAGCACCTCATCAGATCAGGGTTATAATTACTTACATGACTCATCGTGTCTCAGAAACAAAACCAAATTTATGTTTTTGCACTTTTTTTGGCTTTCAGTGCACAGTCACAAAGCATTTTATCTTTAAAGGAATTTTATAAAACGATGGGTTAGAATGGGACTAGACGGGCAGAATGTTCACTTTCATTACTAATCAGATTGGCTTGGTAATACCTCTTCTCTCTTTTATAGACTGCCAACGAGAGCTCTTACAGCAAGTCTGAGAAGAAAAATCTGAGATTACCTCTAAAGTCCATCCGCTGTTTTTCAAATCTTGAAACAGCTGATTTTAAGGTATTAGACCCCTGAAATCCTTGGACACAGATCTTTGAGCTGTAGTGAGCTCTGTGACCTCTGGGCAGGCAGCTTTTAGTTTTTATCCTCGCCACCTGTGAAACAGTCTGCCACAGGACCTGCGGGCATCTCAGTCTGTGGACAGCGTTTTACCTTCACAACGCTAACAGCTCTCCCTCACTTTTATGTCTTTTTCTTTTTTCAGAAAGGTTATAAATGTGTAATATCTGTTAACCTGATTTAATGGGCTGCATCACTGAATAAGGTCAAGTAAAGTTAACACGATATCAGGAAGGAAATATTGTATTGCTTTTTGTCCTCACCTCTGGCCATGTTTCTAATACGCTCACACAGTCTAGACAGCAGTCAGTTGACTCAATGTATGACTTCAGTGCTGAGGGACTCTTTGAATCAATACAGTGGATTTTCAGAGCACGTCTAAAGATAAAGCAGAGCCTTTTGAATGAGGCTTTCATCTCTCAAGTAGAGACGTGTATAAACCATGGGACTGAGAAGTAAACTAGCCTTTTGTGATTTGAGCCGTCTGCCTCGACCACCTCGCTTTGAATGCGTGCGTCTTTGTTTGTGTAAGCCCTCGGGTGATAATAAAGGTCTTTCTTATGAACTTAAATGTTTCACTTTCACCTCAAACTGTCTTTTGTTTAGTAAAGATGGGACACAGATAAACATTTGCATGAGTGTCACCAGGTTACATCAGATTTAGTAAAGTCCTCAAAAGTTGCGCATAAGGGACGTTTCAGCAATTGTCCCTTCTTAAAGAGCATCAGTGCAGAAGAGTCAAAAACTTTTACATTTTTTCTTATTATTCTCTTTTACCGTTATGCATAAAGGCATGAAAGGGCCCTCACAGCTTAATCATCTGAAGCAGCACTTTGGGATCTGGATGTAAAACAGATTTTATTTCATTCTGAGAACCACAATTTTTGAAGTTGAATTTCTCTTTATCAACAAGTATTTTAGCAAAAAGTCACAATTTCTGGAAAATATTTTAAAAAGATGCACTTGTAATGCATTCTCCACAAAGTCCAATACCCAGATTTTGTTATTTTAATTAACCCAGACCTATACCCAGATATTTAACATTTTCTTTGCCCGTGTTCAAAGAAAGTTTCATGAATTTGGGCTCCGTAGACTTTAGTTTTATATAATAATATATTCATACTATGATTGAATGTCAAATATAAATGAACATAACAAAAAAATATCTAACATTAGGAAAAACTAACAATATTTATGATGACTATTATTATTAAATGTCAATATAAAAGCTTGTGTTTGGTGTCATTGATGTTACAGATGACACTGCTTTTAGTACAGTCTTCAAAGCCAGTAATACTTTACAGCATGTTTACAGCAAAACTTTCATTACTTCACTTTCAGTATTTTTTAGCATGCACATCAAACTTGCTGATCAGGAATTCCTTTACAAATCTTGCAAAGTCCTTCCTGACATGAGCAGGAAGAAGAAAGGTGTGCGGTATATAAAATTAGCAATGGCTGAATTCCATTTAGGTTTCTCAGTTTCAGGGTTGTGGTGTGACTCGTGTTGGCTCAGTGGTAGTGATATTAGTATCTAAAAGTCTGTGAAAAGGTGAGATATCAACTTAAAATATTATTGTCAATCGTGTTTGTCTTCTGCGAACTAAAATTTTTCTGTACAAGAAAAGTTGTGTGCTTTTTGTTACAGTCACACTAGAGAAAACGGTGGTTGGAGACCGCAGAACGCCCCAAATTACTGTGACCGTGTGCAATGAACATGCAATCTTGCTGCCTTTGAAATGACTGACAGGGACCATGTCTGCACGCAGTCAGGTGCCATCTTTAGAGCAAATTTGGTACGTCAAGACAGCAAAAAGAAAAGCAAGAGAACAGAGTCAGTCTGCTGTCAATTTATAACTGAATTAACAGAATCTGTGATTAACTGTCAGAAACTGGTGAAAACTGTGAATCTGTGAGCCTCTACATACACAAAAATTCACATTAAACAGAAATTCACAATCACTACTTACATTCACAGTCCAAATATGACATAAAAATTCCTCCACAATTGGTGGTTTAGTTGCTGTAACATGGTGATTTAACTTCAAAATGACAGAAGTAACTGGGGATCAGTCCTCTTGGCTGAGGCTACCCAACGAACACTACACCCAACCAGGCAAGGTGTTGGCGTCCTGCCGCGAGGATACCTTTGGGCAGACCCAAGACACACTGGAGAGATTATATCTCTCAGGTGGCCTGGGAACATCTCGGTGTGGTAGGCCTGGGCTTCTCTGCTTAGGCTGCTGTCCCCACGACCCAGCCCCAAATAAGTGGAAGAAGATGGATGGATCAATGGATCTATAGATCAATGGATCGATGACACAAGTGCTCAATAGTGCTGCGTTTATATAGAAATCTAACCAGAATAGACCACTTTTCAAAGGGATACAAAGGGACGCATCAGACTGAGTGAACTTGTTGGCATTCTTTCTGCATCTGTACATTAGTTTATAAACTATTTGCAAACCTTCATCAATCTGTCTGAGACTGACTGCAGTCGGCCCAGGTCCGATAGTATGAAGAAAATCATTTGCCTCCCACTAAGTGACCTGTGCAATCACCTTGCAACCAAAAGTGGCCAACCAGAGGTAGATGGAGTTGAGCGCTTACCTTCTGTGTGAGCAGTTGGTCGCAGCTATTTGCAGTTATTTACCAAATGCAAAATATTCAATGTAATCATAAGGCAACCACCATTTTTCCTAGATGCAAGGAGATAACCATTATATGCTGACTGTAGTGTGACTGAACTATTTGTTTTTCAGTAATAGATGGCAAGGGTTAAGGTTTATAGGAGTTATAGTACAATAGCACTATTTCATATATATACTTAAATATTTCTGCACCAATAAAGATTAATTGCACTAACAGCCCAGTATTTATTAAACATCTTCTACTGCACATTTCTGTGAACTAGAGTGCTGAACATCAGCCAACAGTTGTTGCATTTGGAAGCTGATTGTGCCGAACAAATATTACATCCTAAGGCACTGTTCTCGGGCTTCTTCTTGGCCAGTTAGGAAAGATCATTAAAGCGTCTCGCACCAAACGTAGACAGTATGTCTGTGACAAATCTGCTGCTAGTACCAATACTAATCTGGAGACATCTAATTTATTCACCCTTCTCAGCCACCCTCTTTTTCTCACTCTTATCAGATTTTTACTGACAAATGGTCTTTGTGGAGCTGCATTCTCTCTTTCTCCACTTGCAGGCGCTCTCTCTCAATCTGCAGCCTGCCAGCCTCAAACTTGATGAACTGCAGTCTCTCCTTCTCCAGCTGCAGTCTCTCCTTCTCCAGGTTTAACTTCACTGCCTCCAAGTCAGCCGCCGACACTCCCTTCTCCCTCTGTCCATCATGAGTTGAGGATAAGGACGAACGAGAGGAAAGCACCGGGGCTTGTTGCGGCGGCAGGTTAAAAGAAGAGTCGACGTACTCTGATTGGCCAACACGCATGAGCCTCAGCCTCTCTCTCTCCACCTGTAACCTCTCCTTCTCTATTTGCAGCCGCTCTCTCTCCACCTCTGTCTGACGAAGTCGCTCTTTCTCCACCAATAGCCGCTCTTTCTCCACCGCCAGGCGTTCAGTCTCCACAGCCAGCCTTTGTTTCTCTAGCTCCAGACGATGTTTCTCAACAGCAACCAGAAACCCTGCTCCTATGTTCTCATCACTGCTGAGTTCACCCAGCATTCCCATCAGGCCACCGGGCAGCAGTAGATCTCTGCTGGTGGTGGAAGTCGGATCCTTGGAGGGGCTGGGTATGCCCAAGTCACTGTGGGAATAAACATCAGTATCATGCCCCTCTACACGTGCCTCGATGTCACAAAGGAGAGAGGGAATATTATCATCATCCATTTCTCCATCTCCCACATCCCCGTCCAGCTAGAGGGAAGGAGAAAGAGAGAGACAGTCATCATTTAACAGATTTTCACACATATGTGGATAACCAGTGGGGAGATCAGCAGCAAGGCTTTCAGCGCAGAACGCTGCAGACATCAGTGATCGCAGACATGAAATTGATTAAGTCAGACAGCATGAAAATGAGGAGCTGGGGTGCAAAGTGGCCTGCAGATGTGCATCAACTGTAGCAACACCTTACCTTTTGGATGTGTGTTTGGTATCAGCAGGACGAGGAGCTCCTCTGGGTCGGCATAACTAAAGCGAACGCCACACTTATTTTTAATTCTCACAGGAGACTCTGAAGCAAGCCTCCACAAATAAACCCAAAGAAAGATGCGCTCGAGGAGCACTGAGGTAAATGGGGGATCCTAATTTCTCCTGAGTTATTTTCTTGTTTTTATATAAATGATACAGCAATAAATACGGTCATGAGCTATTCTGAGTCATCAATCTGGATTTCTGGCTGAGAGTTTATCCCCAAATTATTTTTAAACTAAATCTCTGCGACTACATTTGATGGTTTCATGTGCTGAGCTGATTATTTCATGGTCTGCACATAAACCAACATCACTTCTTTTATTACTGCAGATTCTCTGGCTGATAATATGAACCGCTATACTAGATATGGTGCAGTTTTATATTATAAGGCAGTATTAAATCAACCAAAGACACAAAATACTGGAGAATTTTTGAGATGCATAAATATCTATATTGGCAAAAAATTTTCACTCGCCCATCCAAATCATTGAATTCGGGAGTTCCGATCACTTCCATGGCCACAGTTATATAAAGCACCTAGGCAGACTGATTCTACAAACATGGCTCGCTCTCAGGAGCTCTTTGAATTCCAAGTCGAGTGGTGAAATTTCCTCATTAGTAAATATTCCACAGTCAGCTTTTAGTGGCATTATTACAAAGCGGAAGCGACTGGGAACGACGGTAACTCATTTTACGTAGGCTACGTAAAATGAGGAGAGGAGAGTCAGTGGATGCTGAGGCGCATAGCTGAGGCGCATAGGCGCATAGTACGCAGAGGTCGCCAACTTCCTGCAGAGTAAATCACTACAGATCTCAAAAATTCATGTGGCCTTCAGATTAGCTCAGGAACAGTGTGTAGAGAGCTTCATGGAATGGGTTTCCATGAAGCTTACATCACCAAGTGCAATGCAAAGCGCTGGCTGCAGTGGTGTAAAGCACACCAGCACTGGACTCTAGATCAGCAGAGATGTGTTCTTTTTCAGGAGTTGGGCTCGGCCCCTTAATATAGTGAAAAGAACAAGACATTTTGGACAATTTCATGCTCCAAACTTTGTAGGAGCAGTTTGGGGATGGCCCCTTCCTCTTCTAAGACGATACCCGAAAAAGCTGCAAAGGTTGGATGGGCATCATATTAAACCCTATGGATTAAGAATGGGATTTTTCTCAAGTTTATATCTTTTTGAAGGCAGATGAGTGAACACTATATAGTGTATACTGCATATACTAACTTTTTAGCTGCTGTAACACCTGAACTTTGTTTGACAGGACCCAGGAAGCAGTGACCAGTGAGATTTGATCTAAAAGCAGATCTTAATGTAATCACAGAAAAGTGATATTTAAATGTCAGTCTTCAATTATATCCTAATTAATTAACACATGCTTAATTTAATTTAGTCCCTACCTTGTGAACCTGCAGGAGGACAATCAACAGCCTGGATTGACTAGAGACACTTGAGCTGCATAATGTGTATTAAGTAATGGCTGGTGAGGACATTAATTTGACTAATTACACATTAGCAACACTTGAATTTCAACATAGGCTGTTTGTCTTCTCATAATATTAGCAGCTCTGTATTAAAGAGCATATTTTTACAAAATAATCAGTACGCATTTACATGAAAAGTCATTTAACAGACTCTAAGCTTTGATGGCTACTCTACAGAAAGAAACACACACACACACACACTGTTACTCTGTATTCACTGACATCGTCCTCCATCTTTACTCCCGGCAGTGCCCCCGCGGCCTGCCCGCTCGACTCGCTGAGAGCCACCATCTCCGGCCAGTCGCAGTGCCAGTCCTTTGGAAAGCCCGAGAGGTCAAGCAGCTGGTCACAACCAGATCCCAAAGAAGGCGCCTCGTGCTCTGGAGAGGAATTTTCATACTCAGTCTTAATGGCCAAAGTGGGGGGCGAGGAAGAGAGAGAGAGCTCAGTCTGCAGCTGTTTTTTCTTCGTAAGCGCACGCCAGTCGAGGTAACGACGCTTCACCTGCACGGGACATCAGAAAGGGAAGGCTGCTTGAAAAATCACGACTGGGCCCACAGAAGCAACGATACGATCTGAATGGAGACAAACACACCTCGGCAGCAGTGCGTAGCTCCCCCTCTCCCAGGGCATTCACACCTTGTGCCACTTCCTCCCATGCCTGCCTCTTCAGCTCATTAATGGCTGTGTTCTATTAAAGAAGAAAGACCAGCAGTTAGACTGTTTCATTCAAAGAGGCAAATAATATGACACTAGTTTACTGAATGGAAAAGAAAGTGACAGCACAAATTAAATCCTCCTGTGCCATTGAAAATAATTACCCTCTCGTCACTGGGACGAAGAAAGCGAACACTGGGGCAGAGTGTACATGTGACATAGTCAGCACGAAGTTATTAAATGTTTGGTTTTTTTCAACTCTACCCTCTTAACCTCTTCTACTGATTTCATTAGGAAGATTAAAATCTGACTGTTATGTATAAGCAGAAATGTGTCCAGGGTGCAACACACAGGACATACTGCAGCTGAAAAACAGACATGTCGGTGCTCTCTAGTGGACAGCAATGATAATGTAACCAGTTCAAACCTTGAAGTCAGCGTTTTGTTCATTATTTACAGCCTCTAGATGTTTTAATTTAGACCAATATAAATTGGAGCTGACTAAACACAGGCGGGCGAGACGGCAGAATTATCTGAATGGTTTGTGCTGCCGTTTTTGTCATTTTCCCCACCTTGGTTCAGGCTTCCGAGGAAAGAGAGTTGTGTATGCATTTGTCTGTGGATAAAATTAAGAAGAAAAGAAAAGAAAAGAAAAGAAAAGAAAAGAAAATAATCTCCACCTGCTGTCTGGAGAACAACACGTCTCTCCTCTTGTGGATCTCCCTGATGAGAGTTTGTGTTTCCCTCACGCTGTAGTTGCTCTTCCTCTTCCTCTTCAGGTGCTTCATTTGCAGGAAATCCAGTGTGGCAGCAAGGAGTGGGACAGAAGCCCCAAGAAATGTAGAGAGCAAGAAAAACAAGTCAAGAGAGACAACCGGAAAAACAGGAGTGAAGTTACGAGAAAGAGAGGCACAGATATGGAAGAAGGTATCAGAGGAAAAGGACTGAAACAGAGGTTTAAAGAGACAGGTCGCAGTTCAGTGTAAAAGGGAAACTCAGTCCTCAAATAGAGAGAAGTGTGGAAGTTTGCTGTAGTTTAGCTGTCCTTCAGCAGCACAACAGTTTGCACCGGGGAGGAATTCCTCCGTGGCTCAGCTTCTTTAAAGTTTTCCACCTGGGGGTCTCTAAGTATGGACATTTAAGGCTTGGGGGTTAAAGCAATACCAGCTGGAAAGAAATGCATTGATCTGGTAGACTGGAGGGATAAGTCATCAAATCCTTTCCTGCTTTGCTCAAGTTTGATTGGAGGGTTCACTTTTTCTTTTAATAAGACACAAGCTATTATTAATATTATAAGAAGGCTTCAGGTTGCAGTCCAACTTCTCCTGAAATGGGCTGCTGCCAGGTAATATCACACGTAGAGAAGCATCACAGGGTGAAAGTGTTCTTTGGCCCTTCTTGTTTAGCCCTGTGTAAAAGACAAAAAAGAAAGCAGATAACACGATTTAGTTTATACAGCCACCTACAGTTGCTTTAGTGGAATCTGAGCAGAGAGTATAGCCATGTACACTTCACACACATCATCAGTAAACACTAGTCACCTGGTTGCACTGACAGCCATACATGCCCATGTACACTTCAGAGCTCTACCCTCTATTTGGGTATTTTCTGGTCAAATCCAATCTGGCCTTCCTGTTGTTCGGTGTAACCAGTGGTTTGACCCTTACTGTAGAGACCTCTGTATTTCCATTCATGAAGGTGTCCCTTTATTGTAACTGACAATGATACTTTTGCCTCCTCAGGAATGTTCTTGAGTTGTTTGGATTTCATAAAGGAGTTTTTCTTAACTATGAAAGTAATTCTGTCATCATTCACTTCAGTTGTTTTCTATGGTTTTTCAGGCTTTTTGGTGTTGCGGGGCTGTTCAGTGTAATTATTCTTTCTTTCTTTTTCTTGTGATGTGCCCTAGCAGACCCTAAAGTTATGACTGTCTCTCAGCTGGCCATAAAACTTCTTGTCAGTCAAATTACGTTTGAGCCACTAAAATTGAAAGACTGTGTATACCTTTAGTTAATGCAGTACTTTTGTTAGATCCCTTGGATTAATGATGAAAGTCTGTAATTCTATCACATTTTGAGTGTTTGATTTAAAGTACACCATGATGGCATGGACAGGCAAAATTAGACCGATTGCGTCATAATACAAATACTTATGAACCAATCTGTATATTAAGTGGAATGAGTTAGTTTGGGGGGCGTTTTTATAGATAAAAAAAAAACACATGTTGAGTATTTTAATTTACTCTGAGGGGGGGGGTTTTGTTTGTTTTTTTAAATCAGTTGCCCTAATTTTGGATTGGAGCTGGACAATCAGCTACAGGCCACCTTTCAAAGACAGGCAAATACTGAGATCGCTCGTAACTATGACGAATACTGATGGATAGGAACACTGCTCATGCTTCACGTGTCTCTGAAGCACATCAAACATCACTATACTCTGCGAGTATCACTATCTGTCTATAATCAGCAGACAATAATGTGTTGTAACAAGAATTTTACAATGATAATAGCATATTTGGCATGCGTTACCTTATCGCACAAGAACACAAGAAAGACCTAGTTGTATGTAAACAAAAATAAATATATAAATGAACAAACCTCGAAGGTTAAACATTTTTCCCTCTTTAACCTCCCAAATCGCTGAAATTACGATTTTATTTTTTTTTCGATGACTACAAGGCATCAGTAACCAGAGAGGGTCAGCACATTTTTGTCAGAACAGTCATAAATTTCATGTTTTACTGCATCTCGTCACCTCCTCCAATAAAACACCACTGGTAATAATAGTAAAAACAACTCACCTTAATCACACAGAAAAACCGCAAATGAAACAGCACCGTTTAAAATGCAATTTTAATGCTGCGTTTACAGCCCCGTCTGAAACGGGAGACACTAAGGTTTCAAAGCTGTAAAGACGCTTAAGGTTCGAGAGATTTAGACTTGACATTTAGACCTAAATAAAACAAAAGCATTTGGTGTTATCTCATTCGGACATCGTCTCTACTTTTGTCACTGTATTGCACGGGGGTGGGGGGGTAATTTATTGAAACTGAATCGTAGTGTTGTCGTATTTCCAATGTTGTTGAAACATTTGAAGGTACCGCCATTGACGCGCCATTTTAAGCGCTCCTATTGGTTAATCCTCCACCGCGCCCACTTATGACGACATTGAATCTCGCCGGGCTCTTCCGGGCATGTGCACCGCTGTCAACTCCGAAATGTAAACAGGAAAGTCTGTTGGGATACCTCTGTGCGAAAATCCGCACGTCTCTGAACATTACATTCGAAGACGCCGCGCTGACTTTAGCTCGTTAGCAGCTCGTGAGCAGCCCGAAGTTGCGGTGGAGGAGCTCGGATGTCAGAGGTGGAGCAGGGGGCGAGGAGATGGGTTCCGTCCGGTGGGCTTTCCGCTGCGGATCGTGGACGCCGAGCAGGTCAGACTGGCTGTTCGCCGCTCGCTGCATCCAGCGGGAGGAGAAAGATCGGATCGGGCAGTTTGTGTTCGCCAAGGATGCAAAGTCAGCTATGGTGAGTCCAAATCTAAACTTTACCGATTCTTGGTATCGATCAGGAACCAAGTAAACAAAGAGCCAGCGTTGCCGATACCTGTAGCGATACTTTAAATCTGTAAAGTTAACTTCTGTTGGGAAGACCAGTGTGTCATGATTATGACCACAAAGTGACTGTGATGCTCCTTTTCTTCGCATTACCTACTTAACACAATAAAACACGTCATAGCTTTCCATGTATTTTGAATAGACCTGGAATGTAAAATTGCCTGTCTCTAAAGGACTACAAATAAAACTGATGTGGCAGTCAACACAAAAAGGATCAGACATTTTCACAGTGTATGTTTGAGGTGTATTTTTTTAATTTCTAAAAACAAATAATTTAACACAGTTCCGTGGCCTACATCTGAAATTGGAGGACAGAAACCAAGTATTGATCATATGGTGCTTGTATCTATCTGATACTGATACCGGCGTTGGTATCGATACTATAAATATTTGGATTGATCCACTGACCTTTGATTGACTGATTGTTGGGCTTTTCTCTGTATTTGGCACTATTTAAATGAAATGAAATTGAATTGAACTTAGTGCAAAGAGGAACAGAAGCAGAGACCTACAGAATGACGCCCAGCCGGTTTATTCCCACAGGTTTCTGGTGGCATGAGGGCCTAACGGCCTTTAGCGGGACCTACCTCACAGGTTCTTGCCAGAGAACTGGCAGGGCGCCCTGTTCTCTTCACAGATGGTGTTTCAGGCAGCGTATCACTTGCCATGGCATCTCCAGATTTTTTCACATCTTGTCACATGTGCTTAGTGCAAACCTGCTCTTATCTGTGAAGATAGACAGTGCCATGACAGCCTGTCTCAAACTACCAGCAGCGATAAGGACACTGGTAAAAAAAAGCTAAACTGAAGTATAAGAAGAGAGCAACAGTCTGTGGCTACAACCCGAAATGCCATTAATATGTTGCATATTGCATTTCCAGTACACCTGTTGTCACTTTAATTTGCACCAAAGCAATCAAATTAGTTTATATTTGTTACCTGGTCAGAGTGATGTCCCCAAAGTTTATAAAACTTTGTATTCTGCTGTTATCATCAAGTGTTCCCTTAATTATTCTGAAAAGTTTATACTACTGTCTTTGCGTGTCTGTTGCCTCAACAGGCTGGCCGGTTGTTGCTAAGGAGGTTTGTGTGTGAGAAGATGGGGATCCCATGGTCAGAGATCAGACTGGAGCGATCTCCCAGAGGCAAACCTTACCTGGCAACACCTGTCAAGGTTCACTCCATTTCCTTTTTTCGTAAAATTCAAGGTCTGCATATACTGGAGCGTTTTACTTCACTGCATTGTCATTTCACTAAGCTATAAGTGTTCCAGCACAAGTAACTAAAAATCAGAGTCACCAGAAATATATCTATAACACAGTGCAGGGAGGGGTCAGCGTGGCCCAGATACTGGATTTTTGTCAAGCTCGGTGCAGACTTCATGTATTTTGATACATTCAAACATCTAATCTTTCTCCTTACAGGTCAGTTCAGAGTCAGATCTGGCCTGGAGTTTCAATCTCTCCCACCAAGGGGACTACACAGTGCTTGCTGCAGAGCAGGGGAGGCAGGTCGGGGTGGATATCATGAAGACCGCCATGCCAGGTAAACACTGTTGTTCCCAAGTTAGGATAAACCTGTGCCAAAATATGAAATGACTACATTTTTAGACTTGTTTAGCTATGAAGTTCCACCACAAGGGGTCGCTGCTGCATCATATGTGTATAGTATTGACAAGGCCAAGGCTGTTTGTGCGTGTAAATTTGAATTTCTGTGTGACCACAGAAATCAAATGTGCGAAACGCTTCCATCAAAAAGAGGCTGTGTTTGAATATAACTTTTTTTCTTTTCCATCACCTCCCTCATTCTCCCATTTATATTTTTCCATCCATTCTTTCTTCTCCTTCTGTTTTGGTTTTGTATTTTTTTTTGTCCCTGCACCTCTTTCACTCGCTCCAGGTAGCAGCTCTGTGCCGGAGTTTTTCCGCATTATGACTCGTCAGTTTACAGCGCACGAGTGGAGCACCATCCAATCAGCCGCCTCGGAGCACCAGCAACTCGCCGCGTTCTACCGCCACTGGGTAACCATGGCAACCATACTACCTTGTGCGCTGTGTGTGTAACAGAAGAAAGCACAGGGAGAACATAACATTGCCACTGTCCTCTGAGGCGACACACACTTGTATTTTTTTTTACATACATGTGCAAATTTGTTCCTCAAACGCTGCCCTGCTGCATCGCGGCATGCTGTCATCAGAGATGCGCGCTTTCATTTCCTTTTCTTTGGTTTTTGCCTCCTTTCTCTCTCATTTTCTTGCATGCACTCACTCTCTCCCTCTCTCTCTCTCTCTCTAATACACACACACACACACACACACACACACACACACACACAGATGGTCAGCAAAAGCAACAGTGGAGCTAAGTAAAGATTTTGTGCGATTGAGAGGGTGGCACAGAGACGTCAAGCACTGATATCACCGCCACACTGTTGACTAATGGCAGAGCTCAACGGTTGCCATAGCGATTAGCCTTGTAATAGTGTTATTGTGGCTTATTGGCTGTCGAGCAGGGTCGGTTTTGGCTGGATACACACACACACACACACACTGACACGCAATGTCCTTTGGTGTGCAGTCTGATAAACATGTGTGCACAAACTCCCATCTGTTGCGGTTTTAAGTGGTGTTTCTTCTTAGCCAAAACACCCTCCACCACCGCCACCACCACACACACACACACCATCCCACACATGAAGACACACGCATAAACACGGATCATCATTTTCTGCATGCAGCTGATCGGGTTTCTTCCCTTTCCATCAAGGCCCTGAAGGAGAGCTTCATCAAAGCCATCGGCACCGGTCTGGGCTTCAACCTGCAGAGGGTGGAGTTTCACCTGCCGTCTGAGCCGCTCACACAGGACCAGGTACTGCGCCAGACCAAGATGCATCTAGATGAGGAAGAAGAAGAGGACTGGGTATTTGAAGTGAGTCTGGTGTTGTGAAGAAAAATAAAAGTCCAGAGATGTTGTTAAAACCTAGAGGTTTGCATGTTAGAGGTCACGATCAAATTAAAATGCCAGATTTAAGTCTGGTATGCAGACACACAACACAATGTTTACTGCTTTCCCAAATTTTGTGAGAAGAAGCTCAACAATTCAGTCCATTTTGTGTCTCATCAGCTTCCAAGTAGTCTGTGGTTTTATTCTCAGGTTTAAAATGTTGCTATGCCATTTGGTAATTGCTCCATTTTTCTGGATTTTCCACTTGTGTCAGGAATGCATCAGTGCTGTGCTAGTTCACACTTCACAAATGTTTGCTCAGTTCACACACACACACAGATAAAAATAAGCTATTCTGTGTTTGTTTCTTACATTTTTTGGAAATGAGCTGCTCTGAGCTATTATTTATCAGCAGACTCTCTTCCTCCCAGCCACGTAGCCCTCAGCAATCGCTGCTTCCCACACAGAGTGAAATACTGTATGCAGCAATAGAACTGATGACCGATTAGTTTCAAGTGCAAAGATGATAATATGAGTGTGTGTGTGTGTGTGTGTGTGTGTGTGTGTTTTTCTTTTGTTTTTTGTTTTTAATATTAAGTAATGTTTTACAAACCAGGGCAGCTCAAAGCAAGATGAGCTCCACACGAGCTTCCGAGGGGGTTTCTTCCATATAATTTGGGATCGCATTAAACAAGCTGGAAGCAGCTTTTAGGAAAGTTTAACACAGTGGTTCAAAGGACTTGGATGCTCTGCAGAGGGGTCCTTGATGCACATTTCCACAGTGAATATGCCCTTGAGAGCATCTTCAGAGAGAATCATAGGTGGACTCGTGCGGAAATGCAAGTGGTTGCGATTGGGGGGGGCTCTCGAGTGTTTCTTCATCCTGCCTAACATGATAACTGAAGATTAGAGGAGTGCACCTCACAGAGCAAAGAACTCCTCTTTCTGCCATTGCTCTGCTCCCCCTATTAATCTGTACCTTTCTTTGCCCTAGAGCATGCACTAAGTTACAAATATTTAAAGCAAGAACATATTGGTACACAACACACCACAATGATCTAGGTCATCTCTTTGAAGCCCTTAAAAAATTACAGCTTTTAAAATTGGGAACATCCTGTCACAGAGCATTGCTGATGACTTAGCACATGGATTTTTACCAGGCTCACTCAAAATGTCTCTGATCCAATATGTTCCATTAAAAGCACTAAGAGAAACTATAAAGAGATCATATTTTCTAGATTTAAGGAATTTAAAATCCTTCTCCTCACATACAAACCCTTAACGACCAAGCTCCATCATATCTTAAAGATCTAATAGTACCCAGTAGAGCACTTTGCTCTATACTTCTGGCTCTTCCAAAAATACCACAGGAGGCCTTTAGCTGTCAGGCTCCGTTCCTACACAACCAGGTCATGACGCAGACTCTCTTCTTTAATGTTAACCTTAAATACTTTATTCTTTGATAAGCTTATCATTAGGCCTGGATCAGGTGACCCTAAATCATCTGTAAACCAGCTACGCTGTGGTGTAATGGTCACTTCACCTCTTCCTTTCTTTCTCAGTGCATTTACAGTTTGCCACTATTGCATGTCAGTAGTTTGTGACATCTCCCCTGCAGTTTGTGAACACGCATGCTTTTCCTCTGTCTCCTTTCCTCTCTAACTTTTCAGCAAGTCTTTGAAACTGCAGCGATGAGCTATCACTGGCCTCATCGCCAACCTGCCGAGTGTTTACTGCTGCATTTTTGTTGTTGTTGGCTGGCTATCCTATTCTTTGCTCTTGCCTCAAGCATCGATGCAGATGGCCCCCTCACTGAGCCTGTTGGAGGTTTCTGCCTGTTAAAATTTAGTTTTCCTCACCACTCAAATAAATTATTGATTTTCTCTCTATTGACATTACTATGTGCCCTTTTTTGTGCCAAACGTCCTAAAATGATTTGTTAAGGTCCAAAGTCTATGCAGACTGCATATTTTTGGATTTGTGTGTCATTCTGCAGGAGAGTTTACTGGATGCTGATCATCATGTTGCTGTAGCACTCGGACCAGCAGACAACCCATGCCCTGCAGTAAGGAAACATAACTTTTCCATTAAAAAAATGTGAACTTGTAATGAATAGATTTAAAAAAACAAAACAACTTATTCCTATAAGACAAATCTACAATAGTAAGAGTAGCTATCATACTGTAGGATAAACAATACAAACTTTCTTCCCGGTTCCTCACAGCCTCGTCCGCCTTCTCTTCTTCCGCCCACCACATTTACCGTGCTGTCGTTCAGCGAGCTCATCGGCTCGGCCTCGCCTCTAACAGACGAAGACCCCGCCTACTGGGATAGCTTCAAGATGAAGGCTGAAGCTCCGCAGAGACAGAAGGATACACACACGTCCACATAGCCGACACTCAGCTGCCATACAAACGCACACCTTTCAGAAGTGCCAAAGAAGAAAAACACTGACACTGAAGTCGCTTTGGTATTCGACTCCAATCCAGTCACGTCCTGTCAAGTTTATTTGCCAAGCCAGAACTTACAGGCTTGTCTCAAAGGACCTAAGAACTTAGACAGCATCTGACACCGTCTATCTTTAGATTCTCAGTTCTGATAAGTATAAAAAAGACAGGAAATTCTACAAAAATCACCAACCCAATACACAGACACACAATATATCCAACATGGCATATTGTTTTCTTCCTACACACTGTATCAGATTTCAGTCTCATGAAACTAGAAACTGATTGGCAACCACCCAGCAACTTCTGGTCACATGACTGGTTGGTGAAAGGTTGATGTCAGTTGTTGTGAAATTGTGAATAAATCCTAATTCTTACCTCAGCCTCCAGAAACACTGTGAGGAATCTTGGAGTGGTTTTTAGCTAGGATATATATGTCCATGTAAATATCAAACATATGTAGGACTGCTTTAATATGTTTGCACGATATCTCTAGAATTAGAAACATCCTGTCTCAGAGTGATGCTGAAAAACTACTTCCTGCCTTTTTACTTCAAGGCTAGACTGTTGCAATTCATTATCCTGGAAAAGCCTTGAGTTGATCTAAAATGCTGCAGCGTGAGTACTGACAGGGAACCGGAAAGAGAGAGCATATTTCTCCCATTTCACTTCACTGACTTCCTGTTAAATCCAGAAGCAAAATTTTTCCATCCAAGTGTTGGATAAAAATAAGAATAAATATGTTTAACAAGGGAATTAGTGATGATCAAAATAAAAAAAAATACTTTTTTGTCATTTTCAAATGTTTAAAATGTGTAAAATGTAAATAAAATAAACTTTAATAATTTTGCAGATCAGCTGCTTTTCTTATTCTCTATTTTTTCCATATTCTCTGGTGTTAAGAGGAGAAAACTAGAAAACCAGCATCCAAGGTCATACACAGGTGTATATGTGCACATGACATTCTCTTGCACATTTGTGAGGGCACCAGTAATGCTTTACAATATATAAAGTTGTTTTTAATAACACATAGAACACCTAAACCTCAGTGTGCATGCTAACCATGACTGATGACATACACTGACAGCTATAGTCATCCTGCATGGGCTTGGGTTCATATCTCCCAGATCATTTCCTGTCATTCACCCTCACTCTTTCTACACTTTCCTGTTATTCTCTACACATCAGAATAATAATAATAATTTAAAAAAATGTCCATCACAATTGATCTGAAACATAAAATATAACTTTTCTCAATGTCAACAGTTAAAACTTTGTATATTAACCAGTTTCAACATTGCTACCAAATGCTACAAGTGCATTTTTATGTATATGAGTATCTGTGATGCTCCACAGTTAAGCACGCTCAAGCCTCGTTTTTTTTACTGCTGTCTTTTTTCCTCCCTTGTGTATCTAAATGTAAATGTCTCTCAACCTTGCTTCTCTTTCTTAATTTCACTCTTATCTTGCGTGAACGTTTTCCTCCTTTCTTCCTCCATATTGTCACTGCCATCATATCTCATCTTTCTCTTTTTCCCTCCCTTCTCACCTCTCTGCCTGGTAGCGTCTGTTTTTGTTGAACATATTCAGCTGACCGTCTCCTTCCTTCAATCTCATTCTCCTCCTGCTCTCGAGGGTAACTCATAGATTGCTCGTGTCAGTCTGCCGCATTAACCTTTTTTTTCCTGCATCGCATATTATTTCTTACCTGTGATCGTAAGTCTTTTCGCCTGCACACGTTGGCTATCATCAGTGCTAAGAGGTCGGTTAGCAATCTCCATGAACATCCTACACTTAGCTTTTGCTTTAACCTTTGAATTGAACAGATACACAAACACATCAAGTAAAACCAGCCACAAAGAGTTCTTTCAGTGCCACATCTGCCTTCAAATTGTAATCAAAGGCAAACATTGCACTGCAAAAACTCAAAATCTTACCAAGTATATTTGTCTTAGTTCTAGTCAAAATGATCTCATTACACTTAAAATAAGACACAATCAGCTACAGGGCAACATTTTAGTAAGCTAAAGGAACTTGTTTCAAGACAGTGAATCTTGAAACTAGAGAAAAACTAGAGATTTTTCACTTGTTTCATTGGCAGATTTTTTTCACTTAATACAAGATATATTGGCTTGAAATAAGTGAAAAAATCTGCCAGTGGAATAAGTGAAAAATCTCTAGTTTTTCTCTAGTTTCAAGATTTACTGTCTTGAAACAAGTTCCTTTAGCTTACTAAAATGTTGCCCTGTAGCTGATTGTGTTTTATTTTAAGTGTAATGAGATCATTTTGACTAGAACTAAGACAAATATACTTGGTAAGATTTTGAGATTTTGCAGTGTGGTTGTCTGAGACCCACACAATGACACGGACTGGTTGTTTAACCCAACCTGTAGAATCTGCTGCTCATCTTCATCGCTCTCTTTTTTCCCAGCTCTCCTTTGATGCAACCTTAGCCTTCCGAGAGAACAGAGGGGACTTGTGGGTATTGATTAAATGGCAACCTACTCTCCAGGTGGCTTTATGGAGTCCTTTTGTTTACACTTGTATATGAGACAGATAACATAGTGTTGAAATGTCAGAGAAAAAGTGCACTGATTCAAGTGTACGTTGCTGAGCCTCTACAGAGATATGTGTATACAACTTGAAATGACATATGCGCGCCGTCATTGTCTGCAGCTGGAGTGAATTCATTTGCCTCCTCGTCGTCTTAAATCTTACGTTAGCTGCAGCGGTGAAGAGGAGAGAGGAGGCAGCGGGGTCAGACTGGAGGCTCACAGGCTTTCCTCAGAGAGAGACCATTTTTAGTTGCTTCAGGTTTACTGATGTGTCAGAGACAAGACCACGGGAATAGATTTTCTCTCTCTTTTTTTCATCTTATATGTGGGCTGGAGACAAGACTGCTTTGGGCATGAGGCTGAGTTTAGCTCGAAGTGAGAGATGAAATCCACCTGCCTGCTGTTGAGGATAAGAGTAATGTTTCTTCTGATGGAGGAAGAGCAGGAGAACAGTTTCTGCTGCGTTTAGACTTTCGCTGGTACGTTTTTAAAATTAGACTCGATTTCAAAATAACATTTTTAATCGTTGCCTTGCAAACGTGTAAAACAAAACATAAAATCCTGTTGTAACTTATGAACCTAACAAGTCCACTGAAGACTTTGCGCTTGAGTGATTAGGAAGCCAAACCCACATAGGAAGGAAAGCTCATGTAATGAGTGCACTTGTTTGCTGAGCTGGTAAGTAATAACTTTTCAGCCGCGCCTGACATTTCATTAATTTTATTTCATCCTTTAATGTGTCCATTACTTTGTTTAATGATTCAATATGATGACATTCTCATCTGCTCGAGGTGATTTATGCCAGCTGCCGATGTGACATATAATAGGGTGCTTTGCTTTGCATTTACTTCAAAAATGCATCAAGAATTCTGGAAAATACACTTATTTATTTCCCAGCAGAGTGTAGTTGGAAGCATATTAGCTTAGCTTAAACAGAGGCGAGCAGCTAGCCTTTCTCTGTCCAACGTTTATATACGTTTATAAAATCTCCGTATCAGCACTTTTGTGTTTTTATGCACAGAAGCTTTTTAGGCACACCTGTTCAACTACTTGTTAAAGCAAATATCTAATCAGCCAATCACAAAGCAGGAACTCAGTGCATCTGGGCACGTAGACATAACCAAGACAACATGCTGAAGTTCAAACGCAGCATCAGAATAAGGAAGAAAGTTGATTTAATGGACTCTGAATGTTGTTGGTGCCAAGCGGGCTGCTCAGAGTATTTCAGAAACTGCTGATCTTCTGGGATTATCCAGCACAACCATCTCTGGGGTTTACACAGAATGGTCCGAAAAAGAGAGAAATATCCAGTGAGCAGCAGTTCTTATGATGGAAATGCCTTATTGATATCTGAAGGAGAATGGCCAGACTGCTTCGAGCTGGTAAAAGGCGACAGTAATTCAAATACAACCAAATTCTGCTGTGATATACAGATATCAGGGTCAAATTTTGGCATAAACAGCATGAAAGCATGGAGTTTTGCCATTATGCCTCGTATTAATGGTCAGGCTGGTGCTGGTGGTGTAATTATGCAGACGATATTTTCTAGGCACACTTTGGGCCTCTTAGATTTAACCATGCCTTTATTATAATGACTTTCGCATGCAGATGATGCATTACAGGGGTGAACAAACTAGAAAATGGTATAAAGACCTTTTCAAAAGACCATCTGGATGATCCGCCAACCTGTGAAACAAAACTTGACCATTTTTGACTGCAAACCAGTTTGTTTGGAAGGGGGAAAAAGGCATTGCACAACAACACAAAAACCTTCAGCCTGACTGTGAATGATGGTGGAGTGCATCAGTCTGGAGCTGCTTTGCTACCTCGGGGTTTGGACTTGCAATCATCATCAGGGAACAATGAACTGAAAATTGCATGAAGAAATTTTACAGGGGAATTTCAGGGCAGCAGTCCATGGCTTGAAGTTTAGAAGGGGCGTACTCATGAGCCAAGACAATAAGCCTAAGGATACATGTGTATCCACAACAGAATGACTGAAAGGAAAGAATTTGATATTTTCATATTCATGCTTTTTTGAATTGCCAAGCCACCACTTCAGTGAGAACAGATTGTGAGCTGAAGCCTAAAGTGATTTACTGTAGTGTCATAGACTGACTTTGTTATGTCTGTCTGGTCGGCTGGAAAATATATTCAGAGGGGATTTTTTTTTCTCTTCTCCTGCATTTTTTTTTCTTGTGGATACTTAAAACTTTGCTACTTCTGAGGGACTGTGGTGCTACTTTGATGTAGGAGCTCGGAGTCGGCGAAGATATGGCGTACACGGCCCCGAGTCAAGTTTTTTTCCTCAATCCGAGCTTTGAGCTTCATGTTTGCTCAGATATGAAGCAGTGTTTCAGCAACGGATAAGAGGACTGACTTCTATGTGCCACTGGAATTCGTTATAATCCTCTATCGCTCAGGCTGGTTCCCCTTCAGAGTCATACATTATTCAGTGGCATACAATGTTTCATTCTGAAGCCACAATCAACCAAACTCAGTGGTTTGGAGGAGAAATCATAAACAGCCACAGACATTAATGGTCATACGTATAGAAAACTGTCAAAATGAGATCACAGGCTATGATTGCTGAGCAGTTTTTCTTAAATATAAGTCTTTTTTTTTTTTTTTTTTTTAGTTTGTGCATCCTTGCATTCGTAAGTCATGACTGTGGTTTGATTTTTCACATCTTTGGAACACGATCTGTGATTAGAAAGTCACGCCACATTTGACACAATCAAAACGCACAAACACACACATACAAATACCACATACAACATACCAGTCCCCACACAGAGCAAACATGTAATACCCAGCGATCAGAAAATTAGTGCGTTTACACTTGTTGGTTTGCTCTGATTGCAGAGTGATCCACTGTGACTGTCGAGTGCTTACTTAAATATTTGTGTCCGTGTGTACTTCTGTCTCCTGTGTGTTCACAGGAAAAGTTACTTACTCGTACGTGCTCTTCTAGTCAAGCCTGGATGAAACATTTAAACGAAGGCATTCAGACAAAAAATACTTCAAAGATATAACCGATTTGTTTTCCTTATCTTTAATTTGGCACCTTTGTTATCAGGTTACTGATTGATTTTGTTTTGTTATCTCATGACATCGTCGATGCTGAGGCCACATTGATGCCTAACTGTAATAACTTTTCAGAAGTGGCTACGTGCACCAAAATGTGTGTGTTTATTCTGCTGGATGGAGTCATTTGAAAACAATCCAATAAATTGCAAATTGTGAAACAGCTACAGTATTTTACCACGGGATTCCTGACATTTCATTCTTTTATTATGTGGAAGTGGAATTTTGAAAACCTTAAAAACGTCAGAGTTTTTTAAGTTTCATGTCACATTGGTTGTGTGAGATGAGCTTCACTTGTACCCAAGGACTGTCCAACCACCGCCCTTCCAATTAGTTGATGACTGGTTAGCTATAGGCCGCCTGGCTGTTTAACCAGATGTGACAGATGCGTGAGGACTCCATCAGGTGATGTGATTTCTATGGTCAAATGTATGATTGAATACTAAGATCATGCAAAAAAAAAAAAGGCAATGCATGCTTTTATTTTCTTTTTGTTTGTTTTTTGCTAGATTTGAAACAGTACTGCATTAATCTCGCCTAAGATGCATGTATACAGTATGTACAATATGACATTGGAGGCATTGGTGTGTGTTTTCCATTTTCCAGCTAATCCTCCTGATGCACCTGACTGAGATTAGTCAGTGAGTTAATGTGATAGCTTTTGTACAGCATGGAATTACACTGACACTCAGTAACCCTCAGTATTAGTGCAAATGCCATGTAATTAGTGCACGTGCTCTTAAATGGGATGACTACAATACTAAATCCACACTGATGCCTATTGTGTCTGAATTCATATGTTTTCATATATTTATTTTCATTTAATACAATGTTAAAGGTAAAGTGCCTCATTCTCAGATTTCTGCTGAGTTTTGTCCCTTTTCCAAATCCTGGAAATGGTGACATATCTAGTCTGGCTTTACCTAAACAGCACATCCTTCTAGAGTTTTATTTTCTGGATGTATTTGAAAAGGTGCTTGATTTTATACACCTGTGGCAGTGGGACTGAAAACACCCTAATTTAAAGGTTAAGAGTTGAGGTGAGCTCAGCAAATTGAGATATGAATTTTCCATTCACAACCAGTGTTGGTCAAGTTACTTGAAAAAAGTAATCAGTAACTAATTACTGATTACTTCCCCAAAAAAGTAATCCCGTTACTTTACTGATTACTTATTTTCAAAAGTAATTAATTACTTAGTTAGTTACTTATTAAAAACACGATTTACAACCTGAATAGATAAAGCAATAGATCTTTCAGCCCAATTCTACTTTTTCTGCATAATCCATCATACAAAATGTAATCAAATGGAAACGTCTCTTTTTAAAACTTTAAACTTTAAATCTTTTAACTTTATGCATCAAGCAAAAATTTAATTATATGCAACATTCTCTGACTGGAAGAAATTTGTTTAACATTTAAACCTATTTTCTGCACATTCTAGCATATAAAATAAAATATTTTTTTGTGTTTACACTCACTCTTTCAAATAGATGCAAGTAAAACACAGCAGAAAATAAATAAAATCAAAGACTAGCGGTCCTGTTGCTCTATTTTCACCTGTAAAGCAGGAGTGGGTTAGGCGGAGGTTTACCCTGGTGCAGGTGTGCCGCGGCGGTCAGTGGAAGAATCCGCGAGTTTCTCTGTGAGTTTCACATTACGTCGTAGCGCACTCGGTGCTTGCTTGGAAGTTTATGGGTTTTTTTCGCTGTAAAAAGAAGTTTTCTTCCCACGCACAACAGACGCTAATGTTTTTGTCACTTTTTATGGAATCAAACTCAAAATAAGGTCAGTACTTCCACGCTTTAAACGCTGTATGCTCATACTCTCTCCCGCACTCGATATATTGGCCGTTTATCAATGCCCAAGTACGCGAGTACGTACTCGCGTTCTCGGTGAGTACGTACCTGCCGAGAACGCGAGCACGGACTCGTCGGCCGTTTCTCAATTCTCAAGTACGCGAGCACGGACTCGTGATTTGTACAGTCGGAACACCAGCGTACGTGATGATGTCACAGGTCCGGAGTTTTTACTGCCGTCCCCTCCTAATGTAACTGTGAGTGACATGTTATGAAGCTTAACTTTAATCACAGCCAAACCGATTTACTCAGGAACAAATAAAACACTGAAATAAACCAAACATTAACATTTAGAAGTGATCTACGTGACTTATATATCATTTTTAACCTCAGTAGTGAAACCTCTATTAATAAAAATAGTGTACATGTACATACGTGTACATACCTTAATAAAAACAAGCAGGTGAGATGTTAGAACGCTTTTATTTCTATTCTAGTGGACACTCAATACTATAGACAGCTGCTGGGGTTTCTTTAACCTGAGTAGTGAGAAGTCCGCGAGCGGGGGGGACGATGTGCCGGAGTCCGCTGTTGAGTTTTGGACGAAATGCATTCTGGGATACATAGCTGTCCCAAGTCTACATCGATGCATGCTCGATAAAATGGGCGGATCGAGAACACATCCGGGACTTTTTCGCGTTCTCGGCGTGATGCGTACTTCGAATTGGAACAGTACTTGGTCTCCGACTGATGACGTATCACGAGTACACGAGAACGCAAGTACGCACAAGTACGCATATTGATAAACGCCCATTATCCATTGTTGATCTGCAGACAGCTGTTGTCACGAACGTCGCACTCGCTTACGTCACTGTCATGAGACATTCTCGCAAAAAATCACGGTTTTAGTAAACCAGTAACGCAGCGTTCCTACGTGAAAGTAACGGTAAACTAATTACCGTTTTTGCAATAGTAATCCCTTACATTACTCGTTACTTGAAGAAAGTAATCAGCTTACAGTAGCGCGTTACTGCCCATCTCTGTTCACAACTAGTCATTTATTGTTAACATAAATACTCCATTACAGCAAAGGGAAATAACATTTCAAGACCCTTGACATTTCTAAAATATGGCTAACAGAGGACAAAACAGTACGTTTAATACCACGCTCAATAAGTTAAACAAGGTGTGTGCTTCTTACAGCGAGATTCTACTGCAAAGCTAATATGAACCAGCACACCTATCCTAAAATTTGAAGGCTCAAATCTGCAAAACGATTAAGGTGATCACCACCCATTAGCTAGTCAGACTAGGAAGAGACAACAAAAACAAGCATATACACACAGAGCATCTTCTGTAGCATGACATTTGCTCACCCATTTCTTATGTGTGCAGGAAAAAGTGCCCTAAAGACACACATTCACAGGACTTGCAACCACAGTCACTGTCCTATTTTCCATAAGTAACTGGGGCACCTACATCTGAGTGTGTGAGGGCCAAATAAGGAAGTTAAGTGGGAGAGGGCAGAAATAGTAGAGTTAAGGACTTTACTAATCGAATGTCGCACACTGTGTTGCTAGCTAAAGGTCCAGCTGCTGTATTTCACAGGGAGAGAGAAGAGTGCGAGCTAACTTCACTCAGAGATGAAGAAAGATGTAGAAAAACAGGACAGGTTAGATTAAAAGGTAAAGACTGCTCAGTGACACTCAATAAACTGCAGATATAACACTTACATGTGATGTCATAATGTTACTCACTTATTTGATTTGTATATGATGGGTTTTGATAAATTATGTATTTTCATTTTGTGAAACATCCTGCAAAACAAACTAAGCTATGCTAACTTTGTTATTCAAATGTTGCATAAAAATACTGGGTAGGTTTGTCCAGGATGAATTTACAGTAAAGCTCTGTGTTGGACCGATGCACAGTGGCTGTAGTGTTCATGGTCAGATTTAGGCTACACCAAGTGTAGCAGAGATGAATTTGCATTTAAGCTGATGTTGCTTAGATTCATTCACTGAATTCCAGCTTTATATTGTCTAGTGTAAAGACAGTATAAACAGTATAAAAGTATAGCATCAGTGTAGGGGATGGACATCAGCCAGGATAGCTGTGAATGAATACTCTTTGACTGCAGAGGTCCTACATAACAGATTTAAGCTACATACATTAATTAGAATTAGAATTTATACTTTAATAATTTTTCTATTCTCATGTATTCTCAGAGCCTGTGCTTTTTCACTTTTACTTGAGTAAAAAAGTTGCTACAGGTATCTGTACTTCTACTTTTTCAATTTTTCAAATGCAAATAAACAGACTGCATTTGGCAAAAAGGATGCTCCTAGCTCAAAATGTGCACCAGTACTGAATAACCAATGATATGGAAATAGTATTTTACCTCAGACACACAGCTGGATGCTGCTCTGGGTCAATCAACTCTCTGAAATGGTTTCTCTGCCTCCTCAGATGTGTTCCCAACTCTGCCAACAAGAGCTCAAACTGCCCGCTGACACCCTGAAATATGTATGAAAGCGATCGTGATACACCTTCCACTCCTGGATCAACTCCTGAGGTAGTCTGCATGAAAGATGGACATAGCTTTTGAGTCTGCAAGGTTCCTCAAATCTGCATTCTTTTTAGTGGCCACCAGGCGGTGATACCTATGGTTCCAAAAATAGTTCAGGTCCCACAGAAATCAATGGGCTATTATATATTAAGATTTTGAAAACGCATGACCGCAAATGTTGTCTGCCAATTTTACATGTGTAACAGTCATGGTGACAGAGTGGGATCAAGGGGTCCCAGCCTACAAAGGCCTACAAACTATTTCATGACTATCTACCTACCACTAGATCTATCCGGCACTATTTCAAGTTTTATTACAACTTGGCAAGTACTTGTAAGCAAACATGATAAACTACAGGCAACCATGGCAATCTGCTAGCAATCAAAGCAATCACTCTAAGGTATTCAGTACAACACTGTCTTTGCAGCTGATTTTGCCCAGCAACAGCCAGCAACCTCCAGGAACCGCTACCAACTAGTCAGGGAAAAACACATTTTTCCCTAGCAACATGTAGTTGTGTCACACCCAATATGTGGACAATTCTTAAGCAATGTGCACATGATCTCCAGTCAGAAACCCCAGTATATAGAATATATATTTTATAGACCATTCTGCAGTATTTTTCCTTAACATGAATGAGAATTTTAATTTAAATGTGTAGGAAAAAATATGTCCGATGATTTTTTTTCACCTACCATTTCAAGTAAGAACATACTTGTTTGAGTGGTAACTTTAAAACAATTTAATATAAGAGTGAATTTGGTTTAGTAACACATTACAGAACTAATAAGTCTCAAATGATAATTCTGTGGTTTAACATCAAATAACATTAGACCTCAATGGCCACATTTGTTTCTATGAATTCTGTTAATATTACAGCACTGAGTGATGCCACCTGTGACAGTCAGCTTCCCACACTCGTTCACTCGGTCAAGAAGGAAAACTGTTTTTGAAATATTTTAATTTTAGAGCCATATTTTCTTTCCTTAAGTGGGAACTTTTACTTTTGGTATGGAGCTTCCAGTGCAGGTAAAAGGTCTGAAAATGGGAGATGAAGATAAAATAAAGTCAGCTGACAGGAAAAAAGAGTGCTGCAGAATTTAAGAGTTTTTGGACAAAATACAACGATAATTGAAAGTAAACGCGTGAAGGGCTGATTAGAAAGTCTCCTACCATCTGTTGCCAGTAACAACAGCAATCAGCTGGGTTAATAAAATAGATTGATAACTGTGTTTTGGAATGGCTCATTAACACACACACATAGACATGTAAATCCATGAAGATGGTCAACTTTTGCAAGTGCTCGGGGAATAGCCATGGATGCACAAAATCAATTCCCCTTCAGGCACTGACACACATGCGCACGTCAGAGCAACGTCACAGCTGCCACAGTGGATTTAGACCTCAGATTTGATCTGGTGCCCTGCACCTGCCCCCCACAAATTCACTGTAACGCTGTGTGTTGTAAGGCATTGCACTGTGATTGAAACTGTTGTGAGAGATCAATCAATGTCGACCCTGAAAAAGGATTTGCTCATAACCTTACAGACTTTTTGGTTCATTTACTTTTACACAAAATACATAAATCACAAAAACATAACACATAACTTGAAAACCAGCATGGAAAACATCATTTTCAGGCTCATGTGACCTATTATAGATTTATTATGTGAAAAGTGGGGCTGCACAAGGCTTTAAATATACAGCAGGTAAAATAAGTATTGAACACATCAACAAGTAAATATCTTTCTAAAGGTACTATTGACATGAAATTCTCACCAGATGTCGATAAGAACCCAACCAATTCAATCATGCACAGAAATCAAACCATAGATGTCCATGAATTATGTGTAATAATGAGAAAGGACACAGGGAAACAGCATTGAATGCATGAAGAAAGGGAGGAAAGTCGTGACACCAAATGAAAACTATCAGTATTTAGAAAGCAATCCTGCCACTTAGAGTTACGGACCACCTGTGGAGAGCTTCAGAAGACCTCCAACTGGCAGGTACCATTGTTTCAAAGAAAACACTAAGTGATGCACTAAACCACCTTGTCTGGTCAGATGACTAAACCAAAACTGAACTCCTTGGATGCCATAATAGACACCATGTTCTGAGGTCAAAAGGCACTGCATATCACCCCAAAAACACCATGACAACATCATGACGTGGGGCTTTTGTGGTGAAGAATGAATGAAAAAATGTGCCATCATCTACCAGGATGATAAAGATGAAATGAGGGTGGATGTTTCAGCAAGACAATGATCCCAAACACACAGCCAAGGAAACTCTCGGCTGGTTTCAGAGAAAGAAAATAAAGCTTATCTAATCAAATTTCAGGGGAGGAGGGCTGCCACCCCTTGCCCCCCTTCTGGATACGCTCCTGGTCTAAAAATAGCAAGGTGTACGTAATAAGGTGGCCGATGATTGCACAAGGAGACTGTTTCTATTATCAGTGCTAGATCAGAGTATGGTTATTCTTCAGTGGTTCTTTTGAAGGCCAGTTTTGATTAGTGATGCTGGTGATAAACATATGAAAAACATATAAACACACCACACATTTATATATAAAGTAAACCTACTGTATGAGACATTGTAGCTATAGCTGCTGCCTGAATGTTTTTTTTGTTGAAAATATATACACAGTTACAGCTGGAATTTTTCACTTTAAGTCTGCATGCACACATGCAAAGTGATCTATCCATAGCCACATACATGCACTGTAAGCATTAATAGGGGCAGATGCATAAAAGAAATAAACCAGCCATGTGGAGACTCAAATAAACAGACACACACACACACCGAGTGATTTGTTTTGACAGCACGAGTGTCCTGTGGGAGCAAACCATCATGCATCACCTCAAAAATAAACCTCACTCCAGGGTAGGAGACAAAGTGCATGGCATCACACACACACATTTAAATGCACATCCACACCAGCTCAGACTGGTGAGAAAACACACAGATACACTCAAAATCCACAGGACTGTAAAACGTGTGTGTGTGTGAGTATGAGAGAGTGACAGAACATAACATTTGTACAAAATGGTACAAAATGATTTCAGTTCTCAAACACCAAACTGTAATCCACATTACATAGTCAACATGATGCATCAGAAATATTGTGTAAAAATGTTGTTCAGTGCTATCGGCCCTGTTAGTATACACCTGGGATCAGACAGTTTTCAGCTTTATTTGAGCCTTGGGTGCTGACAGTCAGTCCAGGAAAAGTTCAAATGAATTAAAAACAAAAGCAAGATTTCAGAAAACAAACTAGGTCAGCTACTGTAGGCCAACAAGTTAGACCTTAACCTTATAGCTGTGGTATCTGAGTCTACACTCCAGTCGCCTTGATTTAAATTTCCTGAAATCTAATTATAGGACAGATAACCAGAACATTCATATATTATTTCCATTAAATAGTCTGATATTCTGAATATTTTAACTGCAGATTATGTTGCATTTACTTCATTTTTTAATACAGATTTTCTATAGGACAAAAGTAACAATGCACATGTATGTACATAGCATACTGATTTTATTCACAGAGTCAAGTGGACGTTACAGCTGCTGTTTGCCTCTAAAATTACCCTTGTTGAAGCAGCGAGCAGAAGTCCTGTTTTAAACACAACAGGAGTCTGTGCCCTCCAGAAGGCTGGCCAAATCAGCAGCAAAACATAAGGCACATCACCCCATGCTCTGTCATGGTGATGTTAATAAAATAAAATAAAATAATAAATAATAATATCTCTTTGCAGGATACAGCCATGCTGTGCTTGAGTGAGGCCTTTATCAGGACTTTCAGGGACCAGTGAATGCTAATAAAAAATAAGTCTAAAGAGCAGATTGCCTCTCTCAGATTCCCACCATAGACCCAAACGTTTGCTCCACATTTTATATGCACGTTAGACATTCTGTTCTGACACAGCTCTGAAGCATCTACGTGGATGAAAGTAGAAACTTTAACAATAACAGTGAATAGTTTATGGCAAGAAGTCAACCGTTTCTCACCATAGACGTATCTTTTCTTCCCTCGTAGCTCTGACCACAAAGGTTAAAAAATAATCACCCAACTGTAAATATGCCTCATCCACTGTTTGTTAGCATGTGGATGAATGCACGTATGCACACATGACACACGCCGACTCTCACACACAGACGCACAGATGTTGTTACAGCTGAAGAAGAGGACACTGACTAGAACCGGTTCCCAAATGTCACATGTCAAACAGGTCAGGGGTTTGTTTGTTGTTAAGCTCTATTTCAACTTGTGAATGCGCGCGGACGCACAAGGTCAGACTAACTGTTTATACATCTGTAAGAGTGGCCGGGTGTACGTGGCTGCGCGTCTTGAATTTAACGAGAGCTGACTGAGATCGATCAATTAATCTATGATCCAACGAAGAAAAAGAAAATGCCACATTTTACACTTTTAATTCACTTTCAGTGTGTGTTGGTAAAAATAATCCCATATTTAACATCAGAGTATCTTTGCAGTAAAATTGCATCTGTGAATAGTTTTATAAAGCCTTTTCCATCACCTCTGCTTAAGGGTAGTGGCTGCATTAGCCAAAAGTCAAGCTAAGTTGCATTGTGGGTAGTGTAATTAATACGTTTTCGTATAAATATGCAGGAAACATAAAGAGTGATCTCTTTGTACTTCTAATTGTCTTCATTATGATGATACTCTGTCCATCCTCTTCAGACAGATGGTATTGGTGACAAATGCTAAATGCTATTGTCAGTCTACAGTTTGCTACATTTGCTAATTAGAAATAAAATATTGTCATGAACTTTAACACTTAACATGCTAAGTAAGGCCTGTGGAGTCTAATACTGTGCAATGTGTGCCCATTGCACCATCTGACCTGGACTTGACTCCTGGATAGATTGTAGTGTCACCAGAATCCTCCAGTCCAGCAAACTGCAAAACTGTTGATATTATAGATGTTCTTACATCAAATGCATTTGATTAGCAGCAACTTGTTGCTAATTACTCTCTTAATTGCTATGGAAACAATAAGGGTATACGTTTTTTCACTGGACTTCATGGAGTCCATGAGTCTATTTCATAGGAGTGTATCATATTACATCCTTCCTTTCTTTCCCCAAGTCTGTTATGGCAATCAAATTAAAGCAGTGCTTCAAAATTATGTTCAGTTTATTAGATTATCCGAGATTTATTGCGCTCTCATAAACTCTCTGTCTGTTAAGGTTAGTTGTGGACAAAGACTAAGCACTCCAGAGGGAAAAGATAGGTAGCAAAAACCAATACTCACTCTCATTTATCACTGTTTTTGCTGTTTACCAACTCCTGTAGGAAAGATATGAAGCCACATCTGCTAAAAAATCAGCTGGTTGCTTACCTGGGATTTTTAGAGTACTTTTGCAAGCAGCAGCAGCCTGCTTCAGCTGAAAAATGGGAACAGTGCATATATATATGCACTGTTCCCATATATGATAATGTGAAAAAAAAATAAAAACCACTTACTCTCAAACTCTGGAAAAGTTTACACAATATCTCCTAAAAATGGGTAGAAATCCATTTTGTTTGCAGTTGTGTTTTTAAACTGCCTCATGTACGAGTCAAGTCGATGAAGATAATGCTTCATAAATACATACATGCACGTGTAAGAATAGTAGATCTGCAGGCAAAATAAATAATAAAAGGGAACACGTTTCGTATATGATCAGTATAGGTTACACACGTGCAACAAAAGGTATGTCGTTCTCTTTTATATAACTTAAAAAGAAAACAACTAAGTGAAGGTGAGGCCCATCTAAATCACCCTCATTAATACAGTGTATGCATGTAACAGTGAATCCCCAACTATGTAGTCTTACACAAACATGCAGCAGATGGTGCATCCCAGTTCTAATTAGCTGGGTGTTTGTAGTAATAATGGATTTCTCTCATAATTTATAAAGAATGATTAGATTATGGAGAAATCTGATTGGTTTAAATGAGTATCTAATGAGCGCATGGTAATGAGGTTACAGGATGTTCCAGGATGTAGTACTGAGAGCGTATCCTTAAATCACTCTCACCACACACGCAGAGTCATGTATACTTTGTTTCATCAGCTGTGTGTCTGTGTCCTGCTGCTTCCTTTGAACACCCTTGGATTGACTCCAAAACCACAAAACATAAAACATTGAATTAGATACAGTTACTCTCTGGAGTTTTAAAAGGGGGACATTGTGTATTAGTGTGATTTCAGCTGTGTCAAAAGAGCATTTTTCATCATTTTTCAAAACCACATTAGGTGTCCAAAGTGATGGATGATAGATATTAGAGAAGTGGTTTAACGTGTTGGAGGAGAGGCTCACATATTTCTTTCTACATATTTCTATCCATACCAAGGCACAAATGTTTAAACAACAATCAGAAATGTGCTAAAGTGGAAGATGTTAAGCTCAGTGAAAGTAGATCTGGGGGACCGTTTCTCTTGAAGTATGCACAGGCATGATGAACATCCATACATCAGCGCTGCATTTATGATTCAGCAGGTTTGACAGAAAAAGTGTAAAAACCACATCTACTTGATTTAATTGACTTTGGATGTGGGATGGTTGTCGTTGGCACCTCACAGTCTGAGCATTGTTGCTGAACACATCCACAGTGTACCCGTCTTCTGATGGTTTTATTACTTCACCAGCACGTTTGAGTCTGTGGCCTTCATCAAGGTCATCAATTAAAAACAACACTTTAAATAACGTATGGTTGAGTAGAAAAAAAAATCCTAATAGGAACAACCAGTCACATGTGTCCAGCATATCCACCAATCTACTCAAAATGTTTGATTGTGCAGGAAAAACATGGTAAAACACACAATTGTGTACATCTAATAAACTAATCCACCAATGGAGCGTAAGTGAGGATGGGCTGGGAATATGGCCCATATTAACTGAGCAGTGACCAATGTCCAACCTTGGTATGTTTAGTACTTAATCAGAAAGAGTATAAATTTCAGCCAACAAATCTGCAGCAACTGTGTGATGCTATCACGTCAACATGGACCAAACTCTCTGAGGAAGGTTTCCCGCATTGAATCAATGCAGAATTAAAAGCCAAAAGAGGCTGATGCATTAATGCAGCGGACATTCTATTTGTTGCAAGGCTTAGAATTATGGGGTGTTTTCAAGTAATCCTCTTTTTATATATACACAGACTGTGGTTAACAAAAAAAAACAATTGCTGTCCTATACATCTGTGAGATTAACAAGTATGTCACATACGGTTGACCACAGCCAGTAAAAAAAATGAATTAATGCATAATCTGAACACTAATGCATACAGTCCAGCAAAAATGCTCAAAAACACAGGAGGTGGATGTCTCTGAGGTGGTTACAAGCTCTTCCAGACACACACATGTAAATAGACACAGAAAAACATGCAGACCCACACAAAGAGGTAAGGTTCAAAGAGCCTTACATGGTTGCCTCTATGATCTTTTAATATGCATGGATCAGCACTAATCCTCGACTATCCTCATCCCGTTTCCACTCTGGTGACCCTGGTAGAACGTATCAGAGCAAGGCAGGATATGGGTATTATTGGGTCTTTGGGATAAATTCACCCAAGGTTTCTGTTTACTGGACATCAGGTCTTTTGTTCTCATTTGGCACTTTCATTTGGTTTCTTTTGAATATTCCACTGTGCTGTAATAAAACAGCAGGGTCTAAATAAGGGCCTTGGAGAAGAAAATTAGCATTATTCTGGAATGAGCGAATAGTGTTTAAATTTCTTAATATCCTTCAAAGAAAAAAAAATCAAGAAAAGAGGAGAAAGACTAAGTGAGTGATGTGCAATTAACCAAGAGGTAACTGTGGTATGTGATGGATGAGAGAAAGATGGAGGGAGGGAGCAGATGAAAGAAGAAAACAGGTGAGAGGGCTTTAGTGATTCACTATTAAGGACTATGTCCTTTTGGCTTAAAGTGAAGCAATGAAAACATTGCAAAGATACAAATATACCCCCGTGCTGGTTGGCAGTGTGGACACACCCTTTTAGCCATGTGATACTTAGTTACTTGGTATTGATCTGATGCTAAGTAAATACAAGGCCAGTGTTCTGAACACATTTCAGTGATCACCAAATCACTGTAATCTTTACTTTCCACAATAATTAGTTAATACAAAAGAAACACAACTTTCAGCTTTTCGTGTATTTAGAAACTGAGTTTTTTGGAGACCTGGAATGTGTCTCTAAAGCACTTTGGGTCAACTTATGTTGTTTAAATGTGTTACAGCCTTTAAACAAAACACAAACAGGTTCAGACGTTTTTCATATTTGAGGTATATTTTTTTCATTTCCAAAAACATTATTTATTTATCACAATATGCTGATACTGCACTTGGAGGATAGAAAGAAAGTATAGATCATGTCACGTTAATATCAATACCAGCATTGAAATTGATACTATTGATACTTGGATGGATCCGCCCACCTCAGGCATCTGACAGTTTATTGGCTGACAAAAACATCGAGAAAGACGAAGGTCAGTCGTCGTCATCAGCATGCTGCCAACCAACAGATATTACAGTGAAGGTCACAGGACAAAGCAGCTGCTGATTTTAAATCATAAATCTTTTTTTAGTATTTTGTTTTGTATACAAAAGATGGATTTATAGGTGAAGCCAGTGAGAGAGTGCCTCATACCTTTCATTTTTCAAGTTGTTTCCCATTTTATTTTTGCTATCTTTAGTTCTCGTGTCTTCTGTTAGTTTTCCTTTGTCTGCGTTTAAGCTGCCACATCTGTTCCCACTTCCTATACATGAGCCTCCTGTCTTTCACCTGCCACTCAGCGTCCCAGCATTTCCCAAAAGTCTTGTTAATATGTAGTGTATGAACCTTTGGACTGTTTGTGGGTTTTGCTTTTTGCCTCTCCCTTGTTGGCTTTGTTTATCTTATTTACTTGTGCATGACCACTGCCTCTCTGGATTAAGGATATGGATTTTGGATTTAACGTTGTCTCTGGGGTTATGTGTTTGGGTCTTCCTCCTCTTTGAATTGGTGCACTACATTCTCACCGCAATCTGGTAATCAAAAATTGAAGAAAAGCTATTGAAGGGAGGAAAAAAAACACACAGCCTATCTCTGCATTTTGGGTTTCCTGAGAGTAAAATCAGAAGTAAAGATGGCCATTAGGCACTGCTGCAGATGTTCAATAACAAGAAAAATTGTTATAAGAGGCCTGATTAAATTTTACTAGTAAAGTCTAAATATTGATGTAGGAAATAAAGGGGTTGGATTATGAACCAGTTCTCTTACAGGGTTATGATTTAATATTTGTCAGCATGTGACTCTGGGCTTTGGCAGCAACACTACAGTTTAAATTTGGAAAGATAAAATCTTTGTGTTCAATTATTATTATTTTTTATCTCCATTATAGTTTAAAGCCTGAGCACTCTACAGCACATTCTCACCACACATTCTTCTTTTATGAAATTTAACTGTGAGAAAAAGTGTACGCAGTGGCAAGTCTGCAGTCTTTTGGGGCCACCATGTTTATTTCCAGACCAACCTGACCTGCTAGCTATGCTATATAGTGTCCCGATGCCACCAGGCTGCTCTGCCAGACAGTTTAAAAGGTATAGCAAAGAACTTTTTTTGGTTATTTAATAGGGAAAATAATGTAAATATGCATTAAGTCTGAAGTTCATTTGAACCTTGACAACATGCTGTGTGACAGTTTAAGGCAGAAAGAGAAGGCTTACAATCAGGGCTAACTTTTTTGTATCCAATTTCTGCATAAAATACAAAAACATGAAATTGTTTTAACAGCAACATTGTAACAATTACAGCTTGGAAATTGAAGATTCCATTAAAGTAATATTTTAGTAATGGATAAGACAAGCTAAATTAAAAAAAAAAAAATTCTCAGACTACAAAAAGGCTAAGCATGATGCTTTTGAACACAAATCACAGTTTTTAAGGAGTACAGTTTATGCTCAACCTTTTCTTAGAGGTCAGTCAATTCTGTTCTATTTTTTCTGCCATCATTTTTCCCACAGAAATTCTCCCAAGAGGTCAAGCAGAGCACACCATATGGTCCTCAATGGAGATAAGACACCCAGAGAATCAGAGAGCAGAGGATCTCCTCTACAGATCCACCCATGAATAATAACTACATAATTCATTCAGATGCACATACCCTCACCCCACAACAACAGAATTCCCTGTTGAACTGCTAATACTATCAGCACCTCTATAACTCCTACTTAATTGAGCTAATACGACTGGCACAGTGTGAAAATAACCTGACCTTTGTTCACTCATTCTTACCTACATTGTTTGTGTGTGATTTCCATTAGCACCTGCACGACGTTATGCCGAAGACCACATTCACCCACCTGATCATGAAGATGATCTGCGTGAAATATTCAAACCTCCCAGAGCCAATTAGGGTAATGGGGGTGTATTTGCATATTTAGACGGAAGGGGGAAAGATAAAGGGAGAAGGAACAGATGAAGGGCTGGAGGGATGGAGGAATGAGGAAGAAAAGATAAAAAGAAAGAAAAACATCATTGGAAGGTTCATAAAAATCTTTGCAGGCTTCTGGCTGTGTCTGTTCATTGACTGTTACAACCAAAGCTGTCATCACATTACCAACGGCACTGCAATATCTGAGAGGATTAATACAGAAAAATACACAAAATACACAAAAATAACTTTTAAAAAAGACTGGTTTGTTAAATGCAATTGATATTATTTAATGTATTGAATGAAGGCTGGAAAAATTTGGCAGATTGAACAGTTTGATCTGTTTCATGACCTTTTATCAAGGTTATAGGCTTGCTTCTTGATTTTACACAAACATCAGTGGTTTTCTGTTTAAACTAAGTTACATTACTTGATATATCTTAGTCAACAATTTAGTCAGACGAGTTATACATAAGATAAAAGTAAACTTAAACTCCTAGTTAGTGAGAGACTATGCATTCTTTGAGCATCATAGCAAGCAGACAGTTTGTTGAGTTGAAGAACATAAGATACACAGAAGTTAGAGAATTAAAACCTTCAGGTACTTTTAGAAAAAGAAGTAAAATACTTTTATTTTGAAGACATTGCAATTATTCAGCAAAGAGATGATTTCAAATGAAATGACCTTTGCAGCACATGTATGATCCTTCAAACTGCTTTCATCATGTTATTGATTGTATTGGTTCTGCGCTGGAGACATTTCAACAGGAACAGCCTTTATCTGGTTCAATGAAACGGCCCTGCTATTGAGCGCATAGGCTCTCTGTTACATTGTCAGAACAAACTGAGACGTTTAAGCCGAACTGAACCGTCATTAAAGGTGAAATATGTAACGCTTGTCAGCTTCTTTTTTTTGAAACACAACTTTAAGGTGGAGAGATAAAATGTCTTGATGTATGCTCAATCATCCAGGTAAGTAAAGGGAAAGCCCATCTCTGAATCGAGGAGGGGGCCTAAGGATACATCTTTCACCATCTTACAATGCTGTGTGAGTGACAAAACATTTCTCCTATCGTTTTCAGTGGGAGAAATGTTTTGTCAAATCGGACATAAATCCCAAATAAATAAATCGGACATAAATTTTGTCAAATTTTGTCCGATTTTGTCAAATCGGACATAAATCCCAAATCGGACATAAATGGACATCCATTTATGTCCGATTTGGGATTTAAGGTGGAGAATGAATGGTGATAGGGAGCTTCAATAGTAACAAGACAAATTTATTAAGACATTACTTTTCGATTGTTTGTCTTCTGATTTAGAGATAAACACATCCACATGTCTGCACAAGCCTGCAGCAAGGTGTCACACTGCCTAATGCTGTGATTGCTACTGAAGTGCAAGCTCAAAATACTAAAGGCCTATAAAATAAATAAATATATGAAATATGAAATCAGTGTGTCAGTGCTTTAAACTTGCATCCCTTCCAGCAGCCAGCAGGAGGCGACCTCTCTGGCAGCACAAAGATTTTGAATTAGTGTTTTTCAATACAGCGCTGTTTTCATTTTGTTAAAAAGGTAACAAATGGCTTGTGTTGCTACCAGAGTTGCGGGTCTTAGTGAGATCTACCTCTTACTTATCATTTCCACTATCAAAAAACCAAGATAGTGGCAGGCAAAATGCTAAAGGCTCCAAAATAGCAGGTAACAAAGCCCGTGGCTCACGGTGGCTACCATCCTCTTATACAGCCTGAGAGAGTTGGCAGTGATGTCACCTGGTCTCTGCATATTTAATCATATTATATAGTCTGTAACCTGCAAACAAGGAGCACAGAAAAATAAGAATGAAAAGCAACAGGAAAATGCAGACACAGCGCACCACACACAACATAACAATGATTGAAAGTGATTACTCTTAACAGCCTATAAACTGACTGTTCCCATGGCTGGCTACTGCTTCTCATCATTCGATATAATAATAAAAATAACGATAAAGTCTACTTTGTTACGATTATTATTTATGCTAATATGATTTTAGTTTTTAATTTTCAACAAAGTCACACACAGACACCGTCTCACACTCATTAGCATGCCATCGCACGCATTCACAGTAACAGGCGCAGGCTTTGTTCCTTATTAAAGATACTTGGTGTTTTTTATTTACATCATATAAGACAGAAGATGTGCCCTTAATGTCAGTCAGAAACCAACAGTTGTCATCATGCCCCTTCCATATACAGTACACCTAATTCCAACAGCAGGGTCAAACGGGGTTCATTTCCAGGGTCAGTTTTGCTATGTTTACAACATCAAACACCAAAGTACAAAAGCCTCTGCAGACTTTTGAATGTGATTATAAATCGCTGGGTCTCAAATGAAATGATTAATTAGTGCTAAATTAACCTATGGAAGCTACTATTTCTCAAAGGTTGGAGCTGAACATAGAAATACACATCTTTTGGCGGACCCAGGCATCAACCCTCATTTGTTTCTGCTGTTAAAACTAGACTGTTAAAACAAATAAAGTCCAGTTTCCCATCATCTTTGACCCTTTGTACTGTATGTCAGTGGGGGTGAAGCTGAACTTGGCAACAAAACAATTTATAACAATGTCCTGCAAAAAACATAGCAACTTTATTCTTCAGTAAAAATGATATTTTCATGCTATTTCAGTTAAAGAAAATGCTTCATGAATGCATCATCAAACAAAATCATTTAATAAAGTAAAACACAGAATGAAAAAGTAACAAAAGTGTCTATATATTTTTTTAAGTTCTTGAAAAAAAAAGAAGACATTACCGAGTGCGTGAAGGTTTTGTGGGACAGTGGTGCGTCGAGAAAACCAGCCTGCCTTTAGATGGATGAAACATACTGACAGAAAGTATAAAGCTGAAATAAAGAAATAAGGACAACAAAGCAGAGATTTTTGTTTTGCTACAACTCACAATTCACTTTGGAATTATACCAAAAGGAACCTGCAAAGTAATCGTAATACAATTTCAGGTTTGTTTGTTTTTTCCCATGTGGAATACATTAAATAGTCGAAATTGTACAGATTTTGCTAATAACTGGTGTTTGTATTATCTCCTATTGTTTGACCCACACACACACAAAGTCACACAATCAGGCACGCAGACAACAGCTGGAGAAGTCGTGGATGTATTTGGCTTTGTCTCACTGGACGCTGGACCCTCACACACTTACTTAACAATATTTGTTCATGTTCATTATTTGAGACAATTTATACACTATAGCTCAGTTGTATTGCCATTGTTACCTGAAAGTACGCCTGTGTGTGAGTAAGTCACCGACTTGCACTCGAGTGCAGTGGTGTAACACTGTAAAGAATCAATACCTGCAACACCTGTGCATCTAAATAGACTTGTTAGATCAGGCCAAACATTTATTATTATGCCAAGAATCTACAGACTTGGAGATGTAAGGACTGGACACAAGTTGTGTGGGTGTAATGCTGGTGTAATGTCCTATTTTTAGCCTACCAGCAAAAATTTAGGCACTGCACTACATTTATGCTACAGTAGATTTATCAAGTATACATTAATTTGTCTATGCATTATCGCCAGGATGACAGCTGGGAAGTACTTGTACATTTGTATGCGAAAGTCTGCCCTGTAAAAACCTCCCCCCAGGCTCAGTAACACAGCTGTCAAATACACTTAACAAGGTTTCTGGGAGGGGTTATCTTACTGGTGGGTACAATGCAGTAGTTGAGTCCTTCCAAAAATGAAATTAATGCAAATATTGTCGATTATTTGCAGCAGTAACACAAAATTTTAGGTAGAATTTAAAGACACTTTGAAAATTGCGGTTTTATATAAAATCACCCTTCTGGTACCTCACAGAAAAGCTGTGAAATCTAACTTTATGGTCAATTAAAAAACAATAACCACCTTTTTACTTTCCCTGGCTTGAAAGACCGACTTCCCTTAACTCTGGAAGACCTGATGAACACCATTATGTCTGACGTACACGTTACTTTTCACTGATAGGCTTGACACAGTTTATGTAAAGAGAAATGCTAATCTTCTGAGCCACTGATAAATACTTACATAAGATGCATGTTTTGCTGATGTCTCAGATGGTTACTGCAGATTCTGGTTCTCTATACATCACACAAAATGAATGGACGGTCTGGGACAGATTTTTTTTTTTTTGCTCTGCTGCCGCAAAGTGTAATAAAATGTTTAGCAACCCCCTACGCAAAATAATCCACTGATTTAAGCTTAAAGTTGACTGATGACTCTAAGTGAAGATAAACTCTCTAAGCTTAAGATGGCAAAGCTGTCCCACTAAACAACGGCACCTAGTTTCATGTTAATAAAAAACTTTTTCGCTGTGTTGCAACTCGTAATATTTTTTAGGCAAAAAGCTATGCTGCCATGTTTTTGACTGATGTGTTTATTGTCTAGCCAACTGTTTGTTAATAGGAAATGTGGGTAAGATGGTGACACGTAAAAAAAAAAAAATTAAATAAAAATGTGCAAGCCTTCATTGCTTTCTAATGCTTCCTCCCATCTGAGACTCTGCTGACAGAATTTTATGGCAACAATGAACAGTTGGCAGTTTAAAAGGAAATCTGTGCTGTTTGCCCTTTTAACACCATTTCCATCAGTTTGGAACAACACACAGTTGTGCTGGTGAATGTCTAAGTTAGAGGGCAGAAAAGGTATTTGTTATTGAATTTTTTATATTAATGAGTTTCAATGTGTAACCATTGTTTTTCCTCCCTGCTACTACCGCAAGCCATCAAGATGTGGAAAGCAGGAATAAAACCTGGTGTTCTGGTGTGTCTAAATGCACATTTGGCACTTTTTTATTTGATCTTGTTGGGTTCAAGCAACAAGAATTTGGCAAGATGTAGTGAATTTGCGACATCTTATTCCTATTAAAATTACGAACTATAATCTGTGCTGGAGTAAACCAGTGACGAAACCATTCTTTTCTCTCGGAACAGATGTTATTATCAGTTTATTAAGTAAGTTAGATTTAAAGCAACATGAGCAATAATGTGATGTTGTCAAGCATGGAGAGGAAACGATGAGTACCGCTCATTCGAATTTAAATAACAAAGATCTTATGCATGTTTTTTGCTTGTTGGGGGCCATCCATTAGTAATAATTTCATTTAGGCTGTTATCTCTGTTCCCTTCATATCATAATAAAAACATTTCATTTAACATCAAATATATATCGATATAATGGAAACTATAACCCCATATATTTGTTTTCCCTTAATCAACCATTTAAACTGATATAAACATTTTTTTACTCAACTGTTTAAGAACACTGGCAGCACTGGTATAAAATAATACCCAAATCTGCCGAGGCTATCAAATATACAAAGACTATTCAACTTCAAACCTTCAGCTCCCACTGCATGATGATAGCTTATGACGACTGTCTCGGATGAATTCGCTTGACATCGCTTGATTTGCTTAAGCAAATTATACTCGGACTACTACGTAATCTGAAACCTGGTGGTTGCACCTGATAGGGCTAGTAGACAACTGCATACTGTATATTAAAAATTTAAAGCCGTTAAAATAGGTTATGTGTGTAAGTGTGAACTGTGTAAGATACGCATACTACGACTAAGTGTATAATTTGGCACAGTACTATATTATAAGTACTATTTAGTGTGTATTATTGGATCTGGACACAGTCGGGTGAATGCAAATTAAAATATCTGAATTCTTTGAGGAAGGCTTGATTTATCTTGCCAACCAATCATTACCATCCAAGAGTGAAATGTACAACAAATACAAAAGTGGCTTAAAACCATTGGCACATGTCATTCTTCCTTTCATGTCATTAACCATTTTTTAAAAAGTCATTAAACAACTTAAAACATGAGATAAATTGAGCGATCCTTATATTTTCTATTCAAATATTTCAGTTCAATTCATCTTATATCTGTCCAAATTTGAGCAATAAAGGCACTGAGCTGGGAATCATTTTCAGACCTACACATATAATATGCAATGAAATGGCTGGACTTGGGTTGGTTATAGTTTTCAGTAGGTTAGAAGCAGACAGACCTATAAAGTCAGCCTAATACTCGTGGTTTTGGCATTTGTCCTTAGATGACTGCTAAATTGTCTCCTTTGTGCCTCTCATTAATCACCCGCCACCACAACCAACTGCTCCTAGGTTGATGCTTTCTAATATAACAAGTAGCAGTTGTTAGACGTATGTTTGGTAAAGCATGACATTACATAGAGACAGCTGCAAGGGGAGGGAGGGGTTGCTGTGTTGTTATCATCCTTGTAAAAGTGGCCATGATGCACAGCAAACGTTTATGGCAATGTTGCCATCTTGCAAAAATTCACCCGACTTCATACTCAGCACCCAGTTTGTTAATGGGAAGTGGATTTGTTCAATTTGCGCAGTTCCATTTCTATTGAGTGCAATTCCGGTCATATGTTTGGTCTATCTCCAGGCTTTCTCCAAGCATTCCTGTGTTTAGACGCAGGTCAGAGAGAACCAGATTCCAGGTCTGGAGCTGAGGAATCCAGCTAGATCATGAAGGTTTATATTAAGGTTTCTCTTCTAATTGATTCCATCAGTACACTTCCCTGGGGGAGGGTCCTTGTGAGACTAGCGCAGTAGCTGTTCCTTAAGTCTTTTGAACCGTATCTCCTTTGCTCAGGAGAGACGAGGGCATGTTGTTCTTCGTCACTTATGATGAAAGCCTTTTCAAAGTTCCATTCATACAGGCCATCCCACAGGTCTGAATCAAAGTTTTTCTTAAATAATGCATTTGCATATCCAAAGATCTGTGTAATTGGTTTCCTGCACAAGTTCAAAATCCAGTCACTAACATAATAATTAACTGTGTAGCCTGGTCTGTGTATGGGCTCTACAAACTTGTTTCTCTTAGAAACATGGTCCCAATACTGTAGGAGACTTTCCTCATAGAGGCTGGAGGAGCGGAGCGAGAGCTGGTCAGTGAGGCGTGACTGTGGGATGTGCCCGCCTCCAGGAAGTAACATGTCCCTGGGATCTCTTTGGGAAAATTCTCTGGGAGGTCCAGCCTTGAACGAGGGACAAATGAAAAAGAGCGGTCGTCTTTCAACAGTCTGTTGAAAAGAGATGAGAATAAGAGAAGATTAAAAAAAGTAAAACAGAGGTCAAGTAAAATAACGTAAATATTTAACAATAAAATCAAGTTATGATCGAATAATGAGTCACACTAAAACAATAATGCCAAATAAAAAGCCTGTGAGGGCGTATACTTCCATAACTTAAGGTACTGTATACAGTATGTATGCAACGCATTTTTATGCAACATACAGCACAGGTACTTACTGATACGTTGTGGGACTAACATTGATACACCTGGGATGGCTTCCTGATTCAAACTTGCTGGCCAGCGTCACGTTGTTACCAAACAAGCAATACCGTGGCATCTTAACCCCGACCACACCTGCCAGCACCGAACCTGTGTGAATACCTATCCTCAGCTGAGACAGAAAGGAAAGAAGGTGGTGGGAGAGAAAAAAAGAAGTAGAAGGTATGTTAAAGCAATGAAAGGATTTCATGTGCATATCTTGGAAGCACGCATGCACTTGGCATTAAAACAGACTCTATACAGCTGCTTTACCTGAGTCTGTTTACAGTCCAAAGAATATTACTGTCCGCATCAAAGTTCAGAGCAAAGTGCCCAAACTGAACTCGTCCTGGCCTCTGAAATGAGTAAACAAACCTGCCGCTGTTGCAGATGTTCATAAATTTGATTTCCCTGCTGAACCAGGCTGATGCCATTAATTCGTTTTCTGTCTATCCTGCAGTACAAAGGCTATCTTGTGTGCATTGATCCGATAAATGGAAACTGTAGCGTCGTAATCATGGTTCCATATTAGTGTGGATGTTATTACCTAATCTGATATCCTGGAGAAGCAGATTTTTTGAGAGATGAAAATCTTAAAATAGCATGAGCATGAGAGGGAAATTAATCAAATAAATAATTGATTCCATCTCCACTTGGTAACAGATGCATGGCAGCAACGCGGTGTTCGTATTATAATCTGGCTGAAGCATGAATCTATAAATGGCTGGAGGCTGGAGTGAAAGCTATCTGGCTATCGCTGCATTTCATGGTCATTCAACCAAGCATTTATTTCTACCACTCAGGGACAAGTCATTGTGGGCGTGTACATGTCTGGCTGTGCGAACACACCCCTCCCAAATAAGCCAGTGCAACCAAGTCCAGAAGTATTTGACGACTCTTTTTAAAATAAGGATTTTAAAACCACATTTTGGCTTATTCGACACACCAGCTAAGTATTCTTTTTACCTGGTGCAAGATCGGGCTTGTTACTTTTCCATTCAGTATCGCAAACCAAATTAGAGAATCAGATATGAAAATACAGAATAAAATATATCCAACAGCTTTTACAACTTTTCCTAACTTTTACAGGAAAGTCAGACTTGTTTGGTCTTTCTTTACACACACTGGAGCACATTTTGGCAAGACCTTGGGAACTATTTTTAAAAACAACTCAGACGATCAACAGCGTAGTGAAATTGGTCCAGATACAGTGCTGCACCAAAACTTCCTTGCAATTCCTTTTGTCACAAGTATTTGTCCACAGTCCCCCATAGTTTGCATTGAAGAAATGGAGATTGTCTCCACTTCAAAGTACAAGTGTGCCTTTTGAAACGTGTTGGTTGCAGCAGTAAGGGAGAACTTTTTTCCTGTTTCTGGTTTCAAAACCTCTCAGTGACTGTCTGTAGACAAATCTGCATCTTCTGTGCAAACTACCAAAGCAATGACAAGGACGTCACCCTCTTTACAACAATTTCACCAGCAATCTCCAGCAGACTCTTGTCAGCTGGTCAGGGAATACACATTTTTCCCTAGAGACCAGAGGTTGCCACGTGGTTGCCAGCTGAACTCTAGGGCTGTATGATGGAGGTCTTACTAACTCCTGTCTGTCGTGCTGGTTGTAACTGAAGTTCATTCTTTGGTCACATCTTTTTTGCTTGCTTGGTTTTCATCTTGTATGTTGCTTTAAATCCTGTAATATCCCTGGCTTATCCCATTGGAGCTCTTGCTGTCATGCTGATTCACATTATTGCTACAGTTAGACAGGAAACGTGCGAGATAGACATACCTACATCTTTACTACAACAAGTAGATTTGTTTACCAATACGTTGTGGTGAACCTTGAATGTTGTGTCATTGCAACAGCGTGATTGGCTGATATGTTTTCTGGTTCTGCTGCTGATTGGCTCTTTGAAGGCTGGGAGCGGGACAACCGCGGTCTATGGTGTTGTTGGATGCTTTCATAGATTTCTATTCAAGATTCTTCATAATGTCTCTGGTGGAACCCAGTAGATTTCTAATGATCTGTTTGAGCGTCTCTTCACCTTTGTAATCAATGCCACACTGTGCATTCCAGCACAGTGCATGGTAGTCATAGCAACAACAGCCGAGTGGGGTAGTGAGAGAGAAGGAGCAAGACAGATTGAAAGACAATGGAGAGGGAGACAAAATAACCCTATAATTAGATGGCAAAACCTTGACAGCAGAGGAGGAGAGACAAAGGAAATGAGAGAGCCAGAATGCACAGGAGAAAGGTGCTGCTAGGTGCACTAGTGTGACCTATTTTTGTAGCTAAACCGCTTACAGATGGCCATGTACTTGTCTGTCTCTACAACAGACACTCACACAAACAAATCTACATCCAGCGCCCACACTTCTCTTTCTTTCTCAGTCTCAAAACACAGACACTGTAAAACTCATACACCCTTCCCCTCCCTTTTCGCTGTGAGTCAGCATCCATAGCACATGGCCTTCAGTGAGCCAAAGAGCAAATGGCGCAGCAGCGCAGACGACCAATCGCGTTCTAGCCTCTGGCCAAGCTGACAGAAACACAAAGATGGAGACAGACTGAGACACAGAGAGGAAGGAGTTGTTGTTAAAGAGTGAATATTTCTCATACAGTCATTCAGCAGTTTGTAAGTTTTACTAAGGTAAAACAAATTTAAGGAAACTGCTTTAAGGCTCAGTTCAGTTTCATTTTAACATAACATCAGTCATTCTTTGTATTGTAAGGTATAGACCCTATAGCATTATCTGAAAAAATACCTAGTCATGCAGACAGTTTCAACAAAAAAACAAGTGTTGCCTTCATGTTGCAGGACCGCTGTCTTAGACTGCATTAGGGTTAGCCGGTGTAAGCAAAAGTGCAGCAATACTTAAGCAAAGTTAAGTCAGATTTGTAATTCTGAAACAGTCAGTTAGCTGAAAAGAAGCCATCTGAATGATGTTGCCATGTGCTCTGAGAAAGAAAGAAAAAAAACAGAAGCCTTTTTTTAGACTTTGAAACTGGAAAAAATGCCTGTTAGAGATTATTCCCTAATAGGTAACACTTAATATTAAGTGCCTAATAATTTGTACCAATTCAGTGGTCATTGACAAATTTTATAGAATGGACGAGTAGGCATACAGGGAGGAGGGGGTTGGTATAAATCACAAAACTGTGCATTGTTATTTTCTCTTATCATCATATCAATATATTAGAGATTAAAAAATATAATTCAGAGAGAAGTTGTTTGGCAGCAACTCAATGCATTTAGGCATGCAGACATTGTGAAGATAAGTTCAAAATGAGCATCAGGATGCGGAAGAAAGGTGATTTAAATAAATGTGGCTTGACTGCAGGTGTTGGAGTATTTGAAAAACTGCTGGTCTAATGAGATGTCCCCATAAAAACCATCCCTAGGATGTTGCAGAGAGCAGTTCTCTGGGTGCAAATGCCTTGTTGATGTGAAGCTGAAGAAGGCAAGAGTAACTCAAATAACCATTCGTTCCAACCAATATATGCAGAAGACCATCTCTGAACCTAGAAGGTGCTGGACTACAGCAGCAGAAGACCATGCCAGGTGCCACCCCTGTCCACTAAGAAGAAGAAACTGAAGCTACAATTTGAATGTGTTCACTAAATTTGGTGAATAGAAAATCGGAAAACCATGCCTAGTCTGATGAAGCTCCACTTCTGCTGCGACATTCAGAGGGTAGAGTCAGAATTTGCCATAAACAAAATTTAAAGTATCCCATCGCGCCTTGTATTAATGGGTTATGCTGCCAGTAGTTGTCTAATGGTACAAGTTCAACGACCTTCAACATCAAAAGAGCCATTTTATCCCCTCCTACCAAATAACAGGGGAATAAATAAATAAATAAATAAATAAATAAATAAATAAATAAAATATATATTTTTGTTTTCCCCAAACCTTGTGAGAATAACAGATGAGGGGCTAAGGAATAGTACCAACTGAGCATCGTTTACATGCAACAACCTGCAGGGCTGTTGCATGGAAATGTCCTATACAGGTTGCATGGACGTCCATGTCCATTTCTCAGTTCTGCAGATGCAGTCTCTGTTTGCTGGGCATAGGCCCACATAAAAAGAATAACAACTGTTTAGTTTGAATATAAACCTGCATACAGAGAGTGTCAACACAGCGTGTTTTGTGAAGTATATTTGGTGAGAAAACCATTGAGGTTTGGGCACAGTTCCTATTAGCCGCAGCAAGCACTACATCACTCCCATCCACACCTGCTCACCTACTCATACACCCACTCATACACACAAGCACACGCATACATCGTGGCATAGACCTGTAATTGAGGCAATAATGTAGATAAAAACAACGTACGGCACAATGTTTGGTTTCTATATGTGCATCTCTCTTGACATCTCCTCCGTATATGTCTCTGTGTCACTCGATCACTTGCTCAGTCTTCTCTCCGTGGCTAAACATTTTCTCTCACTCCTCTCTCACAGCTCTCGTGTTAGTTTGCATAACAGTGCAGCATTGGCTGGAGCTGAGTGCACTCGCTGAACACCATTTGTCATGCTGAAGTGTTGAATATCTTTATGCCAACATAAAGTGATGAGAGATAAGGAGGAGGGCATTACAAAGCGTGCAAAACAGGGAAAGCAGAACAAGACTGCATTTCGGGATGAAGGGAAAAAAGAAAGAGGTGAAATTAAAGAAAGGAGTTTGAGCCAGGCTGCGGAGGAGTCGGCGGGGAGATGAGGAGGAGGAGGTGAAAGATAAAGAAGGGAAGGGGAAAATGGAGGGAGAAAGTGGGAGAGCAAGAGAGCAGGCCAAAAATGCTTGGCAAAGCCTTTCTATTTTAAGATGGATGGACAATGTTAGGAGCATGCAGTACACAGAGCAGCATTCTCTCTGTTATTTAACATTTGTCCATCTTAGTCTCTCTTACACTTGTGCCTAACCCCCCTGGTTTGTGGGTTTCGATGTTTATTGTCACGAATATCCATGTTTTTCTTTAAAAGAAGAGCTAATTAATCTCATATTTTGCAAAATTGTACTAAACCATAAGTATGACTTTCTAAATGTTTTGGTTATTCACAATAAGAAAAACACTGAATATCAAAGCCTCAGCCTGTAATACGATTTAATACAGCAAAGCCTGCAAAGCTACTTTGGCATCGTAAGTGCGCTGGGTGACCTTCACAGTGACTGGACTAAGGATAGTCATAAATAAATCATTCCCCTTTCCTTTTTATTCGTCTAAATTAACATGAGAGGCTGAAACTCGGTTCGCTCCTTCGTGACTCTTTGCTTCCCTTCCTACTTAAAATACTGTACTCATCATTTTTCCCACAGCTTTCCTTCTCCTCTCTCTTTGAAGCCACACGCCATTTAAAGCATTTTTAAAAGTACAGTTAGACCACTGTTAAACGCAGTTCCACAAACTAGCTTTCATTTTTGTACCTATGAAAATGAGCTGATAACTGATAACTTTGCGATGATGTGTCAAAACTCACAACACCAGCATGATGTGGACAGTACCACTGTTACTATTTCAAGTGCAGCTGTTAAATGTGACACTATATGGACACATTACACCTACAGGAGCTTCTCAGCCATAGAAATCCAGGCTATGAAGCACCAGGCGCACAGTTTTTACCGCTGATGTTAATGCCCGAGGAGGTTTGGATCTCCACAGCTACTGAGTCAGCAGAGTGTTGCCAACTTTTCCGTACTCTGCGCCTCAGCACTTGTCGATTCTACTCTCTAACTTACGTACTATTACCGTGGTTCTTGAACACTTCCACTTTGCAATAATACCACTTACAATTGATCATGAAATATCTAAGAGAGGAGAAATTCCACGAATTGACTTGTTGCAGTGGTGGCATCCTGTTACAGTACTACGCTCAAATTTAGTGAGCTCTTTAGAACAACCCATAATTTCACAAATGTTTGTGAAGGCGGACTACATGGCTACATGCTGGATTTTATACACCTGTATAAATGGCACTGCCAAAAAGACAAACTTTATATTTAGGGCAATCCTCCCTCCCTTAGTTATGTTGCAATAGGTCCAGGCTGCTGGGGGCTTCCCATGATGCCATTTTCTTCTTCACTTAACTTTTTTCACTCACCTTTTTCTGTTTGTACATCTCTCTGCATTTAATCATTCATTATTATTAATCTCTGTCTATTAATCTCTAATCCACAGCATGTCTTTGTCTGATCTTGGCAAATGAGCCTGGTTCTGCCGGAGGTTACTTCCCGTTAAAAGGGAGTTTTTCCTTCCCGCTGTCGCCAAAGCTCTTGCTGAATTGGGGGTCATATGATTGTTGGGGTTTTCTCTGTTTTCTCTTTATTATTGTAGGGTTGTTACCTACATTGTAAACCCGCCCTGAGGCAACTGTTGTTGTAATTTAGTGCTATATAAAATAATTTGAATTGAATTGACTGTAAACATCTGAATTCCAAGATTAAGAGATTAAAAACTTTTGCCCATATCCCGTAGTATACTTTTCTAGCAATATAACTGTATTAAGTGTTCCTTTCACACGACAATAGAACAACAATAGGACATTAAAATGTCCATAAAGTACAACAAACTTGTGTGTTGGACCTGGTGTAAAAAGAAAGATAAAAAAAGAGTATTAACTGCACCAATGTCAGCTAAGCAACACTTAGGCTGTGTCTTAAAAATGTTGTTGGCTTGGGTAAACCATCTTAACATATATTATTTATTGATTAGAAAACATGGAAAAATTGGGAGATAGAAAAAGTAACAAGGAAAGAATCAAGAAAAAGGAAAGAGGGGAGCCTTCCTATCTTTACCTGTGTTCTTCTCTTCCTGACCTAGCCCACTAGTAGCCCACTACTAAAGCTGGAACTCTTTTTAGTACTAAAAATAAACGACTGAATATAGCACGCTACAGTATGTTTTGTCACACATGTTGATATCCTGGGGTAACAGCTTCTAAACTAGAATTAATGCAGGATTAAGAGTGTTTTTTTCTTCACTTAAATGCACACTGCATATAAATATGCTTCTTGTTCAAGAAAGGATCTTTAAAGCATCTTTAACCAGTGTGTTAATAACGCTAACTGGCTGATGAAATTTTCAAATTAAGCATGCAGTCCAAAGCTTCACAATAGCTGGCTAATTCACAGCACTTCTAAATAAAGTCTTCGGTGCTTGGCTTAAGGGTGGTAATATGCCAAGAAAATCTCTTGGCAATTAATAAATGTCACTAACGTCTTCAAAAACCGTATTCATCTTTTCAGATTTTTTCTTTCTGTTTCTGGCACTGTGAGAAAGTCTCACAAAGTCTTATTTATAATTATAACCACAGGACACATAAAGGAGAAATGACTGCAAAGTAAACTTGTTAAGAAAGCATTATCGTAGTGCAGAGGCAGCTCAGTGAATGGTGCACTTAAACTAAGGTTTCATCTCGTTGGAAGTGGATGAATCAGAGAAAACTGTTAAAAGGAAAATATTAGACTAATGAAGCTTATGTGAAAACAAACGCTTGCACTTTGTTGCATGCAGTCATGTAGCTACTGTAATGACTGAATGCATTGTTAAAACTGCCATGGAATAACGACTGATAACCGGAGAGGATACGGTGAGATATTTAGGATTCTGATCAGCAAGTAACTGACTGATCACACTTGGTTTGATCAGTCCACAATGTCAGGAATGTCAATATCTGGGAAATGAAGAGATAAACAGCATAATTCGGCACCGACTTGTAACCACAACCTTACAGAAGGATTTCGGATCAGCTTAAGTTATTTTGATAACAACCAATTCAGCAGAATTTGCCTTTTAGTATGATTTGCTTTACAATTGCACACACCCACATGAAGTTTGACACATAAACCTAGGTACAAGATCAACAGTAGCACAAGAATAAACTGTATATAACTTATTCAGGAGACAGCTTTATATACAAAAAATAGATAAATAGCAGAAAAAAAAGGTTAGGCGTGCAGAATAGGAGAGAATAAACAGACACTTTCAGCACTGTTAGCAAGTTGAAATTATTATAAGGGACGCAAGATGGAAAATGAATGAAAACTCACCTTGATAGGTTTACCGTCAGGCGTCAACACTTCCTCAGAAAGCTCCATCATCTTCAGAGCCATGTGTGCAATCGGCTTTGCATGACTATCAACCTTCTTGTGAAGCCCTCCTGCCACACAGTAGGCATCACCTATTGTCTCAATCTGCAAAAGGAAGAGTGGCTGTGAGTGCATGTAACTATGTTAAGCTAAAGCTGAAGGACTTCAATGAGTAAGGAGCCTTTGCAGAACCCGAGTGGGTGTTCCTCAGCTGTTAGACATGGTTGGCTGAAGTGACTTGTGCTGGCCCATCTCTACCCCAAACATTTGAGGAATGCTCACTACTTCTCTGCAGAGACCTCTCCTTGCTTTCATTCCTGATAAAATACATAAACTAAAGCATCTCTCTCTTGTCTTAGACAAAAAAAAGTTAAAATGTTTTTAATCATGATCAAATTATGAGTATTGTGTAAAACCAATCAATTGTGGGTTTATTTTTATGTTTTCCTGGAAACCATGAACATTTTAAAACATAGATGTTTGACATATTGTACTTAACCAGGATCAACCTAAAGCTTACATTCAAGTGGAAAAAAATAATTGTTTCTACTATGGTGAATTGCTGGTAAGTGAACATCATGATTGTCCTATATATTAACCATTGTTATGCTTCCCTGTTAATGGGTTTGGAGGCAGAGATGCTTGGATCAACCTAAATCCACTCACTGGCTACTTTGTTATGTACACCAGTTCAAATCATCAGCAAATCAGTGCATTTAGACATGTAGACACGATTAAAACATCCTGCTGAAGTTAAAACTGAGCATCAGAATGAGGAGGAAAGATGATGATGAAAGAAAGCGTTAAGTCTTTCAAAGACTGCTGATAGCCTCGTACACAACCATCTCCATCTCTCAGATTTACAGAGAATGGTTTGAAAAAGAGAAAACGCAGTTAGCAGCATTTTTCTGGGTGAAAAAGTCTTGTTGATGTCAGAGGTCAGAGGAGAATGTTCAGACTGCTTCAAGCTGATAGGAGGGCAACAGTAACTCAAATGACCACTTGTTACAACCAAGGTCTGCAGAAGAGCATCTGTGAACATACAGCACATTAAACCTTGAAGCTAATGGGCTACAGCAGCAGAAGACCACACCAGGTGCCATTCCTGTCAGCTAAGAACAGGAAACTAAGGCTACAGTTCAAATGGGCTGACTCACTGAAAATTGGACAGTAGAAGATTGGAAAAAGTCGCCTGGTCTGATGGTCATTTCTGCTGCAACATTTGGATAACAGGGTCATCATGAAAGCATGGAACCATACTGCCTTCTCTCAACAGTTCAGGATGCCAGTGGTGGTGCAATAGTTTTTTAATAGATGAATGGCTTAATCTAGAATTGAGCTGCGGTTTGGGGAAGGCCTAGATGGGGACTGGCGACGGCTCCTGGGCCTGGCAGATCCCCATGTACTAAAGAGAAATGAAGAAGTGAAAGAGTTGAAAAAGGGGAGGGAGGATGGGGCACAAAAAGGAGAACGAACAGCTTGTAGAACTGAGGAGGTCATATATAGATAAGACCCAGAAGGGGCGTGTTTGGAGGTGTGGTCTCGCTCCTGAAATTCAGATCATTTATCTCCAATCAACCTACACAGCCTACCAGAGTAATTTGCTCACCATGTCTATCCCTTTATGACCGTAGTGTACCCCATCTTCACATTATCATACTGGTGCCATGTCACAAAGCTCAAATCATTTTAAACTGGTTTCTTGAGCACAACAATGAATTCACTGTTTTCAAATGGCCTCCACCAGATCTCAATCGGGTGTTTCTGGGATGTGGTGAAACAGGAGATTCACATTAGGGTGTAGCTAACAAATCTGCAGATGTGTATGAATACCAAACAAGTCACATTTTCTGTCCTCATTATTAGTTCCTATCCTAACTTTTTCCAATCCCCATTGATTAATGAGGATTTTACACTTAATGGAGGTTTCACCTCTTCTCAAGTATACTGATTCTGTGTAATATCCAAACTATGACAACTGCTGCATAAACAGAAGAAGATTTAAGCCATAAAGCCAAGTATTTCCTAGTCTGCAGTAGCAGCAAGTGTAAACAGTTTAAGAACGCACGTGTCAATAAAGCAAACAAAGTGTCACTTTCATGGATATCTTTCCATATCTCCACATGACGACACAAACAGGTGTCATGGACACAGACTTTTAAAAAATGGCACAAAAGGATAAAAGTGTGTGTTTGTGTGTGTGGTGGTGGTGGTGGTGGTTGGGGATGGGGAGTAGAGAGGCTTGGAAACAAACTGCTCTCATTAAGGCCTGCCACCGGCTAAATCATTTCGACAGTAACCATGACAATGGCGACATATGGGTGATTCAGTCTCCTCACCATGTCCTCCTGTTTCTGCTTTCTCTTTGGCACACACAAGCTGACACCCTAACTCTTCCCCTGCTATACACATATACCTCGTTACATACAGTCAACTTCCCTGCCTTCACCCTCTGCATCTCACTTCTCCGTGTATCTGATATGTGTGTGACACTTCTAAGAGAGAACAGTAACAGTGCATTTTTATGGGAAATTGTATGCTGCCGTCACGCTCACTGAGGTACCGAGGTAGAGATGAAAGATGACTGACGATGGCGATGATGGAGAGGAGCAAAGGTGGAAAGATTGAAAACAAGTAAAAAGATTGGAAAAAAAGAGGACGTGGTAACAGAAAGTAAAGATGAAAAAAGAGGAAAAGACAGCAGACTACAGTGATACAGTAACTAGGCATAAAGCCACACTGTCAGATGGACAATATTGACACATCTTTGTTAAGCTCTCACAGACTGGCCATTAATCAGTTACTTTTTCCACAACACAAGTGCACCCACACATGAGGGCACGTACACACACAGTGCACGCACACGCACTTGCACAAACACAGTGACACACCCTGGAAAGGCGGGCTCGTGTGGTAACACTCCAAAGATTCCAAGAAATGAGGGCTCTAACTTTCTGGGAAGGTTTAAATTCGGGAAAACAATCTTAATGAACTCATTTTACACAAGTATACACATTAACCGGTAAAGATATTACATTTGCAATCAAATCAAACTGCTCCTCCCTAAATAATATTTTTTCTTTTATTATTACTACATCCTATGAAGGAGGCGGATATCTTTCGGTCCACTGACCTTATAAACATCCAGAATGCCACACTGGTAGTCGAAGCGTGTGTAAAGTTCATTCAGCATGGAGATGACCTGCATAGGCGTACACTGAGCGCACACGGCAGTAAACCCCACAATGTCTGAGAAGAGCATCGTGACGTCATCAAACTTGCGAGCGGGCACCGGCTGACCCTGCCACAGCTTCTGCGCCACATCGCCCGGAAATATGGAATAAAGCAGGTCCACGGTTCTCCTCTTTTCCTCTTCCAGTGCCTGATGAGTCCGCTCTAATGTGGCCTGGAAGACAAGAGAGAGAGGTTGTGCGCTTTGCTTTGAAGAGGGAACTGATGACAGAGATGCTGAGATGTGGGAGTACTGCACCAAATTAAAAAAAAATGCTGGTGGATGCGAATGTATTTCGTGTGATTGTTTTTTCTGGATTGTGTGTGTCTGTATATGTTTATTTGCGTCTCTGGGTAAGGTTCTTAGTGCTATACCATTGTTCAAGCAGGCAAGTTGACTCAGACATAGCTATTTATAACACTAGCCTGGGGGTGTAGTTGCAGTGAGAGTGATGCAATGAACAGACGCACAGGATTGGGTCAAGACTCAGTGACTTGCTCAAGGGTACTTTGAAAGCAAATTATGAGAGGAAGTCCCAGGAGCCACATTCTTTCCAGGCAGTATGCATTAATACAGTCAATATGGAGCTTTAAGTAGCCGGTACAGCTGAGGCACTGGATTTAATTTGTTCACTTCAGTTGTTCACATTGTGGAAAAGCTCAAAAAAACATACTAAAGATACTGAATATTTTTGTGTAGTTTCACCAGTTTAGGCGTCGTGACCACACGTTGTTCTCTGACAAACTGAACAGCAGCAAAGAAAAAGGTGGGCCTCACATAAAGTGAGGCAGTCAGTAGGTAGTAGAGGAGAAAGAGAGAACAGTAGCTTGCTGTAGATACTCACTGTGTTAAGATTTCGATAAGCAGTGAGCCGTAACTCTCAACACTGAGTTCATACTTGGCATCACAAGAAAAGATTGCAACGTAACAAACAGCACATGAGTGGAATGACTATAGCTTAAGACCATACACTTTCTTATACTTGATATATGTTGCTAGTTAGTGCTAAATTACCTTGCCAGAGCCTACACTGTCAACCGATTTACCTTGAGTTTGTCCATTCTCTTCTTCAGGCCATCCTGAGCCTTGGCCTGCTCCCCAACCAGGATAACATCCCGTGTGGCATCATGGATGGGGATATCTGACAGGTGGAGACCTCTGCCCATCAGCTCCTCCAACTTATCCACACGGGGAGAGCCCAGAAACATCACGGAGCACGACTCGGGCACATGGATCATCTGACCCTTCAACTCCATCACCTGGCAGGGAGAAGAGTTAAAGAGGCAAAAGTCTATTCATTCTTTACTTAGAGAAAGCAGGCAGACTGTGGTTTTGACATCAGCTATGTAGATTTAAAAAGACAGATTCTTGTTATCGTAACCATGTCCAATGAATACTAGTAGCAGACAAATAATGATGACAGTACATGTATTAATGAAACAAAAGTGACGCATTTGGATTATGACTGATAAAAGACCTGCTGATGTTTTTAATATCGAGCTATTATCCAATATCAAGCCCCATTATAGTCCTCTAGATATAGCTCAAGGTCAACGAGCGGCAACAGCTGTTTATTCGGTGGCTGTTTGTTGGATGTGCTCGATATTAGTTTTCAATAAAAAAAATATATGCAATCATACAAATAATAACATAATGAGTCAAAAAATTGCGGTCTGCACCCAAATGTACATATACACAATGCTGTAACTACAACACAGATTAGAATTACAGCAACAGCAGATTACTATGATTAAGCTAACGTTTTGAATAAGATTTTGAAAGGCAAGATCAAAGGTTTTATAATGTATAAATGCACGCAGACTTCTTGGGAAAGGGTCTGGAAGAACTGGATAAAGTTTATTAGCAAGACAATCTAGACACAGTTACAATGTTAGTAGATCCAAGGACAACAAGTACTTCAGCCAAAGAAGGCTAATACTGGCATATGTCAAAAAGGTCAAAAGATGTGGTCAATTTGGATAAACTGTAACAAAAACAAAAAGCGACCCAATCCATAACCGGCAGCTCTACTGCCAACAATATCTGCACAGTATCAGAGAGATTTCAGTGAGGTTTTAATAGCTTCTGACATTTTGCTCACAAGCACTTACACCCAATGACAAATGTGTGCAGGACCTGCTAAATGTCCTTACCACAGGTGTGAGGAACATAAACAAAACAAACCGCCTTTTGCTCTTTGCAGACATACTGTAGAAGGGAGAGACTGAGGCGAGCATGGATGGCAGATTACCCAAGGAGATGGTGAAGAAAGGCATTACCGCCCTTTTGAACATGACTCTGAGTTGTGTCACAGTGCTAACTAAGTGCTAGAGGCCCTGTGGATTAGCCCCTTTTAATTTTCTCTCTCCTGCTCAGTCCTTAACCCTGCTCCTTCCTTTTTCTTCAGTTCCTCTTTTTCATTCTCTCTTCACTCGTCTTTCGTTCCTCTCTCTCTGGACTCGTCTCTGTCTGCTCCATTCCTTCTCGCTCTCCCTCTTTCTCCATAGTGTCAGATAGATTATTCCGCCAGTGAGCACACTGCAGCCCTGTTTTATTTATAGCACAAGGCTCTCCTAGGTCTGCATAATACATACAGTCTACATCTACACACAAACACGGCATTTCCCCACACATACATCCAAGAGGGACACACTCACGCGGCCCGTGACTGTCTGTTTCTCAGAAATGCCGACAGTCATACATACAAAAATGCATGCAAACATATGTGCACATATGCAGGCTGCAACCCATAGGATCCGAGTCTTGTTGTGATTCAGTTCAGATGAAAACTACTGGTTGACAGAGTTCATCGCACTGGGAAACAGTCATGTGAGCATAACCGCTCGTACACGCCGATGCACGCGCTCAAATGCACACAGAGAAAAAACATATGCCAACCTGAACAAATGTCATTGTGAGCTGCTGTTTCCTGAGGTTGAGCCTGGCCAAGTGGGAGGGCCTACATGTCTGACATACTAACAAGTATCTCCATGGAGACTGTGAAATCAGTACAAATATACTACTCTCCGTCTTGTCAGTCTCTACCCAGCCTTTAAATGCTTTTTTTCTGACTCTTTCACATGATCAAAAAGTAACCCTGATATTTTTTTCTCTTTGAAATCTGATTTGCATGAAAACACAAATTATAAATTGATCTTATAACTTATTTTAGTTCAGCTAACTGCTGATATTGGAAGCATAGCAACATTGTTTCAATAATGATAAATGGGTCCTAAGTTTGCCTTCTTTTAAGCACTTTGAAGGCTCCTAGTTGTTATTAAAAAAGTTACACAGAAAAAAACTGATTGCAACTCAGTTATCACGATGTCCCTCAGTGTTTCCATTTAGTGTGTACATCTTATCAGACCACTACTGTAACAGGATATGTACTATTAATTAGATAAGTATGATATATTGGTGCCCAGTATATTACAGGCCGATAAGATTGAAAATTAAATTACTGTTATTGTTCCAATAAAGGCCGATAATTACATCTGATAACGCGGAGCACAGCTGCCGACCTGAGACATCCCTCGAAACCCTGCTGTGAGTGGAGATTTTGACCTCCTTGTTTTTCTCTCATCTCCTGTGCTCTCTATAGAGGAGGCGGGGCTGAACTCCTCACGCTTACACAAAGGGGACCATGTGTGACTTGTCACTTTATTTAAAGATGACAATACAGATTGAAAGCGATCTTTAAACAGCGTTTTGGAGTAAATATACAAAACAACTTGTAGACATGTAGTGACAGTATGTCAGTCAGGAGATCAAGTTTATATTCAACTGTTTTTTGAAATACGTTAGTGTTTCTAAATGTATGGATAGGTCCTGTTTTTCTTGGAAAAATATGTATAAACATTAACGTGCAATAGTTTTGAGCTACACCTCATTTCTTTATATTTTTGGGGGGGCGAACATAGGAAACACAAAATATTTTTTGAAACATTCAGGGCTCGTCCGGGATTTGAACCCGGGACCCCTCGCACCCAAAGCGAGAATCATACCCCTAGACCAACGAGCCAGCACAAACATAGGTCGTAGCCCAGGATTTTTGCACATTACTGTACATCTATATAAAAAATACATGTTTTGTATACTTGTACACTTCCAAGTTCTCATGAAAAACTAATAGGAGCATGACAGAAGCCTGAATAATGTCTAATAATAAGTCAACATTAAAAGCCCCCATGTTAACTACATGAAGTCCGATAACTGACAGATTAACGTGCACTGTAATGTCTGCACCGTGTCACGGCATTGAGATATCAGCCCTGCAAACATCCAGCAATAATTTCAAACCATCCTCCAAATCTAACATAATCTTCTGAAAGGACTGCTGTAAACATTCACAACTGTTAGTCTCCTTTTTTTCTGTTTTTTCGATACTGTTTCACAAAGAAGGTTGAATTTTTTTACCTAACAGGGTTTTTTTTGTACAGTAGCTATAATTGTACTGCTGCCTCACCACCTTGCTCTGAATGTCCGTCCCTGTCGCTCCGTCGCTCCCATTTTCTGTGTTAGTCCACGAGAAAACTCACACACACACACACACCCCTGGAGGCAGTTGTGCTGCCCTAGTTGTGCGCCTCTGTTTAGCTCAGCACTCTTTTCTGCTTCTGCCTGCATCCCTGTCATCACAGCACAGAGAAAGAGGAGGTGAGCGAACTGTACGGAGGTTAGGGAAAAGGAACAGTGGCTGGAAAAGAAGGCGACAGAAATACAGGGGGAAGGTTAGGAGAAACGGGTGGAAGAGAAAGAAGGAAGGGAATGGTGAAAAATAGCAGCATTATAGAAATAGCTGAAAGAACAAGTGAGGAGAAAACGTTTTGAGAAACCAGCAAATACAGAATAAAGACAGAAAGAAGACAAACAACAGCAAAAAGCTCTGATCAGATTTTAGTGAGGGAGAAGCTACAGGAGGCACTGAAATGTCCTTTTTAAAATTTTGTTATAAAAGCGGAAAGTAAGGTGAGGTCAGTGTGTTGTAACCCTACTTCAGCATATTGTAGTGATTCTTGTTTGTAGCTGGGATCAAGGTCAATGTGTGTTCACCATAAGGGATTAAAACACTTTACTGCCATACTACTGCACATATCTTATCTATTAATTATAGTGTGTAGTTCGTGTGTAGTTACTAGTTATTGAGTGACATCACAATGCTTTTTCTAACCTTAAAAGGTCGGAAGGATATTTCCTTATTAACTTACACCAAAGCAAAACAAACCTGTGTATCATTAACAGCTTTATTACATGGTAGCAAGAACTGCCTTTCCCCTCTTCATACTCCAACTAAAAGCCATAAGTGCATATTTGTTTTCCGGATATGTAATATTTACAATACAAGATCAGCAGCAAACAGTAGTATTCATATTTGACATATTAAGACTATTGAAATGCACAGATTTGGGTGTCTGTGGCCATTGGCAGCAAGGGAGAGAGGGTAAAGGATAAAACAGCTGAAAGGTACAGAGAGGTAAACAGAGGCAGAAAGTGAAGGGGTGGGGGGTACCAGAGAGAAAGAGACAGGCATGGGGGAAAACGAGACGCACTCGACTTGAAAAATGGAAGAGAGGTACGAGAGAGGAAGAGAGAGTGGAAGAAGGATAGCAGGAGGTGGAACAGACAGTTAATGGATTGTCTTTTGTGAGCAGACTCTGGCATGTCAACAGACTCTCATTTGCATGAACAGGCACTGAGCAGCAAAGAGTCAATGAGTCAGCCTCCCTCACCCCCTCTTTCACTCACAAATACACACAGACAAAATGCTACAAAGATCTGGCTATATTGGACAGTTCTCTTATATCACACCCTCACAGTAAGACAAGCGCACACGCGTACGCACACACCGTGAACCCAGGACATCCTTGCTTTAAGATGCCAGCTGAGCTGTTATTTGGTTTTTAAGCTCTCAGATTGAGCAACTGACAGCCCACTCTTTTACAGAAGTGACTTTCACACTTCACCTCACTGGTGCCAACAAGATTTAGTGACTTTTCACAGCCCTTCAGTGATTTTTTTTTTGTAAACCACCTAGAGAAAACTCCGTGTTTAGTACCACAAATCAGAGATCTTTCTCAGAGAGCGAGGCATACCTCGTTCACCACAACAGGAAAACTACGAGGCGTTCTGTTACTTTCTCCTGAAAGTTACATCATCATGGCTGTTATCTTCAGTCCTGAACCGAACTGAAGATAACGAAATCCTGAAATAACTGCTGGATATTCTAGATTTTTGAAACTGGACTGCTTAGTGAACCTTCTGACATATTTAAAGAAAAAAATGTATATATTAACATATACGTATCATGTTCGCTACATCCATCATTTTTGTGCAATTTGTTCCTTAAAAATGTTTTGTGCAATTTTTATTTAGGCTTTTCGCACTGATGATGCAGAGGTCACCAAAACTCATGTATTAAATGTGATACACTAACATGGAGCGCCAGTTTAGCTCAACAGGTGTCTTAAAAGGCTGAGATGTAGCTCCTTCCCCTGCTTCCCTGTCTGCTATCTAATAAAGGCAAAAAGAACTTAAAAAACAATTATTTTCAAGATATTTTTTTTAAACTTATATGCAAGGTGATTTGGTTAGTGAAGCAGTTCTAAAACCTCTGCTTTGCATTATGATTACTACCAAATCTCTGGGCCCAAAATATAGTATTTAGGACAGATTGACACAGTATTAGGGTGGAAAACAGATCTGTCCCAAGAATCTGATGAATGCGCCTCTCCATTACTTGGATATGTAGATGTATTCATTTTAAGGCCTTATCACACAGGGACTCAATTGTCAATCTCTGTGCCAAATGTTACAAAAACACTGAAGCGCTAAATCTGTATCAATCCTTCTCTTTCTATTTTAGTTTTCTTTGTCTCAACAATCACAGGCTAAAAATATTTTTACCGTTTCCATCTCTTCTGATGTTTTCTCCCAGTCTGTCAGTTCATTCCTTTCTTCCTTGTCACTGCATTTTATTAATGTATCAATTGTAAACATAGACAGTGAGGACACTGATTTTCAAAGCACTCTCCACTGAACAAACGGTAACGGCGGTGATTTATCTCTCAGAGATCAAAGGCAGCGCTAATGTCAAGATTTTCTTTGTACTCCGACAAACAGGTGCACAAATAATGCCCACACACACACAAACCTCACTGAAGAGTCCATACATATGCAGTACAGAAACATTTGCTACGCAAGTATTACACTGCAGCTTTGTCCGTTCCTTCACAAATTCCCGTTCACTTTATAATTTAGCAAGATTTCTTTGTGACTGCTCAAAAACACGCCGTGTTATTAATAACTGCCAAAAATCAGCTGAAGACAAAAAAGCCCCAAAAAGAACAATATAGGCTTTAGCTAATATCGAACACTTCACACATAGTGCTCACTTAGACTTCGACTGACTCATCCTAACCAGAATTTTGAATCTTTGACCCAAAGAGTCTGGGACCTTTTCTGATATTAGTAGCAAAAGCATCACTGCTGTGGAGGCAGATGCTGTGATTCACAGATTCTGAGCTATTCATCCTGTTACTTTTAAGAGTAACAAAATATCAAAATCCCGTGTATTCAGAGCTTGACCCCAAAAAATACCACCAAACCTGCCAACCTTTCTCAGGCAGGAGATATTTAACAGGAATCCCTTCATCAGCCTGTTAAAGTGAAGCTGTTCTATCATTCATGCGCCACTGATTTATTGGGATTTTTTTTTTCATATAGCCATGACTATAGTTTACAGAAAGTGGCCAGAAAAAGGAGAAAACGTGAGCTTCATTTCTCTGGTTGATGTCAGAAGTAAGAGGCAAATGGCCAGACTGCTTTGAGCAGATAGGAAGGAAACAGCGACTCAAACAACCACACGTTACAACCAAGGTGTGCAGAACAGTTCTGTGAACTCACAACACATTGAAACTTGAAGCAGATGAACTATAGCAGCAGAAGACCACACGGGGAACCACTTCTGTCAGCTAAGAACAATAAACTGAGGCTACAGTTCACACAACTCACCAAAAAGCAGACAACAGAAGGCTGGAAAAATATTGCCTGGTTTGATGACTCTCCATTTCTGCTGCAACATTCGGATGATAACATCAGGGGATATTTTCTTGGCACACTTTGTGTTCCTCAGTACCAATTGACTATCATATAAATGCCACACCCTACCTGAGTATCAATGCTGAACATATCCGTCACTTCATCAACACAGTGTACCCATCTTCTAACGGTTGCTTCCAGCAGGATAAAGCATTGTGTCACTTAAACTGGTTTCTTGTACATGACAGTGAGTCTCACCACATTATTAAGACTGGAGGCATTGTCACTGTGTTTCACTGCCTGACCTTTCACACAGATGTTTCAAGACAATCTATCTTCTGCATGAAGAATAGAAAAATGCACCATATTAAATGAATATGTATTTATTCCAAATTAGAAACAAGAAATCCAAATAATCTAAGAGGCAGACGTAAACTCCAGTGTGAGAGAAACATGACGAAGGCGATGATGCATCGGTTAGAGGTGAGTATATAAGAGTGCACTCTGTTTGCACTCAGTATGTTGACCACAGTGTTCGCTGCGCACAAAGACCAAGCTGACCTTTTCAGTAGGTCTCTTGCACAGCCCATATCCCTGGGCGAAGAGAGGAAAGAAGTCAAACTGAAAATTCAGTGAAGGCCATCCAAACAAGCACACACATAGCACGGCACTGGAGTGAGGCCTCTTTACCTTGGCCTGTCGCCTTCACTGTCTGCCCTTTCTGGTGAAAATGTCAGCCCATCCTCTCTTTTTTTCTGCCTGTCTGCCCAGGTGACACAAGATTCACCGGGCAAAAATTAGGGAAAAACTACATTTGCCTGCTCTGGAAACACATAAGTCTTTAGCAAATATTTGGAGTTTGGAGACGATATATAACTTAAATTTCAGCAGTGCCAGGTTTGGTCACTGGTGACACACACAGGAAGCCTCACTGACTCTGAAGTAAACATGGATGTGCTAAAATACCTTTTTCGACCAGAGGACTGTGGATGATTTTAAACCTGATTTCACACGCAATCGTTTGCCCGTAATGCCAATCAGTAACTTATGTTTGTGCTTTGCCAACCAGATGCAGCTGGCAATTTTTAAGCAATTATAGCTGAGTTTTTTAATTGATAAAAACAGTTTTAAAATTAATTTACTCCCCGAAGAAATGGAAGAAAATGAAAAGGCTTGGAGATAAGAAGCAGAAAAGCTTTGTGAAGGAAGAGACAGACCTCAGTAAGCAGCAGAGAAGGAGAGAGAGGGAGAATTACAGTGAATTTTTAAGAGACACTGACAGAGAGAAGATGAAAGCTTGAGAGGAGACGCTGTAGTGGTGCTTGAGATCTGACTGTGAAGAGGGGGGATCCGACTGCTGAGGGCATGTGGAATGTGGACTTTGCGGTTCATTGTTATTGTGTGCCTCTGCATACATGTGTCCAGGACATGAACCTGTGTAGCTGTGCAAATGAATGGATCAAGAACTAAAACTGGCCAAAGCAAGACTGACTTAAACGGAACCTTCTATATATGCATCTTAGCATCTACACTGCAGCTTGCATTTTTCAGACAACAGCCATGCCCAAATAAGTGTTTTATTTTAAGAAATTGTATTTTTAAGTTCAATATCAACACATTTTTTAAAATATATAGTATTGAAATATGATATTTAAGGGCAGTAGTTCTTAAAATTGTCACTCCATGACTTTAAAGGAGGAGTTTAAATGCCTGGGGGACAGAATCAGCTCGGTGAAGTTTCCAATCCACCCCACTGGACGGCTTTATCAAATCTGAATGAGTGCATCGATTTTGGACTTTTAAGTGTATTTTCATAGGATTTACAGTTTTTCCTGATAAAGAGCCCCAACATTGGCTACTACAACAAAGAAATTAACTAACAAATGACATTTTTTTAAAAAGGACATTTTCAGTGAATTAACGAAAACTTTAGCTTTTTTAATTGCAGATAAGTCTGCAATGAGCTACCAGCTACCAGAACTTACACGCCTATCATTTAGTTTCACTGGTCCAGCCCACTTAAGATCAAAGTGGCCCATGATGTAAAATGAGTATGACTTCCCTGATGCACCCACTTATCGTCTTGCATAAAAGTAAAACAAATTCTATGATTTTCAATTATTTATACAGGTATTTTATTGAAATATTTACGTCAGTTTAGTTTAAAAATGAATTTTAACTGCTAGCTGCTGTGCCAGGGCAATGACTAGAGCAAACAGTGCTTAGACAAGGAGCATAACATGCTGAGATTTTAAACACATTGTCTGCCACTAACTATAGCTTCACATTGCCATTCATTTAACTTGCCACTATATATGATACATGTAGTCATTTCATTGCCCCAGCTATTGCACCAGCTACACAGCCCATAGGTAAAGATTTCTTTCCATATCTTCCACACCATCTATATTCACCCACCCTTTTGCTCATGGTGTTGCTTTGCCTACAAGAGTAAAAATAGCATCTGTGCTTAGAATTGCCAAAACAGTCTGCCTGCATAAGTCCTGGCACTGTCTCATTAAAATCATCTCATCTCTCATCTGAACACAGAATAAGCCACCTGTTACACAAGCAACCGCTAAAAAGGACAGCAGAGGAACGGGACAAATGCAGAAATGTGAAAACAACCCTCCAAGTGATTTAAAATCAAACAAATATCACTTATTTACTTAAATCACTGTTTTTTCTTTCTGCTCAAGGCTTTGCTTCGAGGTGGATGGGAAGAAATTTGTAGCCAAAATGATGAGAAACTAGCTTTCAGCTTCAAGGTGGATCAAAGATGTAAATATCTCATGACGTGCGGATACGGTAGACATGAATCTATAAAATGAATGTACCTCTTTGCAGCTTAAGCTCAAGACATACCTATGTCACTCACTCTACACAAACACACAATCACACATACACTGCGCAGCACCGTGGCTGCACTGATTAATCTCCTCTCTGTCGATTCTGTTTAGCGTCAGGGTGTTTGGTGCTATCGCTGGCAACCTGTGGAGACCATCCAATCGATAGAGAGCTGGATATAGCACACAAATCCCACTGATTAATTCTTTCTTGCAAACTGGAACCAATTCAAACCACACCTCTCCTGAGCAAAATCATTACAAGCCTGTGGGTGTTGATGTGATGACGTGGAACAGAGTTCAATACAAACAAAGTACTGCTGACACACGACTAATTTTTTGGGGGGGAAATGAAAGACAAGACCGAGAAGTTCAAATTTAGCTATACAAACTCAGCCTTGACTTAGGACACAATGAACAAATCGGTATCTGGGGACATTTGTAACTATAAAGACAATAAAACTGTGGCCTTCTTGCACTAATTTAGAGGAAACACCTGAAACTTTCACATGATACCAAGACAGAACAAAGATTTAAATTTTTCCATGGTGCAGAAAGTACTACGCTGGGACATGACAAAGAGTGCATGCTCTTCTATTCAGGCTAAACATGGATCAGTCTGCACAAAACTAAGCCACAGTTCAATGATCAAAACTCTAACGGCAGTGCCATTTTTCAGCCAGTGTTTTAACAGTGATACAGAATTTCAGCTGTTCCAACAGCACAAGTGCATCATGCTTGTTAACAATCTCTGTGTGTCTTTGGCAACAAAGACAGCACTTACGTCTGGAATTAAATCATGGCATGGTTAGATTTTTAGGATGTGTTGATTAATACATGACAATAGTGACCTCATTACTTAAAAACTTGGAATCTGTAGTTAATCTTCCATATATGATATCTTTACCTTCTCCTTGATGCCCGCTTGTGTGGTGTCAGGCCTGGTACGGATAGTAAATGGGGATGCAAGCCTCAGTAGGATGCCCTGGAATGAGGGATCCATCTTAGGTGAGACAATCTCAAAACAGTCCCTGAATGAGAGGCTCCGGTAAGTCTCTATACGAGTCTGTTTCCTCAGTCCTTCCCCAAGCTGCAGTAGCTCCATGTGAGGCCCCAGGACAAGGTGAAATGGAAAGGCACGGCAAAACGTGGCCAGGCCAATGCGCAGATCGCTGGGGTTGGTGGAGATCGAGAGGGGGGGTCGTTTAGCGGTCGCCGAGGCGGCGTTGGGGAGGGAAGAGATGCAAGGAGGGCTGGTCTCCTGGATTTGGAAGGAGAGGCAAACTGTCAGAGCAGTGGTCGGGAAAGGAGAGGGAGGGGATGGGGACGAGGAGGGTGAGGCAGTGGGGGACGCAGTCGGGGTCGGGGTCGTCGAGTCACAGTCCGTGTTTTCTGCATCTTTATTGGGCAACAAGGGAGTTAGAGGGGGCACCTCTTCCACCTCGACTTGTGAATGAAAGATACGCCTGGCAACAGCTCTGATCAACCCCGGCATGACCAACCCGACAACAGGGGCGGGGTTGAAGCAATGAAGAACCAATATTTTTCCTCCTCCATTTCTTTCTGCCTGATCTCCAACTTTGTCCAATTTTCTTCTCCCTTTGTCCTCCTCGCGGGGATCCTTACACTGGAAGGAGGGGCTCTCAGATGAGGCACGGCGCCCCGTAGAGGTGCGAATGTGTTCCAAAATGGCGTCAAAGCCATTGAAGAAATCCTGGAGGTTGCCACCCACAGCCCGAAGTACACGTTCATTTTCTTCAAAGCAGAGACCAAAGAACTCCTCTCCAAAATGCTCTCGCAGCTCACAGAACGGTACTCCTGGGACAGGGGGATGAGAAACACCAGTGTCAGCCATGCTTTATTTCACTCTTCTGAGGATGTAAACATAGTTTTGATATCGTAGACAGTGAACTAAACAGCTAAACTGTCTACATGTACACAATCAAATGGCTGTACTGACAGAGAAGTCTTAGCAACATATTGGAGAAGATGCTCCCCTGTTTTTGAAGAAGAAATATGCACTTTAATGTTTTGATGCCTACACGAGATGATTTTCTGTTACAGCGGCAATTTATATAAAACCCAGCGTTATCTTTGCTCCATGGTATGTTTAGACAGAGATTTAAATCCAGCAGAAAAAATCATTTCAGGGATATCGAGCAAAGAAAATCAGTGTTTTGAGTAATCAAACATCAAAGCTGTGCTAAAATAATTAATACAGATAAAATAAAATAAACATGTCGGGTGCTTGCTGAGTGACAGAAAAAAAATGGGATTAAAAGATTAGAAAAAAGTCAAAGCGACATTTGACGTAAATGAAACCTCAAAATAGGATAAAACTGAAAACTGAAAAAGAAATAAAATATGGAAGAAAATCCACAGAATTTGTGAAGTATAATTAAAGACATCAAAAGGTCCGAATAAACAGGCTCACAGAAAAACAAAACTGCGAACAGCACAGTCAGTGAATCCAGATTAGAGATTAATATAGTCTTCTGACGTCACAGAAGAAATTTTGGTACTCTTGTGGCTGAGAGTATATTCCAGTTGTCCAAGCAAAAGCCAAATCCTCTGTAGGCCTCAGTGTTTCACTTTATGTGATACAACTGCGCAATCTAAACACTAATTAGTTCTCCTTTACTTGTTTTTTGTTCGCTCATTGTACAATGTCCTTGGCTGTTCTTGAAAAGTGCCTATAACTAAAATGTATTATTCTTATTTATAAGTTGAACCATGATACAGGTATCAGTTATTTATCAGTTGATTTGTACTCTTCTTCCAACAGTCATGTGCTCAGGATGATGACCAAAAGAATAAAATCATGGCCTAAATGGGGTTTTCTAAATGTTTCCTTTAAAAAAAATGGGGCACCTTAGTGAAACGCCATTAGTGATCTATGAGGAAGAGAAAGCTAATGACAGGACAACGCCTTAGCTTCTTAGCCTGCTGCCCAATGATGTGCAGCTCGATAAGTAACAATTCTGAGGCTTAAAACAACAGTTTGGGGGACAGCTGATAGCCTATAGCTACTGTTTTTCTCGGTGTGTTTTGTATTGTATTTGTTATTTAGTCTCATCTTTGTGGGAACACAGAAATCCTCAAACTAATCTTTACGGTCTTTTGAAGTCTTTTAATTCTTCATCACACAATCTTTGAACATTTAGTCGGCACAAAATTGGTGTGACACAGCTAAACATCAGTCCTTACCATTGGAAAATATGGCAGTGAACAAGTGTGAGTATCAGCCAGTACCGATGTTTGACTAATAAATAATTGCATTCCTAATAAAAATCCCACTTGTCCTTTTCAAGCTGAGCAGCAAACACTGCAAAGACACAGGAGGACTCTCTGAAGCTAAAATAACGTATTACAAAAAAGCCACTGGGCTATAAAAAGACAGGATCCACTTTTACTATTAGGAGCATTATAAAATTACTGCCAGTTTAGCTGGGAAAGGAGAGGCATGGTGAGGACAAAAGTCTGAGTATAGACTATATGGATGTCACAGCTGGAGACCACAGCAGAGTACATTTTTGACCAAGAGGTACATAAAACTTGGCTTGATTCGATTACAGAATCCATTTCCCTCCAAGTGTAAACTGAAGAGTTGAATCAGCCCAAAGCTTAGTTTAGGAATCATTCCTCAAATATCCTTGAGTGGATGTCTCTGATTTCAGCTTTTATTCTCACTGAAAATCGTTGGTGGGTTGGCAGCACAGAAACCAAAGAGTATTAATGAGCTGGATGCTTTTATCAGAAAGTGGCATAAAAGGAATGCATAAATGTGTTTCTGCTCATTACAGAAATTAAAGGATACGGTGGTTAGCACTGTTGTCTAACACCAAGAAGGTCCTGAGTTTGATTCCACCACCTGTGTGGAGTTTGCAGGTTCTCCCCACGTTTGTGTGGGTTCTCTCTGGGTACTCTAGATTCCCACAGTCCAAAGGCATGCAGTTAGTGAGGTTAGGTTAACTGGTAATTCTAAGGGTAGGACAGGCTCCCCCCGTGACCCTCACAAGGATAAGAGGATGGATGGTTTTATTTTGTACTGCTATCGCTAGAGTCAACGTAATGAACATAGTGGTGGTAATGGCTAAAACGCTGTTTTGAATTGGACCCATGCAGAGCCTACGGGTAGCTTTAAAAGCCATTGTCTACACATCATAGCTATATACTGTCACCAGGGGGCAGTGTCTGCAATAAGCAGTCTTTAAGCTAAACTGAGTGCAAAAAACATCGAAATGTGTCCACTATGAACAAAGTCTTTTTATGCTACTTTTTTCCACTGTCACTTTCTTTCCTGTTAAAGCTCATTTTTTTAGCCAATAAGCATTCGACCTATGCACAGCGTCATCCACGTTGAGCGAGGTGTCACTGTTTGTGTCCCAAAACAGACACAAACACCATACTGTAACACCGGCTTACCTCAACACTGCAGAAAATCAGAACATTAAAAAAAACTGAAAAAAAGACTCAAAGGACGTACGAGACTGTAGATGGAGGCAGGAAGAGATCTTACATGTAACAGAGGGAAGAAGAAGCTGTACTGAGTGACTCACCAGGACAGTGTGCATGTGTGTGTGTGTGTGTGTGTGTGTGTGTGTTTCATGCTGGGCACTGGAGACAGTAGAAGCCCCCATAGTGAGTCATACAGTGTGTGGTGGTGTGTGTTTGCTTATCCTTGTAAATAGTTGTATATTTGCGACTGCATGCACACTACCCATGATACCGCATCTCCTTTAAAAGGGTTAGAAGTGTCTACAATGTATTTTCCAAGTCAAGCCTCTGGGGGATGGTTCTGTGTATGTACATGCACAAATAACTATGTTAATATTGAAGGACATGCAAATGGGGAGGGAAAAAAACACAAAAGCAGGATCTGTGGCAAACACACTCCCATCTACCTTTATCTCACATACTTACCCAGTATGGTGGCCATGTATTGGAGGATTTGTAGCACATCCTCCTCTGAACCAGAATTCTCTAGAAATGGGCATTTCTCCTCTCGCCTCTCCCCTCCAACTTCCTGACACCTGTAAAGGAAACAAACCAAACACATAAGTTATGGTTCATCATGAATGGTCTCTGTGATGAGAAATTACATTTGCACTATTTTGCTAAAGGTATTTGCTCATCTGCCTTCACACGCATATTAACTTGAGTGACATATGATGCTGGCCCACCCTTTGCAGCTATAACAGCTTCAACTCCTCTGGGAAGGCTTTCCAGAAGGTTTAGGAGTGTGTTTATAGGAATTTTTGACCATTCTTCCAGAAGCCCATTTGTGAGGTCACACACTGATATTGGACAAGAAGGTGTGGCTCGCAGTCTCCACTCTAATTCATCCCAAACATGTTGTGTCAGGTTGAAGTCAGGACTCTGTGCAGGCCAGTCAAGTTCTTCCACACCAAACTCACTCATCCATGTCTTAATGGACCTTGTTTTGTGCACTGGTGTGCAGTCATGTTGGAAAAGGAAGGGGTCATCCCTGAACTGTTCCTACAAAGTTGGGAGCATGAAATTGTCTGAAATATTTTGGTATTCTGAAGCATTAAGAGTTCTTTTCACTGGAACTAAGGGGCCGAGCCCAACTCCTGAAAAACAACCCCACAGCATAATCCCTCTCCAACAAACTTGGCTCGGGACTTTCAATGATAATTGAGGACATATGTTTTTTAGCGTTTTCTGTGACCTGATGCATACCCTGCACAGGTTCATATTTGTTGATCACTTAGCAGAGCCAGCAGAAGCAGATGGACAACAGAGAGGCATGGAAAAATGCTGAAGGTCACCTCAACAATGCAAATAAGGAATGTTCTTGTTTGTCTCCTTGTCAGATAGTTCAGAGGCCTTTTGCTCACAAGCTTATTCCCTAATCTTTATGCCACAATTACATGCACTGTGATGCTCTAAAATTAGAGGCAAGATGAATATTACTTGTGGGAATTCTGGTAATTACTTAATCAAGTACATTCAGTGAAGCAAGAAAATACCGAGCGACAACAACTGAGGCCAAAGTGTGAAAAGCAGAGTGGTCAGGAAAGTAAAAGAAAATAACAGTAGAAATCCAGGTCACAGTCCAGGGTCTGTATCAGTATGCAGCGTATGCTTCGTAAACAATGCTTACGTGTGTTACGCCCGACTGAAGCCTCTCCACTGTGTCTTACAGTTTTGACAGGGCAGGATGCCGAGAGAGCCCGAGACAAGAGGTGAAGGAGTGTGTGTCTATATATGTATGTGTGCATGTGTTTGTCTGTCTTGCTTGTATGAGTGTGGCAGAAACAGAGGAAGAGAAGACAGCGGGGAGAATGGGAGATAGCAGAGACACGAGGAAGGTTCACAGGTTCTGAACAGGTGTGCGTATGAACATGTGTGACAGTGAGCCAAGTGAGAAAAACAAGAAAAAAGAGAGAGAATGAGCGGCGGGGATACCGAGACAAGACAGCAGAAAGACAGCAAGTGACAGAAGAAGTTTCCACGCACCGGAGGCCGATAAAAGAGAGAAAGAGAGACTGACTGCAAGCCAGCCTTACCTGATCTCCTGTTGTCTGTAGAACTGTAGAGTCCGCTGTAGAGCTTCCTGAACAGTCTGCGTCTGCAAGGAGAAGTGAAAAATATTAGAAAAGCATTTCTTTTTGTTTCTCCTCATCTGAATTAGTTTTTATGATAAATGGCATGGCCTTTTAACTTCACGCTCTAATTTACCAACCCCCAAATTTTAACCAAGAAAAATTTGTTCACGATTCATTGCTGATCTTTCCCTTGGTATTACACCTCAGCTTGAAAACATGCGTGCAGATATGGACCCATTTTAAGATTTTTCATTTTCTTAACCAATTCTCCAGCTGTGCCAGCTGTCAGAGGATGACAGTCTATGCTTTATTTAGAATCACCAGCATGTCTTTAGTCTGTGGCCGTGTGGTTTTTCAGGGACACACGGACATTGATACAAACGTTTGACCAACTGTAAAATCCAATTGCATTTTGTTTTTGAAATCCATTGCTCTGATAGGATCACAATAATTTTGCTTATTAAAAGGCACAATAAGATGGCAAGATGATAAAATAACCAGGTAGTTTAAAAATAAATAAATAATAATAATATTTCAATAAAATTCTCAGTAGAGAGCCTGTTTAAAAAAAATTAACTGCTTTTTAAAAGAGTCCGTTTCACAGCCTTGGTGCCACAGACTGAAAGGCTCTGTCCCCCTGGCCTTTAGTCGTGCACGAGGAACAACAAATTACAGATTCTGTGAATGAAGACAGCGAGCAGCAGCGTATTTGTAAGAAGCTGAGATATATGATCTGGAGCCTGACCTGTACATTAGCACAAGAATTTTAAAACGAATAGGAGTGTTATGAGCTTGCTTGCTAGAATGTGTTAACAATCTGGCCGCAGCATTTTTAACAAGTTTTCAACAACATGTACTGAAAACAAAGACCTAATGAAATCACATTTCACTGATTCTATCCATCCATCCTCTTATCGGCTTATCCAGCCGGGGTTAGGCAGGGTCGGTATCTATTCCAGCTGACACCAGGGGAAGGGTACATCCTGGACGGCTCAACAATAGTTTCAGTCCTTCTTCTTCTTCTTCTTTTGTACAATGCATTTTCAAAACGTGATCCAGTCTGATATAAAAAATCCAATCAGATTACTTCTGATCAAGTCAGCCTTGATGTGTAACTGTAGCCAAGATAGATTAATATATAACAGGCTTTGTTTCCACTCAAGACCTTTTGCCATGTCACAGTACAGCACAGGTGTGAATAACATTAATGATGGCTGAAGCTGTTTAAGCTGCCTCAGGTTTATGGTTGTGCAGTTCACTGTCCAATGGTCATGGCCTACTGGGATCCTGAAATAGGAATAATTAAAATTGATAGTGATATTAGGAACATCTGTCCTCTTCATATGACAAGTTAAAACATCTGATGTGACGGGGGGGGAGTACATGAGTAAAACTGCTTTTTCTGTTATGAATTTGATTTCCTACTAGTGACTGTCTAGCCTTGGGGGGGGGGAAAAATAACTAGCCTCCATCCAAACAGATTTTTTCTATTCCCTTTTATATTGTTATCATCCAAATTTCAGCAAAAAAACCCCCAAAACAATATTGTTAAATAAAAATGTCAAAATGACCATAACACACAATCAGATTAACTGTCCGCGTGCATGTGTGTACAGCTGCCGTGTTTTACGTTACTGACAGCCTAAGCTTGAGAGGGCGGGTCCAATGTGATTATCTGTGGTACAGCTGAAATACAAGGCTGTAGTGACAATACTAGAACACAGCGTGCCAGCTGGAGAGGTCATTCTGAGGCCTCCACCCACTCCGGACAGTGTGTGTGTGTGTGTGTGTGTGTGTGTGTGTGTGTGTGTCTTGCAGACAGAGAGGGAATGACAAACATAAAGACTAGTGAGTTGTGAACATGCAGCACAAAAAACATGAGAAATGATGAGAGGTAGTCAGGGAACCAGGCTGTGTGTGCGTCATCAGGCGTTTTTAAAGGTGAACGCAGTTCTTTTATCATCAGGTCAAATGAGGGTTAGACGTCATATTGTAGCTAACCTGCTTAAAAAACACCTGCTGACACAAACACGTTTTGTCACTTTTTAGCACCAGTCGACCGCACATCAGCAGAACTCACAGATGGAAATACACCCAATGGGCTGTACTTTTCAAATACCAATAGTGAAGAAAAACAACATACTTTCACTGTGTAGTCATACAAAGCTTTTATATACAGCATAGTTGTGTGTGTATGTGTGTTTTTTGTCCTGTCTTCCTCTCATCATCCCCAACTGGTCACGGCAGACAGCTGCCCCTCCCTGAGCCAGATTCTGCTGGAGGGTCTTCCTGTTAAAAGGGAGTTTTTCCTTCCCACTGTCGCCAACTTCTTGCTCAAATGGTTGGGCTTTACCTCACAACATAAAGCACCTTGAGCCAACGGCTCTTTTGATTTGGCGCTATATAAATAAAGTTGAACTGAATTAAATGTACGTACAGAACAGAACGAGTGTTTCTCATGACAGCTTTCATGAAGCTATTCACTGGCCACATCGCATTATAATAATACTTACTGTAAACCTGGCCAAACACACAGGCACACACTGGTTTCAGCCCTATACGTGCAAACCTACTGTACACACTCATGATCATTAGTCTACATTGTTGCATCCCTGGCATGTTTACTGTACACACATTAATCTCATTCAGTTACACAAAGGCGCTGAGATGGTAGGATTTGGTAAGCATCGAGTTACCAAATCAAGATGCCCAACTTGTTGCTGTGGGTTATTTAAACCCTCAGCTGGGAGCGACAGAACGATACTGAACGGGCGATAATGAACGTGTTAAATTGCATACTATATAAAATTAATTAAAAGAAATGTAAAAGTTGTTTATGAAGATGACTCTGTATCTGCCTCATTCCTCTTTTCCTCTGCTTTGCTTTCTCTCCCTTTGAGATTTAATCCTCCTCTTGCACATGAATCTCCCTTTTCTGTCTCTGTGTGTGACTGACTCCCTATAACCCACAAAGACACACATATACAGGCACATTGGACCTGCTCCTCCTTTTCTTCTTTGATTGCATTTTCCTCCTCCAAATTTCCATCAGAGTGAACTGGTGTGGTCATGTTGGCCATGAAGCAGCGGCTACTGGTGCTTCAACATCGATGGAAAGCAGCCAACACCTCTAAAAAAATAGAAAGCCGTACACCCCGATGAGACCCTACGCGATTAACTCAGCATGAGATAATAAATGAGTGATGAGTAGTAAACCAGGTACAAAGTGAAACAGTTCTGTACCAATCGTTGCATTTTATCTGGATTTTAAGGCTCTCTCGGAGAACAGTTCAGCAGTTAATGTGACTATAAAGCGCGACAAGCGTAAGCGTAATGCAGCCAGTGTGTCAGACACGGCAGTGGAGTGAATATTTGATGACATCTAGCTGCTTCCTCTACAGAGGTTGAACGCACTCATTGTAAATCACTTTAGAAAAACGTGTCTGAACAAATGGATGGAAAGCAAAAACAAAACAGGTTTGAAAATTGTCACTACGAAGGTCGAACTACGCTTTGCGCAGAGGTTTGTTCAGATAAGGTTGCGCATCTGTTTATTTTGAACTGTCCTGTTTTCTTCTACACTTTTACATTTCAAACCAGCCTCTGGACATGAGTCGAATAAAGCAGCCAATTTCCCCAACACGGAGGTCTGCACAATGCATGGTTGACATTTGGGAGTTGTGTGTGTGTGTGTCAACTCCTCTGCAGGCCTCCTCCAGCCTGCATTTAACCACAACACTCTTCTCCGAAACGGCTTGTGGAGATTTTTCTTGTATATTTAAGGGAAACAAAATCTCAGCTTGCAGAGGTGAGGTAAACTCTGGTCACTTGGGGACAACTACGCAGGAATAAAAGTCAATCCAAAGGAACGCATCTAGTGTAAGGCCTTTAGTAAGTCAGTAACAACCTTCAGCCTTGATTACTCACAGGCCCATTAGCTGTTAAAATACTGTTATATATCACAATTGCAGCTACTCAGATCCAGTTTCAGTAAAAAACAAAAATGTATCTGAACAAACACAGAGTTCATGACTTGTGCTTTTTTGTATAGTTGGTACCTTTGTGTGTGTGTCTGTGTGTGTGTGCCTGTGTGTGTGTGAGCCATGCTCTGCTTGTAGGTGGTGCTGTCAGCCATCACGTCTGCTAAACCTGTCTGCCTTAGCTGCTAGACTAAGGAGGACATGTTCATCTTCTAAAAAATGTAATTTAACAGTAAAAAAACAACAATTTGATTTAAATAACAGCTGCATCTGATGTGATTATTGATTGTTTGGATTGTGATAGACTGTGTGGAATAGGAGATGGTGCTAATATTGACATGACAGCATCACACAGGTATTGCAGACTGCATATCCATGAGGTTCCACCACATCTCAAAAGTGCTCTGTTGGATTGAGATCTGATGACTGTGGAGCTCATTTAAGTACACTGAAGTCACTGTGGTGTTCAAGAAACCAGTATGAGATTAAGTGCTTTGTGACATGATGCTCAGCTGGTACTGTGGCAAGAAACCCAGAATTACACCACCACCAGATGCAAGACAAGATGGATTCATACTTTTATTTTGTTTGCAGCAAATTCTGACCCTTCATCTTTCATCCCTATTCTAATGCTCAGATTGAACTTCAGCAGGTCGTCTTGACCGTGTCTACATGCCTAAATGCACTGATTTTCCGCCACTCGACTGGCTTAAATATCTGCACAAATGAGCAGTTAACCTCTTAAACACCCACGCACCCAAAGATGGGAGCAAAAGGGAGGAGATCGTGGAGATCAGAAAACTGCTGGAGGCTTAACAGCTTAAAGCAGTGTGCCTAATAAAGTGGCCAGTACGTTTATTTATTAAAATATGAAGATTCCTCCACCAATTTGAATTAGCAGAGCCAGTACTTCATGACTCCTTATACAATATAAATGTGGGTAAAGTCACCAGAAGGTGACAAACTCATCATGAAGAAATCCACAGGGGAGAAGATGACAGACAGCAGCAGGAAGGTAATCATATAATTAATTAATTATGTAACACATACAACAGGTGATCGATATTTGTAAGCAGTGTAGCTTCCAGCAACACTGATCTACTTTTTAAGGATTTACACTCTAGGACATACCCTAGAGTTTCACTTTTTTCATATCTGTGACCAACACTCAGGGCTGATCAGCATTACAGGCCACAAAGCTAATGGCCACCCTTCATGTGTGTACACGAAACTAAGAGCACAAGAAACAAGGAGAGCGTTTGACCACATGTAATTGTGGGTGAGCACGGATGTATCTGTGTGTGTTATTTCTTCTAGGTCAGTGTGAAGACAACCACAGAGAGCATGCTCTGTTCCGTCAGTCACGGTCCAGTGCAATCAGTCGTCGACACTGCTTCTGCACGCACCCATTGTGTGCGTGAGCAGAGTTTGTGTGAGAGGGAGAACAAAAAAGATAATAAACAACGTGTTGTTTGATCAGTCAGTGAGTTAATTTGCATATGTATGTTGCTACTTACGACTCCATTTTAATCCCTCCCCATTGCTGTTTCTATCCCTCCCTACATTTCCATAGTAAAGAAACATGGTAAGGAGACGTTTACTCCATGGCTTTTTGGCAGAGCTGCTCTAACACACAAATACCCATCAGACCTTGGACATTTTCCCTTTTTCTGTGATCAAAGCACATCATAATGACCCTTATGCATGCCAAACTGTTGCATGTAATTGCAAAAACAAACCACATACATGCATGTAGACACACACACACACACAGTTCCACAGAGTCACCCACATGTACAGCAAATGCTGGATATTACCATCATTGAGTGTTATACTAATCAGTCTTTAAGTGTTCCCTCTTCCCTATTTTTTCATAGATCTATTAAAGATCAGGGCCAGTAAGAGCTGCAGCTGAGAGTTGAAGCTGGCTCTCACTGGTCCTCTCCAATATACACCAACTATGGGTTTTTTCAGCTATGCTATTGAATATTGTTATTTTGCGAGGTTATGCCTGGCCATTGAAAAAGAAAAGAAAAGCAGACAATCGCTGCTCTTCTGCATCGATTTCACCACAACATCTATTTCTCGCAGGAATGGGAGCACGAGAGCTGAGTGTTTGCAATTTGGAGAAACCTATTCCCACAACCTACCGTAGCCTGATGAAAACACAGGAGTGCTCTTGTTCCGTGGAGTACACACAGATCTTGTAACCATATGAGAGCAGATTAGAAGCAAAGACTGTTATGTATTGTATACCTAATGGTCATCTATTCAGCTATTATACTTATCTCTGTCCAAGTGGAACAAGATGTTACTGCTGGGATGACGAAGCATCCCAGCAGTAACATCTGACAAAGCTTTATTCTTCATTAGTCACCCAACAGACCACAAACAAGACAAGACTATAGAGTGCTGCTGCCTTCATTTTCACCATTTCAGGCCATCTTGACTGTCAAGAAAAAAAATTCCCCATTACATCCATGTCTTTAATCCCTAAAGTCTACTCAGGGATAAAAGGAACAAGGACTGTGAAGTTTAAGGTATTTTTTTAACTAAAAACACTGAACCTAGTGCCGGTACCAAAGGGAATCAAGCATAGGCTGCATATAAACAATGGACAACGCCACTGACATTTGTGGACTTACATTTTGATGATTTGAGTTGACCTCATCACCATCACAACTCCCATGAACATGATTGGGAGACACAATAATCGAAAAACAGTCACACCAGTGCTGTAAACATACAGAATACTCCTATCATTGCTATGCTGAATTTTACTGTTAAGCCCAACAACCTCAACAGCCTCTTCTACCTCACGAATGCTTCACCACTGCTACTGATTGGATGGCTTCAAATATCCTCCAGTCCAATCTCGGGCAAAAAAAAAGGTTTTCAGGTTCAGTCCTGACTGCTACTCTAAGCTGGTCAGGTGTAAGCAATATCAAATTTTGATTTTGACTCACATCTAAAAGCTTATCCAGTCCAGATTCTTACATCTAAGAGCCGCCTTCAGCTGGTCTGCTTTTCACTTCTCTTTATGCTTCTCTTCACTGGTTTCCATTAAAGCTCAGAATCTGTGTTACAATTTTATCAATAACTATTAAAGTCCTACATGGCCATGCTCCTGCTCCTATATAGCAGACCTACTGAGCCCGGCTTCTCTGATCATTCAATCGGGACCTCTTAACTCTTACACACTCTATTTTAAAACCAGAGGCGATCGCACTTTTTAGGTTGCAACACCTAAAACTTAGGATCAGCCGTCCTCAGCCCTGAATGCTGAAAACTGCTGAAAATTCATTTTTATAAACTGTCTTTTCCTTAATTTTTATATTTTTGGCTTTGGTTTGATTCTAATACGCACATGGAAGTATGCATGTGGGACTGGAAGTATGACGTTATGTTTGACTGTATGCTGGGAAGTGAAAACTTATTTTTAATGTGTGGTTTTATCCAAACACTGTTGCACACAAAGCGCTGTAAACATAAGTAATGTAGAATGAACATCACGCTGTATTCAGTAAGACTTAAGTAGGTAAAGCTATAAACTCGTTAAGGAAGTGTTTACTGAGGTGCTAAATTACGACAGGAAGAGTCGTCTTTAGTCTTGGACACGTTTGTTTTTGCAAAACAGACAAGTCACGGTTTGCTGGTTATTAGCAGAAAAAACACCACAAGTTTAAGACAATTTTGCATTAGAGCATATCAGGACCTGGAAGTTAATTCCATATTTTACACACAGTCTATGGAGTCAATATGGCACTCCATTTATCACTCCATCTTCTTTGGTTTATTCAAGTCACAGTCATGGGAGCACTGGAGCCGATCCCAGCTGTCATAGGGTGAGAGGCAAAGTAGACCCTGGACTGTCTCCGACCTGTCTCAAGTCTCAGCAGCACACTTTGTGGCTCAAAGTCTTCAGCTTGTGTCTGATTTACTTCCCACTCATGTTAAACCATGGCCAAACCATCACAAACTACTCAGGTTCATAATCTTTTAGATTTTCAGCATGAAACTGCAAAGTCACAAACCAATGACCAAATACTCAGGATAGATACATATTTCACTCACAACACAGCAAAAGGATTACTCTTGGGCTGATTTTGTAGTTTTCAGAGTTGGGCAATGTCTACTGAACTCCTTTATGACGACATTTACAGTAACAATAGTATTTTTAAATTATTTGTATGCTCCTAAACTAAAAGATGTTTTTACTGAAACACTGTGGCTAAATAAGCTTCCTTTATACTTGAGTAAATCAGGCAGAAGGAGACATTCACGACAGTCATCCTATTCCTTGAATTGTTTTATTCCCCAGTTTACTCGTAGCATGCACATTTTTCCAGTGCTTACAAATATCTCTGGGAAATATCTTCTCTGTCCAGACAGAAGTTTGGAGTAGGCGAGTTCTTAAAACCAGTTTTAAGGCAGCAAAAAGCAACATTATGGTGACATTGATAATATGCAAATACCTTAATATCATAAGTATTGGAGATTGTGGTATAATTTATTTAAAAGCTGATGTCCTCTCCCCAAATGGTACTTTTGTTTTGTCCACATCTTTGACATCTGTCTGTCCATCTGTTTACTTATTTTCTATTGTTGAGTAACTACAGAACAACAGATGCAATCAAATCCCGAACCGATGTACCATCGCGAGGGACAGTGCAATAGCAGATTCCCTAATAACACGCCATCCATCACAATCGCACTCAGTTCTAATAGCGGTTTTATTGTATTACAGCCTGTCACACAACTGAGACACGCAGACACAGCAGCAGGCTCATTCGCCACACTCCCCACATCCTCGCATACACACAGACGAGCCATGGGCATCGCTCTCTCTCTCTGTCTCTCTCTAACTCACAACAACATATTTATTATATAATCAGCCAGATGATTCAGGCTATCAGAGGTGAAGGATGAAAAGAGGCTTTTTTTCGTAGACAGCACAGCACACATCCTATCATGATGTAAGAAAAGACATTGTCTGGGTTTTTGGGAGTAACACACTAATGTGGAGAGGCTTGAATGTTGTTGTTGGGTTGTTTTTGTTCCTGAACTTTGGAGACATCTCTGAGCAGTGAAATAAATGCATCAGGATATTTGATCTTGCTGGTTTTTAAATTACAGGCTTCATCTTCAGGAGACCTGATTTGGTCAGTAATGGACCTAATAATATGACAAACAAGGCATTTCTAATGATTTTTAGAAGAATACTCTATCGTTTTCACAAATTCACACACACTTTAAGTCCCAGATGTGACCTATATTCTGACTGCAGGAGGCAAAATGCACTTAAAGCACCGCAACTTTCTTTAGAAACATGTTAAAGACAATTGATGAGGTCACGGTGAAGCTTTTTCACACTGGTTTGAAATCCTACCGTGGGTGAGGTCAGCCGCCTCAGGCTCTCCCCCAGCGAGTCGAGGTTCACCCTTCTCCTCCTGGTGACCCTCTTGTGGGGCCCGCCGGGTGCTTGCTCCTCACCTGCCGGGCACACGGTCCTTTCGGCGGGGCTGCGGCCGTTCCAGAGCACCGCTCTGTGGGAGGAGGGGAAGGAAGAGAAGGGGCACCCTCGGGTCTCCTCCGCCGGCTCCAACCCGCCGTCCCCTCCGTCTCCCCCGGGGCTTTCGAGCCCACAGTCCGAGCCCACCGAGCTGCTGAACGACTCGGAGGAGATCTTGCGCGACGACGAGGACATGGTGCTGGTTGTGCTGCTGAGAAGAAGAGGAGGAGGAGGAGGATGGTGATGATGATAACAGTGGCGGTGTTGAGGATGAGGATGATGCTACAGTCGGCTCCGTACCACGTCCACCTGTACACCGGGGAGTCATCAGATAGTGAGGGAGGGGGGGGGAGGAGGTGAGAGGGCTGGCTGGTTGAGAGGAAAGGCTTGTGTGTATGTGTGATTATGCGCGCATGCTGTGTCAGTGTGCGGGTGAGATAATGTCCAGTCCAGCCCGTGTCTGTGTATGCATATGAGACGCGTCTGCCTGCGTGTGAGACTCGGGGTAAGAGAGAGAGAGGAGGGGTTGAGGTCGACTGAGAGCGAGAGCACTAACGGCACGCAAACATTTATGAAGGGGGAGGGTATCACCTCTTTAAAACCGTCCTCCGTTACCCCCCTAAAAAACGTCCTTCTCGCCGCTCCCCCGGGTGGCCAAACACTCCAGCGGATGCTTCCGATTAAAAATGAGGAGCGGAAGAATTCATCACGCCCGGCAACAGTGTTTATTTTTAATAAAAGATGCAACTATTTTGAAGCATATGTCCCCCTAATTGCCGAAACTGCAGAGCATAACGCGCTGGTCCACCGATAATCCAAACACATGGTAATTATTCCTCTTGCACGCGGGAGATTTTAACTGCATCAGAAAAAAATGTAGCGTATCTCCCTTTTTTTTTCTCCTCACGCTGCCCAGAAATCCCCAAAGTCACCGCAGATGTGAGATGCGTCTGCTTCCCCCTCTCTCCTCCTCCTCCTGCTCTTAGTCCTCTGCGACAGAGGTTCTCTTGTCGGTCCTCCAGCAGCTAACCGCACTCCGGGCATTCCTCCATCTTTTTATTTCAGCTCTTTCACCGCAGCTCCTTGGCCCTTTTTTGTTGCTTTAAGAAGTGGCCGGAGTAGAGGTGAGCTAGAAAGGTAAAAGCGCGAGAGAGTGAGCGCGAGAGGTGAGCCAGCAGCAGCGGCACGCGCCAGCGGTGCTTCTAATCTGCGATGCACGCGCTGTGAAGTACGCGTCAACGCGCTACTCTGCGCTGGAAAACAAACCAGAGCCAATCGATAGACAGACGGAGTTGGGCAATGTCATAGTTTTTGTACTTTATTTTATTTTTGTATTACATTTTTTATTTATTATTATTTTTATTTATTGTTTATTATTATGTCTTTCGTATTAGGAATTACAGCCATTTTAATAGCCCCCCCCCAACAAAACACACACACACACACACTCACGCACACATTGGACAAAAGTAATTGGACAATAACAAACTGACACAACTGAAGAGCAGTTCACTAGTCAGTAGGTCGCTGGTTCGCTTCCTGACTGCTCCAGCCTTCATGGGATGTTAGATAGACGCACTGAAAACAGTGCTTGTGTGAAGGAGGTATGTTGTATAAAGTGCTCGGGAAAAGCGTTAAATGAAAAGGCGCCAAGTGAGGGCTGTTCCCTAAAATAGCTAGCAAAAGTAGCTCATAAGATTATAAAGGGACCTGGGCTTCCATTTCAGTGAGTGTGGGAAACACATCCCCCACGCAGGATTTCCTACCAATGCTTTGAATGGACCGGATAGTCTTCAATAAACTCTAAAAATTAAATAATACAGAATCAGTATTGATCATTTTTATCCAAGCACTGCCATTTTCACTTTCAATAAAATAGATTGAAATCACTATGGCTGTTGTGTTTTCAGATCTTAAGTAAAAAGTGTCATTACATTGCATGAAAGCAGATGATTTCTCCAAAAACAAAAAGCAAAAATACATGCTCTCTGAAACAGTAATTAAAGACGAATCATCTATTCACTCATTTCAAATAGGCTATTTATACATTCTCAATTGATCTGTAGTTCAAAATGTGTTGTAGACTCTACTATGATATGAATGCGTGTAATATGAACAGCATGTAAAGTATTAAAGACAGTCATTTTGTTTAAAATTATGTTAGTTTGTCTATTTACTTTTGAGCATCCGGAAAAGGGTGGAAACTATAAAAATGGTTGTAATTAGTACACAGTGAATGCAATACTTTTACATTAAATGAATTAAAGATGGAAGTCTCCATACTGTCATTTACATGGTTTTATAATTGTGAAATCTTGGCAGACAACAGTCTGCTCCTCAATTAACTAACAGGAAATGGCACTCGAGCAGCATCTGATTGTAATCAAACAACAGCCATGGTCAATAAGCCAGGTCCGTGGCAATGTGCCAGATATGTTCAACACGGGTTTACATGGACAAACATGGCTCTAAAGGGTGATAATGGAGCTCGCGGCGGTGGCACATGCTTGCTGTATCTGATCAGAGGACAGAATGACGCTCAGTCTGGCGCTAACAACAGTCACGACCTTGACCTCTATTAGCAGATCATGTTCATTAATGGCCCCAGTGGACCAATCAGAAAGACACTGAGTCAGACAGACATAGTGCATGTATGTGCTCACACACCCTAACACAATTTCCTGAAGGTGCGCACTAATTCATTTGACTTTCTGGAGCAGCATGACCCCAATCCACTGCATATCATTTTATTTTTTCTCTTCTCTCTAACTCACACCCACACACTTTCTCTTGTGCATAGACAACCCCACACACACACACGAATGCCTTCTTTTTCTTTCCTTATCTGTCTGCATCAGTCTGCCATCCATCAGTAATAATGTGGGCATTTAATAAAGCCAACACTACAATAGAATAAATGATGTTCCAAAGGAGATAAGCCTACTAGCTGAGAGACTGCCTTGAGCTGGCTGCCAGCCATCTAAAGCTAAGTACAGACAGGGCAACAGATCACTGACTGTGCTATCATGGAAGCAGAACAGATAGAAAGGGCAACTCTTGAAGTACTGTGGTAATCTTCTTCAATAGGCACATGTAACACGGATGCCATTAGACAATAGAAATGAAATAATGGATGAAGCAATCCAACCTTGAGTGTCCTTGGCACAGCTCCTCGCTTTTCCTACAGAATTAAAAATGGATTGATGGATGCACAGTATGTGTTTGCAATGGTGGATGGACGGACTGACAGATGAGGTCGGGCAGGAGTCTACATGGCATATGATGTGATCTGTGGTGAGAGCGGGGAGCAGGGGGAAGACAGTCTGGAGAGGTGGAGGTACGCACTGGAGAGAAGAGGAATGAAAATCAGTAGAAGTAAAACAGATTACATGTATGTGAATGAGAGGGAGACATGTGGAAAGGTGAGCATGCAAGGAGAAGAGGTAGTGAAGCTAGTGAGTTTCAATCTTCCAAAGGAACAGACAGTGCATAAGAGGGGTAAAGGCATGCAGGGCGGAGTGGGTGGAGAAGAGTGAATTTATGAAAATGACTAAAAAGCATCTTGTGATAATTTTTAAGGCAACAGCCAACCTGGAAAACAAATAGTTTTAACTCTTCATATGGGCGAAGTTACAAGTACATTAAAAATGCATAAATCTGAGTGACAGGATCTTAAAAGATGAAAGGGAAACCTTGCACCATGGTCCTTTCTACTCAGACCACATGTGTCTTCTGATTTGACCTCAACTACGATCCCTGGAAAGTTGTGCGTCTGTATCTTGCATGACTGATGAAATCTATCTGCAGAAAAGACAGAGGCAGAACTATAAACTGCCACAACGGCCCACTCAAAACCAGCTTTCCAGTAGTTTCTTCCACAGTAGTGCACACCAGCAGACTCAGAAGGTAAAAACAAATACCAGCCATACTGTCACACAATTTAACCAGTACAGTACAACACTGCACACACAGGTACATGAGGGTTAAAACATAAGAAAGAAATGAACTAGCATATTCTACATGCATAGTCACCTATCATCTGAGGTACAACCTAACATATTGACAGGGAATCTAAAACACACAGAGACACACACACACACACAGAATGAGAAGTATTAAAATCCATACTTGTGAAATGGAGCAAAAACCCACATATAGACAAAGCCACACAGGAAACAGCATCACTGAGTTTAAGCCAGTAGAAGATGAAATGTGTGTAGTTATGGAATGCATGAAGATAAGAAAGGTTCAGGCCCATGGCACACACCAGTGAGTCATGCCTTTAAGATCCTTTCGTTCTGCTGCGCGTGTCTGTAGCGGGCGCTGCTAAGCAGGCATGTCGGTTTCAATTTTGTGACGCAGAAGACATACACTCATATTATTGTCTTATCTCTCTGTCAAATATCTACCTCCTGTCTATACTGAGGCAGAGTGAGTGGGGGTGTAAATGAACCAAAAGCTACAGCAGATGCAATAGGATGGTGCCGGGGATTTGCAGAATAACAGGAGTCAGGCCAGCTGAGGCAGAGATGGGAGAAGACAAATGGCTGATTTGGTCATAAATCTGCCAGAAGCCAATCTAATTGGCCATAACCGCACATCACTCCACGCCACTCTGATGCTATTAACCGTGAAACTGTGCCTCTCTGACACATGCACAATATAAACAACCTGCTTTACTGGTCATGAGGATGGTTTTTTAATAAGTACAACCAGGGTTAAAGAGTAGGAAATTGCATAAAGGAGTATGTTATAGATTTAGCCAAATTTCCACGTAAATGATAGGAATGTGACCCGACCTTTGATTTCATGTATTAAGTGATGGCTTTGTTTTTCTTTTTGTCGGGTGCATCACGGTCATGGTGGCAAGTGCAGCATATTAATGCCAAAACAGATGCACATAGAAAAAACAATGAACAACACACAGATTATTGATCGCTCATAAAAACAATAATAACACATAACACTGCCTTTTCAGGGAAATGAAATTTTGTCAGTGCTCACACTACAAGTAAGGGGCAATCTCCCTGGTCTCATAACACACCTGATTTCTCTTAATAAAAGTGCAGTCCAGTGCCGTCTGAGGAGTATTTTAATAATGTTCCTTATTAAAGAAAGAGTCTCTTTTCTGGGTACCCACAGGTTAAAAATGTAAGGAAAAAAGAACTGGAGGGACTACAGTGAGGTACCCAGTCACTCTGTCCATCTGTATAAATGGACGGGTCCTTATATAGTGCTTTTCTATAATAATCTGTGACCATATACACAAATACTGCAAAATCAAATCTTCCTCTGTGTGATTCTTTGAAATTCAGCACTAATCAGATGTGCAGATGCACCAAACAGTATCTCAGATGAAACCAGAAAATAACAGGGGTCACTGAAGCAGCGAGCCAATAAGAAAGACAATATTCTAACCGAAAAACTGCCAAGGTTGCATGCTGGGGCAATGCTGCCCACTGCTCATGAGAGGCGTGTATCCACAACAGACTAGGTCTAAAGGTTGCAATGCTCTGACATATGAGTGTGTGTACACTTGCCTGTGTGGCTGTGATGACACAGAACCCTCTTTTAGAATTAAGTGACAGCTAGAAAGGATCATGAGACCACTGAGAAAGAAATTAAATCCCACGGCTGGGAAGCAGAGAAGGGCAGCATTGCAAGAGATGAGAATGGTGGGTATGGCATAGAGACAAGGGCTTTAATTTTATATCCACTGTACAATTAAAGGGCCAGGTTTTTGTGATGTTAAATAATCAGACCACAGTGAATCATTTCAAAGCTTTGCCCACCTTTAATGTGACCTATAACCTGCACAACTCAACTACAAAAAACAAATCTGAGTAAAAACACAAAAATAAAAATGTAAGCTGGTTGCACAACTGTGCACACGCATCAAAACTAATGCACCTTTTGATTTAATCACAGCATTCAGTAGTAGTCTGCATGGCAGTATCTGGCCGCTTGTCATTGCAAAAGCATTGCAAGGGCATCTCTTGTACCACTCTTTTGTTGATTTGGACATATGCTTGCAGTCACTGTCGTGTTGAAAGGTTAAATTCCTCTTCATCTTCAGCTTCAGCTTTCTTTCCAAAGATTTTGGGACAACAGTGACATTGCAAAGAATTGAATGTCCCCGCAAAACTGATGAAAAGACAAGATGAAAACTAGTCAGGGAGGCTGCCAAGACGTCTACAGCACTTTCTGGAATTTCCAGAAAGTGCTGGTTGTGTACTCCTTGGAATGACAAACTCCCACATTCTCCATATGTTTGGAGTTTAAGGTAGGATTGCAAGACGGACTAAAGAAAAACAAAAAAGAAAAAAAAAAACAATCAAGCACAGCTACAATTTGCAAAAACAAACCTCCCCGAAAAAAAACAATTAAGTTTCCCGAAAGCATGTGGGAAATTTGTGCCAAAAGATATGTTTTGGTGTTGCACAAAAGCAACACTAAAAGAACACCATACCTATGGTAAAGCATGGCGGCGGCAGTATCATGATGTCATTTCAACCACTTTATATTATAAGACCCTAAAAAATTATAAAGAAATACCAATCAGTTCTGGAACGTCCCAGGTGTAAACTAAATTCAATTGTGCAGGTTAGAGGTCACATTAAAGGTGGGAAAAGTTTTGAAATGATTTATTACAATCACAAAAAACTGTTATTTTAACATTTTAACACTTACTATCCACTGCTTATATGTAGTGACAAAATTCATTTATTATGCTAACATATGTAACTGAAACACATTTATACATTTCTGCACTTTTCCTTTTATTTTTATTTCAGTAAAAATTATCTCATGGTAGCATTGCTAGTAGCACATTTACATCAAATTCCAAATTGGGACTCTACACCAGGTTCATCAAATGCGATCCCTGCACTGGGAAGCACATGACGGTTTGTCTAAGAAGTACAACAAAACAAAAAACTAGAATTTTTCTAGCCCTGAGTCTTGGTACAGTCATACGGTTTCCACCACTGTGCAAACTGTAACACTTTCTTCCTCTGGTCATCAAAGTTTTCTTTAATCATCTTTCTCCAACGTCGAGGCTCCAAGTCCAGCATGCCTCCTACAACTTCCTGCAAGAAAAGAAAGAGAGGTCACTCATACTGAAATATTACTGTATTGTAACCAGAAAAGAAAGAAAGAAAGAAAGAAAGAAAGAAAGAAAGAAAGAAAGAAAACCCAAGGAGATACATGACGTGTAAGAGTCTTAAAACACCCGCTGACCTTGCCAAAGTAATGAGGGAACTTCTGTTCGTTTTCAATGACATGAGCGAAGCCCCCCCTGGAGTCCAAAGTCTACGGCAAAGTATGGCAGACTCCGAGGAACCTGGGAGGGCAATAAAATAAAAAATAAAAATTACCATTTCAAAAGGTACACAGAGGAGTAGAAGAAGAAAGGTGAAAGAAAAGTTGCACAGAAAACAACGCAAGGCAGAGGGCAGAACAAAAACACAGAAATACTACGTAACCAGATTAAGAATGAATGAACTGCACAGAGTAAAAGTTAACCTACAGCTTGCCGAATGCTTTTCGAAGAGAGGTCGACAACCTTCTTGTTCATGGCCCATTCCTCATCACACTCCATGATAGCTTTCTATGGGGACACAGATTTTTTTTTAAACCACATTAGAAAGGCTATTTAAACCCCAAAGCAAACAGGTACATTCAATTAGACTGATGAGAGATATGAGGTCCACACACCTTAAAGTATATGGGTGCCATATCTCCCAGCTCTTTGGGTAGTGGGATACACTCTAACACCATGTGCTGTCTCCTGCGGGGGTTCATGTGCGTTTCCATGAACACACAGTCCAGCTCCTGGGCCTCGAACATCCGCACCAAAGTACGTCGGAACAGCTGAGGGCAGTAAAGTGGCACAGAGGTGAGCTCAGTTACACTTTATAGCAGCAATTTGGCTCCAGTGATTTCTGCCGCTGTTCTATAAATGCAGATAAAAGTTGTCCCTGTAGCCTGGAGCAACATTATTCCGAGCACTGATGGGCTAACCTGCATTTCTGACCATATATCCTCATCCATGCTGGTGGCAGAGCAGTGATGCTGGAGTGGACAGATGAGACAGTGGCCCTCTGTCATCGACACTCCTGCGGGCAGGCTTAGGTACACCTGAGAACAAGATCACGGCACATAGACACAAACGAAATTTAGCAAAGCATGCATAAATCTAATAATTCGGTGAAGTTTAAACCATCTCGACATTCCAAAAGTAATCACAGCCCACCTTTATCATCTTATTTCTGATTATACCTTGATGGACAACTCAAACGATTGAGGATCTAAGTATGTCAGAACAGATTCCTTTGACCTGTCCCATAACAGCCTGCATTAACCAGCGCTTACCTTGCTCCCTATCGCCACTATAAGGTGTTTCTGGAGCTCTTTGCTGCTGAAACAGTGCTGGCATTTCTCCATGGAGGCAGCCAGCCTCCTACTCTCCCCGATGGCTCTGTTCCTCATCCTCTCCTCCTCCCTCCCCTCACCCTCCCGCTGCGCTGCGCTCGACACAAACATGTCGTCCAGCGTGTAGTTGTCGCCATCCGTCTTCCCCATCATCTAGAGATTAGAGGAGAGCGATAAAGAGACAGAGACGGAGACAGAAACGGTGAGGGGGGTGTGTCTATACATTTTCGCTCATTTCTGATGTTGTATTTTTTTGTGTATTTTGCAGTTTGAAGTTCTTGTTTTAGACTTTCAAACAAAAAATACATTTTTAAAAACAGGAAAGCGACACAAACTGTCATTAATTATTAATTATGTCATTGCTGTAGTGTCACTAAATGCACGCAGGTGCCGACTCTCTCTGTGCATTAACAGTATTCGGCAGGACGCCGAGTATCGACTCTAGTGTTTCTACGTCTGAGTCTTGTCACCATGGTGATCCAGCAACAGGTTGGAATCTGTGTGTATCTGAGAGAGCGAGAGTCAAGCATCGCTCAAGTGTGTGTGTACATGATTCGCTGTGTAGGAGTGAGTGTGTGAGAGTGAAAATTGGATTAGTTTTAGTGTGGGTGGGAATGTGTGCGTGTGTGTGTGTGTGTGTGTGTGTGTGTGTGTGTGTGTGTAGGAGTGAGTGTGAGGGTATATAAGTGTGCAAAAGCACATACCGCATTAAGCCAAGAGCAGACAGTTTTATTTTATTGCACACATGCCATCACGAGTACTCTCACACAGACTAATTAGGCATTATACAATAGTAATAAATCAACCAAACCATGCTGTCAGCCCTCACTATCACCGCCGATGTTTTATTTATGGATGCACTCCTGATGCAATTTAAATTATACATCGTGAATACAGCGTGCTGCTATCGCCACAAGACACTGACATATCTGATATTCGACCATAATGTTTCCAATGGTAAAGAAAACCACGCTGGGTGTTCTTAATAAAACAGCATTAGAGCCACACAAAGCTGCATTTCTTTTGTTTTTGGATACCCATGGACTGCAGTCACTGTTTACATTATGAAATATGTGATTATTGAAAATAAATAAATAAACTAGCATGCCATTTTTTGTGTGGAAATGTTAATAAATGTAAATTTTTTCACATACAAGATAAAACAATTAGTCATTTGTTGGATCCATGAAGGACGTTATGTTTTGGTGGCATTTGTGTGTGTCATTCTTTCTGTCTGTAAACACGATAGCATGAAAAGTTTTAAATGCACTGTGGAGGAGTAGAGTGAATTCATGTTAACAATCCATTAAAATTTGCCTTTCATCCATCAACGTCTTCAAGGTCAACTTAATGAATTATTGGTCAAAAATGGACAAAAAGCCTTAAAACGTATAAATATGAAGTGTGGTGTGTATTGTCAACAGTATAGAAAGTACCAAACAAAGATTTACAATGTTTCACATTTGACCTCTGACCTCTCCTTCAAGTTCGACAAATTGATCTGAAGCTCAAAGTGATAATAATGCTATACAGTGCTATTTAAAACTGTGTTTTGTACTGACAACACATTGACATATAGAGAATGATATATGCGGATGTTAAATATTACTTTGACTCTGACCTTATTTGACCTTGAAAAACAGGTCAAACTTTCATAAAATGTCTTTGATCTTTAAAACTGTGCTTAAAATTCAGGTGTCTTTGTTTGTATTGGCAACACTCAGGAAATAATACGGGTACTAAAAATCACGTTATAGTTTGCATCCAGACATCAGGTCACATTTGACCTCTGGTTTCACTTTTACATTTCACATCTGCTTTTCATTCAAGCTGATCCCAAAATGTGTTATTTTTACTGCACTACAAACGTCCTAAATTATGCTTAAAAAGAATAAACACAACAAAATGAATATATATAAAATATAATACAATTCTCATAAAAGTTGATGCTTCAAAATAGGACAATAGGATGATCCAAACACAGTTATCTGAGTTGAGCGAATTTGTGACTTGTTTCATTTTTTTTTTCAATTAACAAAATCAGGAAAAACTATCTACCTCAAGACACCTGATAACAAAGGTCTCTCAAAGGTAAATTCAGGGTTATTTTGATGGCACTGTGGTCGTCAGCTGTTCAGTAGTTGGGGAGATATTGTGCTCTGGACCAAACAGTTGGCTGAACAGACACGCAGCCAGATGGGCCGCCTGAGATGACCATCGCAGCCCTACCATCTGCATACAAAAACCCACATTTACAAACAAGCACCTATGCTTTTTGGAAACTGTAACCAACACGTCTGAAGTCATACGACCGACTTGGTGGGAGTTGGAGGGATAAGAGAGGAAGCCGGAGAAGAGTTAAATAAAACTGAGAAAAACACGGACAAGCGGATAAAAGGCTTAAACAGATAATTATAGATAAAGCAGAAAAGATAAGAAGGAACGGCCGAAGAGGGAAGCAGAGTGCGATATCAAGAGAGAATACACTTTTGTCTCTCTCTTTGTAGATCATCAATCTATAGCTGTGATTAGTAGTATTTATAGAAGCCCTGCCATGGTAACTGTAGATGTATTTTTAGTGTCACTCTTTGTAGGTGCAGAACGTGTGTGTGTGTGTGTGTGTGTGTGTGTGTGTGTGTGTGTGAGAGAGAGATTTTAGACACACATATGTGTAGTGAATATATAAGTGAGGCTGAGTGACTGAGACAGCAAGAGAACGTAAACGAGTAAGAAAGGCAGAGACGAGGAAAAATGTGGACAGAGCTTAAGTGTGTGTGGGATTTTTTTTTTTTAAATTTCCATAGCAACTCCTACATCCTTTTGTTTATTAACGCTTTGCTCTCTCTCTCTCTCTCTCACACACACACACACACACACACACAATGACTTCTGCACAGGTTCTTGTCATTTTCCAACCTGCACCGACAGAAGCAGCAAACAGCTGAAAATGAGAAGGAGGAAAGAGGAAAATGTGTCTTGGCTCATGAAAAAGTACGGGCTGTAAAGCTGCTGATAGACTGACACTCGCACCGCAACCTGTCAGAACTCATCTTCTGCTGTGCGTCTATTTCAACCACACAGTGGCTGAGAGAGTCTCACAGAGACAGCTAGTAGTGGAGGGAAACCGATAATGACATCGAACCAAACACTGATGTGACGGTGCAAATTTTAAATGCTGCCGGTTTCCTCAGAGAAGTGTGACAGAAAAAAAGGGGGGTAATCTTTCACATTAGCATGCATACATAGTTTGTTTTGCCATATTTTGTGTCCACTATCTTCAAGTTTGTGTGTTGCTGAGCTTACCTGCTGCCAGGGGTATAAGCTGACCAAAATCGATATGCCCTGCATTTGTTAAGGTTCATTGATTGCTTACATTTTTTCAGTGTATGAACCCAGTCTGAAATGGGAGAAGAAAAACCCCCATCCCTGACAGCATGTATGAACTCAAAGAACTCAGAGTCAAAGAAGCTGCTTTCAACTACTCCCTTTATTTCCAAAGGGAGTAGCCAGAGCAGTCTGACAGGCACAGATTTTACAGCAGATTCACCTCCTGATGCAAACCTGCCATTTATCCAGGTTTGAGACCAGCTCTGGCAGCACACTGCCTTGTGACCCCCGATGGGTTTGTATCTGCTCCTTAACTCAAACCGGAGATCTTTTCCATGTCACCACTACAATGTGATTCAAGACCAGCTCCCAAGATTGAAACCGGCTTTTGTTTGTTTGGATCCAATATGTCCTTAATTAATATAAAAACCTACTTCTGCCTCCTCTATTTCTGTTTCCTAGATAAAATATATAATAATATATTGGCAGGGATACAGCAGCTGTTGTTTAAGGACTGTGGACAGGAGCTCTGTTTGTTGTGTGTAGGTGCCTTTCTGTGAAACGGAGCAGAGAAGATCGATAGGCAGAGACAACCTGTAACTTAGTTTGGTTTCTTAACCTGCTCGCTTTTCAACAGACAGGAGGGAAATCATACAGGAAGAGCTGCAACGTTTAAGCCATCATCATGTGATGTCCCATACAACAGCAAATGTTGTAGTTGTCACACAAACACGAGGAAATTTAAATTAAAAAAACAAAACAAAGAAAAAGTCTGTGTAAAAGATGCTCCTCATTGTACCTTCAGAGATAAAACCTGGTTGAGTATTTCATTTATTATTTTATTTATTATTTATTATTTTTGCTGTCCTGAGTAACAAAGCAAATACAATGTCGAGAAGACAATGACATGAATATTACGCACTGCAGAGCAAAGCTCCAATGTGAAAGTTTCCAGTCTTTTGGAGATGCAGTGGCTGCTATTTTTACACTGAATGGCAGGTTACCAGATGTGTGCCTTCATCAGTTGATACTAAATGTAATCCCACCTCAATCTCCACTACTTTACCTGTTTGTTGACAGAGAGAGCAAAGAGACCATCTCTTTCTTTCTTTTCTTTTTTTTTTAAATGATCCCTTGGTTTGCTGTTTAGTTCACTTTAACATTAAAAACAACCTACAATAGGTGTTATAGCTCTCTTTTTTTTGGTTGGGTGATGCCTAACCTGCTACATCTGGTCTGAACCAGCCAATAGGAAGCCATGTTCCAGTACTGCTTATAACAACAGCAGCAAACAAAAGTTACAGAATTTGTTCTTTCAATTTTATTTTTTTAATCCACTAAGTCCAAGATGAACTTCCTTCAGGTGTGTGTATTGTATTACTGTAATCACATTATATTTGGTAACATGCATTACTGTACTAAATTGTGTAATCACACTACAGTTACATTACGCCATTAATGACTTACAAAGGTTCTTGAGTTGCCTGCACATTAGGCGAACAGAAAACATGCCTTTGCTTTCCAGGGCATCTGCGCTACAATCAACTGATTTCAGTTTGTGGAAAATGGTGGAAATCTACAACTTCTGAGGAGTGGAGAACTGGACATTACCTTTATTTTTAATTGCGTAAAAGAACAAGAGTGCAACGGTAAAGCGCAATCTGCATCCAGGAAAGGAAAAAAATTGCATTATACTGCTAACACAACATACGGTCTTTGAAAGGATCTGCATAAACAACACGCTAACACAAAGCTAGCAATGTATCCAGAGTGATGTTAAGCCAGAGTGCATGCCAACCCCATCCTCACAGCCTGAACCTGATCAAACAAAGGCTTTTAGCATAGTAGCCTCCATTTTTTCCCTACAAATGGTTGTACAGTACAACAGCAGTAGCAATCGCTTCGAAGTCTCTTTGGGCTGATTTTTAGCTTTTCTTTGTGTTAGTCGGCTTGTGTTCAAACTTAAACCCTAAAAAAAGATCTTGTGTTTGTCCTCAGAGATTATACGATTTATATTGTAAATAAATAAGCATTTCAGGAGTTAAATAAAGATATTGCACGATTATGGTGAAATGTCTTCTTACCTTGGCAGCCATACGAGAGTACAGGGCATTCTGATCCTGCGCAGAGCTCATCTTCTCCCTTCTCACCATCTCCTTTAGACCGACATTGTCATCGTCTTGGAAGTAACGGACACGCTCGCCGTCAACATGCGTCTCCATCTGAAACGAGGCAGAAAGACAGAAGTATGTCAAAAAGAAGCAAAGAGACAAGACTGGAGGAAAAGTTTTTAAAAAATCACTGGAAATTGGGTGCGATGTTTAAAATAAGCACTGCCAGAAGATTAAAGTCTATTCAAAACTCTTAAAATTATATATTTGACAGGAGGTGAGAGCTCAGAGGCAGGTGCTTGTTCTTATTTCACACACGATGAATATCACAAAAAAAAAGAAGTCAAATAGCTGGATACAAGCCTCTTATTAGCTCCCCATCTCTCAACACCTCTGTTGCATCAATGCCCAGGACCCTCTCAGTCTTTTTTTTTTTTTTTTAAGCTTTGGCAAGCTGATACAACGAATAGATTATTTATCTAATTTCTTGCATTACATAGTTTTTCTTTCCTTACCGGTTTCTTCTTTCGCCGTCCTCCGTGTGGTTCCTGAGGTCCAGACGGGGCATTGACAGGCCAGGCCCGACCTGACTCATCTGTTCTGAACAGCAGGATTTCCCGGTCTTCACTGGTCCCATCTGAGGCCTGAAACAAATCAAGTGGGTAATTTTAAGGTCTATTTAATTCTGTAAATACACAAAACTATATCTGTGCAGGTGCTCAACCTTTAACCATTCAACAACCACAAACTGTAACAAGAAAGGTAATTTAAAAAAAATTTTGATGATATTTTAAAAAAGAAAACTGTTTGAAATGTACTAGCAAGGTGACGTTTTCTGTCTCATTTAGGATCACTCAGATCACTGCAAAGGAGGAGGATGGATTTAATGTTTGTGGATCTGTCAGATTTCACAGGCTGTCGAGACAAAAGAAGCAGCTGAGTTTCAACTAATAATCTGGGCTCCTTCAGAATAAAAAATACATCTTACTTGCAGTGAAATTTTAAATGGCTTGAAAGGGCTGGACTTAAGCTTTCATATCATTCTGTATAATATACAGGACTAACATCTCCATATTATACGTATTTAACTGTAATTAAACTGCAGTTACACAGGACGCCACATGAAAATGAAAATTGGGTGGTCAGGGTGGGGATACATGGCGATATTGTATCATTTTATCAACAGAGGCACACAAAATACCGATATTTTAATAAATACATTAAAATACTCTGGGACTACTATGAACAACAGTGCTGGTCTCATGCACGCAAATCTTGCAGTAACGTTAGATGAGCAATCTTACATCTCAACAAAAAAACCATCCAACACCGGGCGCACCAAGCTTGACAAAGCTACTTCCTATTTCAGAGCAAGCCAATGTCTCAGTCACGTGGGTCAAAATAAGACAGCATCTTCTTTGCATCAACCGATTGCAACATGTGGTGACAAAAGCTTCTTTTCCACTGGCACCTACTCAGCTTGGCTCTACTCGGTTTTTAGGATTTTCCGATCAGAAACAGACTGTTAGCTTGAACCCATTCGATCACATATCAGACCGATCGCAGACTGACTGTCTTATAGCAACATTTATGGCAGGTTTCAGTGACAGTGTTGGTATCGATTTCATTTCAAGAGTAGGATAACTTAAAAGATATGACCAAGTTTAACTTTAAGGAGATAATTTCCAGTTGAAAATGTGATAAATTACAATATCTGTTATTGCGAAAATCAACATCTCACAAAATGTCAAAAATTGCAATAATCTTATATGTGAAGTGAAGTATTGTGTAATATTCTACTGTGGGGTGTCTGGTGATTCCCATCTTTGTCAGAAGACAAAAATCAAAATAATAGAAGAGAATATTTCCTCCACGTTAGTAACTAGAGTACGGCCTTAAGTCTCCACACATTGCAAAAAAACACTAAATACAAGCCAGACATTCAACAAGAGTCAAAACACTGAACACTGAAAAGAAGCCAAATGCCTTCTATAACAACACAAACTGGAAGGATCTCAAATGAGTGCAAATCAACAGCACTTCATCTTTACAGTGCTGAAGTACCTCTCGGCTGATAAGTGCACTAAAACCTAAGAATTATTACATTTTCCCTGAATCCTTACTGAGTATTTCATTCTAGTCCTTTCATTTGGACAGGGAAGCCTTTCTTGGGGATAAATCTGGCCTATCTTACAAGTAACGATCTACAGATTATAGGAATAATCACACTGTTTTTCATGTCTTTATAAAGTTGTTGAGCGTCTGCTCATCTAAGAAATATGCAACCATTTGTCTGGGTATCCAGCTGCGTGTGAAGCCAGAAAAGACATTAGTAAGACAGTAAGTAGAGAAGAAGCAGCGCCCTGACGTTAGAGGACTGTGAATTGTCTGCGCTATGGACACAGACATGGTAGCACATACATCCGGCCCCTTTCACTCGGCCCCACTGGTGTTCTCTTATTTCAAACATATATACATACATACATCAGGCACACTCATCCTGACCCCTGATAGGAGAGTGCGTCAGCACACTACAAGACATTTGTGTCTCATTAGGAATCTGGTGAAGCGGCTGAACAGGAGCAGTTTCCAGACAGCACGACGTAAGAGCTGAACAGCAACACAACTTCAAACAAATAAATTCTTTTTACAAGCAGTCCCCCATGACAGCAGAGTTCACTTACATCTGAAGACGTGTGTGTGTCGTTTAGTTTAGTCCTGTATATATAACCCTTTTCACCCTTTCAGATACAGGGATGTGTAACAGTGCTGGCCTTATCACTTTTGCTAAAATGCTGGTATTCTATCATTTAGAAACAGGTCACTGTTACATTGTTGTTCTTCATGCTCTCATTTAGATATACTAAGAAGTGAGAAAGCCACGGTGAGTGTGCAATATTGGGTGCTGGATATAAATATGTGAGGATGCTGCTAAAAACAGACATCCGGCTCGAAACTTTTCTAAGGAAGTCATTCTGAGCCTCCTTTGCATCTTTCCACAGCTGCATGGCTCATTCCTGCTTCTAACACTTCCTTTAGTTTCTGCAAAGCCTGTCTTCATAGTCTTGCAGATTTCAAAACAAAATTTCTGGATGTTTTTTTTTTTAGGGGGGGTTGGGTGGGGAGGTGGGGGTTCCTCCCTTCCCTTGGAGGTCATAATCTTATACAAATCTATGCATTCATGGATGTGGATTAGACTTATGTCACACTAAAAGTGATACGTAAATGTTTTTAGGTCTGACCCACTAAGACCGCCGTCGTAACACAAAAGTTGAGTGACTCAGATGTGAAGCTGACATGGTCAGACTTATGTGATCAGGAAGGTGTCTTTGGGGACAGTTTCTAAAGCTGGGAATAAAGAAATGCACAAAAACACGTTTTCCTTTTTTTGAAAAATAAAAATGTTTTGTTCTCCGTCTTGTTTGAGCATCTATTGAACGAAAAGCAAACCGCATTGAGAACAACCCCGTAACAAACCGCACAGCTTCATGGTCATCTTGTGTTGCTGAGAGGTGTTTTTAATATTCTGTCTCCCTTTTCAATAACTAGTTAGATAAAGTTAGATGGTGACTTTGTAAATATCTACAGACCTGGTTTGATTTGGCTGCTTCTTGTAGCTTCTTCCTGGCAGCATGTTTCTCCTTGGCTTTATGAGCTGCTTCCAGTTGTGATTTCAGCTTCTCAATGACGGCCTAAATCACACACAGACAACACACAAAAACAGAAATTTATTTATAACACAAAGAACACAATGGTCATATATAACATAAGTTTAAAGCTTTAGAGAAAACTTTCCCAAGACAGGAGACTTTGGCCAATCAAAGATCCTTTCAGACATGATCAGGTGAGTATAAACAAGAGAAGGAAGTCCCCACAGTTGAGTAAATGTACCTAATAAAGTGGGAGGTGAGTGTAGTGCACTGATACTTTCATTAAAGCCAAGCGTGTGACTGTGAACTGCACTTATGAAACACAGGTGTGCAAACACAGACACAGGAGGTTTGGGAATATTGGTTTGATTGCTTTATCATGTAGGGAGGTGATTACAGCCAGGATGGTAACACTGTAACAGGCAGCTCTGACACACACCAGAAGAAATCCCATAGCACTCTTAGAATCGACACAGGAAAACAGACAGAGGAAGGCTTGAGTGCACGGATCAATGAATGCTATAAATTAACAGATCCCCCGATGTGCTGTTAAATCCATGCAAAGACGAGAGTTGAAGCAAATGTGCCGAGGAAAGGCAAATCAATATCAACTCTCCCACAAAGCCGAACAACTTAACTGTGGATTTCACAACTAACATGAACTTTAGAGGGTTTTTTTTACATCAACAAATTCTGACTTATTCATGTAGTCATATCCGTGTGTTTATATGCTGTTGATCATCTGAGACTATTGCACTATACAAGCGATCAATAAACTGAATACTAAATTGCCACAATACCAGAGGATTTTTCAACTCGCTGTCAAATCGGGAGGTTGCATTCAAGGACCGGACAAAGTTCCGTTATTAATGATGTTTGTAGCATACAGGTAACTAGACTGAGGTATGTCTTTTAGAATAAGTCGGTTCTAAAGGCGTTTCTGTATCCATCGATCCATCTGCTGCCACTAATCCAGGTCCAGGTGTTGGGACAGCAGTCTAAGAAAGTCTCTAAGCTCTAACAGACACCCTTCTCCAGCTGTTCTAGGAAGACATTCCCAGGCCAGCCATGAGTCACGTTCTCCCCAGTGCTTCCCCTCGTTCTGCCCCAGTTGGACTGAAAACACCTCGTGGTGTCCACCTCAACTGGGTCCTTTTGATGTGAAGGAGTAACAGGTCTAGTCTTGGGCCCTCCTGAATGACCGAGCTCCTCATTCTATCTCTAACTGAGAGAAGGGGAAACGCTTCTTTCACCCTTTCCTGGTTGAGAACCACAACCTCAGGCTTGGAGCCATTTCTTTAGTGCAGTTCAACATATTTTGCTGCTTTGGAGGAAATTAATGCCTGAGTTAAAACAGGTTGACAGAAGGTCAGCAGTAATAAATAACTGCCTCACCGTATTGCCCATGATCTCTGCCTTTATTAGCTTGGACCCTAGTTTGTTCAGCTCCTCCTCTGACAACAGTGGAACCTCTTCCTCCTCCTCTTCTTCCTCGCTTTCGCTCTCAGCCCTAGGTAAACACACAGAGGAGAGACTGAAGGGTGTAAAAAGGAAAATTTAAAACATGTCACGAATTTACCATATGTCAAATTCATAACTCTAAATAGAAACCTGCAAAATTAAATGGTCCATTAAGTTTAAAAAATAAAAATCCACTTGAACTGTTTTCCTTCAGACTTTTCCGTACTCCGCCTTCCAAACGACCGCTTTCAAAGACACAGTGATGCCACCCTGATAAGAGCCTTTATCCTCTAATTGGAAACTTATTTGTGAAGGTTTTAATTTTAACCATTTAGTTGTTTGCTTCTGATCGCTCTCCGTGTTTATGTGTTATGAATCATTTGAGTCTTTGAGCCCTCCAGAGATCATTACATCCTTGCCTTGAAGGATTAGCTCTGCAGCCTGGGAAGCGTCGTTCTAGGCTATTACACTTCTCACAGCATCATTTCATGCTGCTGCCACACTGTAGACTCATTTCATGCTGCAGGGGTTCTGAGTGCCGTTTTACCCAAACAACTCAGCTTAATGAGGCAAAACAGAACAACTGCGAAGCCTTTACATAGCACTGATACTCCAACATCTGGCCTACAACAAAGGAACATGTTGGACTTGAAGTTACTGCAGTTATTTTTAAATTCTTCATAATGTGTGTCTCACAAATTGCGAAATAAATTAAACATTTCGGTGTTAGAAACACAAGGTTATGCTGCAAACCCTGTTCTAAAAAAGTCTTGTCTGAGATTAGTATGAAATACAGAGGCAAATAAGAGAGATGGAAATTCATTTTTTTTAAAAAGAACACCAGGGAAAAGGACTTGCAGGGGGCATGGTGGAATTAACTACATCAGTCTGAGTACTGGGAAACGCTGTGTGAAGGAGCTGATAACAAATGCTTTCACAAAGTGACTGATGTCCGACACCAGAAACATGGAGCAAACAGCACTGTGGCAGAAACTCTGCTGCAGGGGCCATTTACAGTTTTAGATACAGCAAAAAAAACAAAACAAAAAAAATTGCGTAGATAAAAGACAACTGGCTAAGCTTGAGCTTATTTCCTTATAAGAGCTTATTTCCGTCCATCTGTTTATATGCAACAGTGGTTAAGATATTATTAGGTAAGCTAGCTTGTAGGAGAGAAAAATATGAGAACGTATTATTGATTTAAAGTTCAGATTAGAGATGGCACGATACCACTTTTTTATGTCCGATACCGATACCGATATCATAAATTTGGATATCTGCCGATACCGATATGAATCCGATATAGTGTGTTTTTTAATCAATAAAACTGTTTTTTTAATATCTTGCTGCATTTTGTATAAGTTCATACTCCAGTTTAAATAAACAACAACACTAAAGCTATTCTGTTATACCTGTATGTAAAAAGTACACTGCGCCCAAAATATTTTATAGTTCAGCAACACTGATCAATCTAATAAACTTAAACCTACTCCATCCTTCCTATTGTGGTATTTTAAAGAGTACTTAGCAGAAATATTAAGCAACCTAACTAATAGGGTTGCAAACTCCCAGCAAAAGAAAATAGGGAACCGCCCCCCACCCTCCACCTCATGATGCTTAATCGATGTAATCAACTTTAATTTGATGCAGGGCGAAAAAAAATGCACAGAAATAAATTATTTTTCAAGAATAATTAAATAGATTCAACATCTTTCTTCAACAGAATTGCAGAATTCACAGATGGTATCTTCCCAAAGGAAAAAGTACTATAGCTTACTAGAGTAGATTAGACTTAATAGTTACTATATACAGTAATGGACTTCTTCTGATTTTACATCGGATTAAAACTTTGGGTGTAAGATTCAGATAATTATTTATTAAAAGCTAGACATTTTAAATGAGAATAAGAAAGAAAAGTATGTCTTTGTGCCCCCTTTTCCCTGTTCATGCCCTATCGGCCCCCCTGGCTAAACTTTGCTAGATCCGCCCCTGCACAGTTACCAGCCGTCAGCTACGTAGAAAAGGATCCTGGTGTAGAAAGTAATATTAAATAAATTCTAACAACAGCTTATCAAGCTTAAACGTGCTGCTGTTGTTCTGCCGCTGGTTTCCTCTTTCTGGTGCAAAGTGGGCCAAAAACAAAGAAGAGAGACGGACTCGCGACAGAAAAGCCGATCAGCTGATCATTGATCAGTTTCACGATTGAAGTAGCAGCAGGAGAGGGAGAGAGAGAGGCAGTCGCTCCATATATCGGTTGTTAAGCTTAACATGAGAACGCTTTACAAACATTCAGAGATGAACTTACACACTTGCTTTACTTCTCTCTGGGATAACTTCCTCGGAGATGAAATGCCGGATTGCTAGCGAGGCTACAAATACACACAGCCGCTCTATCAGGTGACGCATACTTCTCCGACGTGCTACGGTTATGAGCCGAGTTACGCCATGTCGCAAGTTTTTTGAGGTGCTTTTTTGATATTGAATGGATCAGATTACATTTTTTATTTCCCTCCGATATCCGATCCAGTAATTTAGGTCAGTATCGGACCGATACCGATACGTAATATCGGATCGGTCCATCTCTAGTTCAGATATCTAGAACTTCTGAGATTACTGAGTAACGATTACTATTTTGCATCTGAAAGGCAAAAACACATACAATACAAATCACTACTTTCTACTATGCTTATACCGAATCCACAAAACAATTTGGGGAAAAATTTTAGGCAAAACTGAGAAGTTTATAAAGCTTATTTTCTCTTCTTTAATTATTATGTTTATCAGTTATTATGGCTATTGCAGCTTTATGCAGTTTAACATCATAGAAAGTTTGGTGTCTAGGCATTAAAATAATTTTTAAAAAACGCTTTAAACCTTGGTGGTGCAGCAGGTTGAGGAGCAGTTACAGTTTTCTCAGCATCTCTCTTGTTTTCCTGTTGTGGTTTATCAGAGGTGTCAGATTCACAGGCAGGACTGCTGCTCTTCTTCAAGGCTGGAGCTCTGCTGGTTTGTGGCCCAGAGTCTTCATCATCAGAGCTGGGTTTCAGGAACCCTCTGGACGGTCGTGCAGGAGGAGGAAGACGCTGAGGAGCTGGAGAGAAAGGAAATGTTACTACTAAAGATTAGGGACGCGCGCAAATAGTTGACTAGACGACTAATCGTCTCTTCTGTCACTAGTCGGTACCAAACGTACCAGTCGCAGTCTAATTGCAATCATTGTAATTGATGCCCAATGATGGTGAATAGTAGCGTCCTAAATGTTATGTAGCCATGTGCCGTCGTTATTGAGAAACTTCATAAATTTGTTAATCTCGAGCTGACATTTTTATTTACGTTACTATTGTTAGTTCTTTTAAAGGCAAAAGAATGAGATCACAGATACAAGTGTGGAAAATGAGCTTTCGTCGAAGAGTGGATGGACTTTAGCATAGGAGGAAGAGTTCAATCATTCAGAAGGGGGGTTTAGAGTGGAGCTGCTGCTCATCCACATCGAAAAGAGCGAGGTGAGGCGCAACGTTAAGGTGTTTTGGTGTTTTCTCGCACAGTCACACGGGATTAAAAATAAGACGGCCACCTCCTTCTGACTAAGGAGGAAAAAAAGAAAGAAAAAAACAAAAAAGAAAAATTGATTGCCTGGTGATTGCATCGTCAAGTGACCGACTGCAAGCAGTTATAATGGCCAAGTGGTCACTCAGAGGCAGCACATGCAGCACCCTCAGCCTCTGGCGTTCACTTTTGATTGCACGGGTTGCCTGATGGGAGGAAACCTGCCTCCAAAATAATCGCAGTCCGACTCAGACTGACTGCAATCACTCTCAGTGAAGGTCTGCAGACCTGCAATACGTGTCTTTGCAATAGAGGACTACAGATACTCCCATATTTATATGGGATTTATATTCCATATTTATATACCATATATGCCATTTTGCGGTTAAATGTGATCCTGCAGCACCTACATCAGTATTTGTGGAGGAATTTCTGAATTTCTAATTCAAATCTATGAGGTTCTGGCTGGACTCTGAATGTGAGTTTCTGTGTTTGTAGATGCCAACAGATCTGCATTTGTTTTTCACTGTCTACCTTGTAAACTGACAGCAGACTGTCTTATCACAGTTTTAACGCCATCTCAATGCACCAAAGTTGCTTTGTAAAGATCAGCTGACTGCGAGTGGCTGCAGACATGTTCACTATCTTCAACGCAAAGTGAATAAGATCACAAATTAATAATGCATGGTCACAATTCTTATGGCCATGTCATGATCTCCAATTGCTGTTTTTCCTATAATGACTGTAGATTTTTGTAGCAAATGTTCCCTAAATGGGATTAATATATTAATGCTTCTTTGTACATATAAGAAAAGGTCTTGACGCAAACTCACTTTCACCACTGTCATCATTTTCTGAGGGTTTGAGGAAGCGGCCTTGCAAGGATCCAAGCGTGAGGGAGCGTTGATTCCAGCTTTGCCCAGAAGATGATGCTGCTGCATCGGTCCTATCTTTTTCTTTCTCTCCATCCCTACACCTATCCCCATCTTTCTCTCTGCCTCGTCCTCTATCCCTGTCCCTCTCTCCTTCTCTGTCTCTCTCTCTATCCCTGTTTCTGTTTCTTTCTCTATCCTTTTCATTTTCTCTATACCTGTCTCCATCTCGACCCCGCTCCTCCTCTCTTCCTCTATACCGTTCCCTCTCCCCTCCCCTTCCACCTCGGTATCTTTCTCGGCTTTCCGATGACGATTCCTTGTCCCTTTCATTTTTTCTCCACTGATCTCTGTCTTCCCCATCCTCATCCTTTCTCCTCCACCTCTCCCTGTACTCCTCTTCTCCTTTCCTCCACCTGCCTCTGCTTGTGTCATCTCCTTCTCTTTTCTTCTGGCCGTACATAGCTTCTTCAGCCTCAGCAAGTCTCTGCTGAAATTCTTCCATTGACTATAAAAGGACAGAAATACAAAACATCACAAGGCAACGTTCTCAGTTCAGATCTTCAGAGCAGATACCTGTGCTTTACTCTGGACCTAAGGCACATAAAACAAAAAGTGGCAGCAAACAATAGAGTGAATGCATAATGAATCTGATGTATAATTTCCAGCAGGCTACTGATGTGTAAAGATTTTGCTGGCCTCAGATGCAGGTGACTCTGAAGGTATTTTTACTGCAGTTCAACATGAATCAGGCAAAAAAAGCAGCAGCTTTCTGGCTGCCTGACTAAGCTGAAAGTCAACTGCGTTACTATAAGAAACAAGAGCTGCGCTGCTGACAAAGTTTTGACAAAGGAAACAGAAATCATGCACACAGACAAACACACACACGCTCTATTCACACAATGTTCTGACAGTGAATTTTTTCTGTGCTGATAAATAGATGCACAAACGCTGAAACTGCTGAAAGTGCCATAACAAAGGACACCAGCCACTGTGTGTGTGTGTGTGATGTCAAACAGCAAAGACACAGATTAATAATAGAACAAGGTGTCCAAGGTGTCTCTTTCCTCCCACAGTAGTGAGGGAGTATGTGTGCATAAATCCTCATCTTCTAAGTGCATTTGCTTTGACAGTTAAGCCTTTCTTACTAAGACAAATCTTCAATTGTTATGCAGCGTCATCATCCGTTACGTGCACATGTATGTGTGCGAATATATGAGAGCAGCAAGAGTTAATTCTCACTCCGTATCTCTCAGCCACCACATCACTGAGGCTGCGCTGTTCCCTCTCTGCCTGCTCCTTCATCCTCTGGTAGCTTTTCCTCAGCCAGCTCAGACCACCATCATTCACTACTGGGCCTGCAGGCATAGACAGGGAAAACACATACAGTTAGGTTTTTGAATAACACATTTATTTTAATAAACATATTTTTTTGTAATTTTTCCTCTGTATGCCAGAGGCAAAATTAAATCAAACAACCAAGGCTGTGATTTAAGTGCTCTGCTCTGCTTTAATTCAAAGGGTTTTACAAAATTTTACAAATCGGTTTTGGAACTGCAGTCATTTTTATACACAGTCCCCACATTCTCAAAGGCTCAGAATCATTAGGACAAATAACTGACAGCAGTTTCATGGGGAGGCTTGTTCCCTCTTTATTTCATGGCGAATTACACAGATGAAAGATTTGGAGCTGATGCAAAATTCTACAAAAATGACACAAACAAGCAGCAGCTGAAGGTGACTGCAGTAAAGACCAGGCGGAGCATCTCAAGGGTGGAAACACGTTTGGTGAAGCCTACGGGGTCTAGACTTCAGACGATTTTCCTCCGAGAATAATCCTGATATTTAAAAGTACGCTAGTCTGTCCCAAAGAAAACAAAACCAAAAGCAAACACCTAATCCCAGGTACAAAAAAAAAAAAATCCACAAAAAGCGAGTGAACAAAATAAGAAAGCCAGGCTGAGGCGAAAAGACGAAGAGAAATAGAGAAGAATCCGAGGTCAGGATTAGGGAGGTGGGAAAAGACTAGATAAACACATTTTTCAAATCTATGAGAAGTTAATGTTCCTTCCAACTTCCCAGAGCAATACGACATGACGAATGCACTGACCAAAGCCAAATGTCTCTCTGGTCAAGGTCAGCAATGAGCATTTTATTTCTTTGTGTTTGGGAGCACGCCACTGCTTAAATATCTGCTTCAAAGCTGAAGAGAGGAGAGCAAAAAGCTAAAACTCTGTCGTGCTTAAAGTACGCTGTACAAATATAACACTGCACTAATTTTTAATCACTGTGTCAAAATTTATTTAAAAAATAAATTAATAAATAAAGTGCATCCAGTATTAAAAATGCACAATCACGGGACAACCTGACAGCTAGGGCTGCTCGATTATGGCAAAAATGATAATCACGATTATTTTCACTGAAATTGAGATCTCGATTATTTGACAATATTTATTTAACAATAACAATGTATTGAATAATGGCTTTAAAGATTGTCAAAAAAATATAATATAAAATAGTGTGCAAATACCAATAACAGTGCAAATGTTTGCAATATAAAAAATAAATGAAAAATGTAAACATTAATGTTTAGTGAACTTCAAAATACTGCATAATATTTATGCATACAAATAACCAAACATCAAGGCAGGCTGTGTAGCCACACAATGCACAATTGCATCAAACTGACATTGAGGTATGTCAACTAAAGTTGCTGCTCCTTCATTGTTTGGTCGCATGTCACTTTGTGAGCGGTCTTCAAATGTTTGAATACATTTGTAGTGTTGCTCTGTGGTGCAGCTACGACACCATAGCAAAGTTTACACACTATGTCTACTTGATCCAAATCAAATCAAATCAAATCAAAATCAAATCAAATCACTTTTATTGTCACGTCACATGTGCAGGTACACTGGTACAGTACATGTGAGTGAAATTCTTGTGTGCGAGCTTCACAAGCAACAGAGTTGTGCAAGTCAGACGTGTGATCCACGTCTGACTCCGCGAACCCATAATGTTTCCACACCACTGAAGTCGTTTTATCTCTCTTTTCAGCCAGCGGCATTCTCTCTTCAGCAGCCATTATCCTCTGCTCTCCAAATAACTTCTGCTTAGCCTTCCGAGCTTCCCTCGGGTCCTCTTAATTGTTATGACGCGTGTTCGAATCGCAGAGAGGTGCGCTCGATTTGCCACACGGAGCAGCGCGAGAGTAAAGCACGAGGGAGGTGCTAATAATCGGCTCAGTCATTTTTAATGATCGTCGAAAGCCCAGCTCGTAATCTAGATCAAAATTCGATTAATTGAGCAGCCCTACTGACAGCTGACAGGTTCGAATCACAGTCGGTCAAAGGTTTGCTCCACGCGAGTCCATAAATCTTCACACAAATTACAAACATACACACAAGCCTGTCTCTTACGATCCCATACGATGAGAACAACATTCCTCAACCACACTAAATTTGAATTAAACATGAATACTCCATGTATTTGTTTTTGTTTCGTTCTATTTTGCTTTGCTCTCAGTTCAAGTTTACAAGAGGCTATGCGAGCTCTCCAGGGGAGCTTCACTTATTGTATAGAGATAACAGACACGTGCGTACATATCTGAATTTACTTGTCAGCTTAACGCAGCTTTCTCACTTTCTTCTCCCAAATCCCCGACTCAGAAGCTTTGCTTTTCTCTTCCTCTCCTGTCACGCGGCCAATTTTGCTTTTCTGTCTACAAACATGCTTTTTTATTATTTTCTTTTTATCTTATTCTACCTTCTCCTGCACGTTGAGAACACCAGCAAACTCTCTGGCCAATTCTCTCTCCCACTAACAAAAAAAAAACCAAAAAACGTTGCAAACTTACAGAAGCTCCCTTGAGTTGGACTATGGCTCAAAGACATAAGTCTTTTTCAATGTGGGCAGTTTCAGGGAGAAATATAAACGCGGGGTTGAGAGGGTCACTGTTTGTAATAGTACGAATGTTCCTCTGAGGCCTCAGATTGTAGGAGTATCCAAATAAAATATCCATCAATTAAAAGGCATGCAGGAAGGGAAGATGTCAAAGCCCCCCCTCACAGTATGTAACAAATCATTTAGTACGGTCATTTACAATACTCGAAAACAATATGTACAACATCTTTCTTCTGTTAAATAATATTGGCGGTTATATAGGCGGTTGCTTCAAAGGATGAGAATTAAATATGGAACTCAACTTCCAAGCCAACATGAACAAAGGTCCTTAAAGTACATAAAAAGAGAAGCTGAGAAAACAAAGGAAAAGAATGTGATATAACCTCAAAGACAACACTACTAAGTAGGCCCAGTTCTCTGCTATTTAAAATAAATGTACAATTTTAGGACTTATTTTAAAGCCAACATTTCAAATACCAATTTGAGTGAAAGGGCAGTATACTAAAACATGGATTTGTCAAACGCCTCATTTACTTGAGCTGAAGCCCAACTGAAGGGAGAAGGATGGAAGAGAAAACATGACAATCAAGTTCACAAGAGCAAGAGAAGAAAGAAAACGAGAGAAACAGGTGGAACATCTGAGTTGCACACTATGTTCAGTTTTAGGTTACTCTAAATTATGTACAGTGTATTAGCTGCTCTGCACTTCAATCTAAACCAATAAAACTAATGGATATTCGTGTTTGGCTGATGATAAAGTGAAACAAACAAATACAATTAAGAATCAAATTATATTCTCAGGAGATGAGACAAAAATCCTCAAAGAATAGTTTACATTACGCAATCATAAAACTGGAAAACATATAGAGTCAAGTATGTTACCTTTGTTTGCTGCAGAACCAGTCATCTCCTCTGGGGGCAGTCCAGTTCCTCCATCTTTCCAGTATGGGTTTAGCTCTAATTTGTGCAAACCAGCCTAAGAATTACAAACACACACAAAAGAACATCTTATATTAATTTAAATAACCCAACAGGAGCACAAAAACAGTAAGCGGTGACAAATTAACGTCTCACTCACGCTGTTTGGGTGAGAGGTTCGACCCAAGCTGCAGAGAAACAATTTGGACGCAAATGATCTCTTTAACTTTCTTAACAGCAGTTCATCAAAGCTACTTCTTACTTGACTGGCATCCTGTTAGGAATCCAAGGACGTGCTGTGCTGAGCAGTTCTCATAATTTCTGATCATTTATGTTACACCCTTAAAACAATTCATGTGCTGTGTTCATTAAACTGTAACTATGCCGTGCACCACCAACAATTAATGCTCATCCTGTGAGAGACTCTGCCGTGAATATTTTGCAGTTATAAAGAAAGCTGCGCTCATCACACGACCCAGCTCCCAGTAGTTATGACAAAGCAAGCAAATACCAGAAGGTTAGTTTTAATTTGATGATTCAGAAACTGCTCTTCTTGCATCGTATGCTGAAAAGATTATTATGACGCGATGCATTTGGGTAGTGTCACTCTGCAGCCAGAAACTAAAAAAACAACACACACAAACCTGTTCAATGGCCTGAGCCTTGGCTCTCTCTTCCTCTTTCTGACGTTCTTTCTCAGCCCTTCTATCAGCGGTGGATGTAGTTTTCATTGCCAGGAAGTCAAAAGTCATCCATTCGTCTCTCTGCAGGGTGAAGAAAGACAGTGGAGAGTTAAACGAGAAAAATACACAATGGTTTGAGATGTGCAGCCACTGAACAGGCAACTTAACACATAACACGTCTCCTCTCATATACAGCAAACAAAGAAGTGAAAAACTCCAAAAACATTTTTAAATTTGATACTTTACGTAAGTAATTAATGAGTATGTACAGTTTAAAAGCAAACAAAACTTGTGTGCACATGTAAATGCTTTCATATCTCTATATACAACATCGCTTCTTATAATGAAAAATGAAAAAGGAAAGGTCATTATCATTCAGGAAACCTGATTCTACAATTAAAAATACCTTGAAAAATTATTTTCTGAGTCTAATAATTATTTAGTGAAAGAAAGACTTGTTGAGGAAGTGACCTGGACATTCTGTGTCGGGCTGACGTCGCTCTCTGAAGGTTTGGACTCACTGGGAACTTGCCAGGCTTTAGTCTGTGTCTGAGGCTGAAGCTCAACCCACTCATCTTCAGAGTCCTGACACAGAGTCAGAGGAAATAAAAGGAAAAGAGAATAAGAGAGAAAATGATAACAAAGAAGGGAAACAATGAAAAAAAAAATCAATCAAAGAGTGACAAGAGCTGCAGTCTTCTCAATCAATAGCATTGCCACTTGACAGGGATGTCACTCTATAGCAAAATAAACACGCTTTGATCATTTAGAAATGTCAGAATACGAAATCTTCAACTGCAAAGTTCAACAATTGCTCATATATCAGATATCAGCTTTAAATCCAGGATAAATCTTCAGGATTTAACGTGAGGCCACGTTTAAAGGAATCCTGCAGTAAATGACTCCGTAATCTACCTGTGAACTGTCACTTGAGCCATCTGCTGTTTCTGCCGCCTTCTTCTCTTTCTTGGCCTTCTTCTTCTCTTTTTTCTTTTTTGATTTCTTCTCTTTCTTCTTTTTGCTCTTGACAGAACCCTCCTGCGGCAGATGCAGAGGGAAAGATTATTTTCTCTTAACTTCACTTCAAGTTTGTTAGATAACCATAATTTGTCAAAAATGTCCACAGAATCATTTTTAAATCATAAAAGATATGCACATGTGCTTTTCCCCAGGTTAAAGTTCTCCAATAAAGAACAAACACAAGAATGTGTCTCCAACAGTGCTTGACATCCATTTCCAAAATGAAATGAATAAAGAACTAAATAAATACACTATGAAATAATAAATTGTCTAATTAATTAACCAAAATTGAAAATAGATAAATAAATTAATCAATAAATAATTGTATAAAATGCGTCATTAATTACATCTTCAATGGAAAATAAATTATTTATCAAATGCATAATTAATCAAATGTACGGATTAACTGTATTTAAAAACATATTTACCTATTTAATTATTTCATGACGTAAAGTGCTCCAACACGGAAAAGTGCACACAAATCAATTACACGAACCTACTGTAAAACTTAAGAAATGATTATACTGCAAAGATTTCCCCAGTGGACCAGCAGTCATTACTTCAAGGAAATAATAAAAGTTTTATTTAAATGTGTAATATAAGTCTTAAATGTGTAATATAAGTCTTAAATGTGTAATATAAGTCTTAAAAATACATATTTTTACGAGCCCAGTCATATTTGGGCGATCGTGGCTCAAGAGTTGGGAGTTCGCCTTGTAATCGGAAGGTTGCCGGTTCGAGCCCCGGCTCGGACAGTCTCGGTCGTTGTGTCCTTGGGCAAGACACTTCACCTACCGCCTACTGGTGTTGGCCAGAAGGGCCGATGGCGCGATATGGCAGCCTCGCTTCTGTCAGCCTGCCCCAGGGCAGCTGTGGCTACAACTGTAGCTTGCCTCCACCAGTGTGTGTGAATGGGTGGATGACTGGATGTGTAAAGCGCTTTGGGGTCCCTAGGCGGGACTAGTAAAGCGCTATACAAATACAGACCATTTACCATTTGAGCAAACGCAGTAAGGATGGTTTGTGCAACTATCTAAAGGCACTGTCTGCACGAGTATAAATGTTCCATCTTACGTCTTCTATCTGCTGCAGCCTCTCGTTGACCTCAGGGAGCATCCAAGTGTCCTCCCCTCTCTGCCTTTTCAGCTCCTTCCTCCTCTGCTCCTTGTCATACTGCTGCTTGGCCTGGGTGACAAAAAGGAAATAAACACCTCAAAATTTTTACTAGCATTTGCATTGTGACATATATTTATTGGACACTTTATTAGGTACACCAGTTCAACTGCTCATTAACACAGATATCTATTAAGCCAATCACATGACAGCAATAGAGCATGAGAATGAGGAAGAACGATGATTTAAGTGACTTTGAACCTGGTATGATTCTCGGTTCTGTCCAGGTTGGTCTGAATATTTCAGAAACTACTGATTTACCAGGATTCCCGCGCAACCATCTTTAAGGTTTACATTGAAAGTTCAAATAAAGAGAAAATATAAAATGAGCAACAGGTCTCTGGGAGAAAATGCCTCGTCAGGGGTCAGAGGTGAGAGGAGAATGACCAGACTGCTGATAGGAAGAGTAAGTCAAATAACCACACGTTACAACCAAGGTATGCAGAAGAGCATTTCTGAAGGTACAACACATTGAACCTTGAGGCTACAGTGGCAGAAGAGCACACTGGGTGTCACTCTAACTAAAAACAAGAGACTGAGGCTGCAGTTCACAAGCTCACCAAAATTGGACATCAGAAGTTTCTAAACTGTTTCCTGATCTGCTGAGTCTTGATTCTTGCCTTAACAGATGAGAATAGGGTAAGAATTTGGTGGAAACAACATGGAAGCATAGATCCATCCTGCCTTGAATCACCAGTTCAGGCAGCTGGTGGTAGGGCTGTGCGATATGACCAAAATCTCGTATCCCGATATTAAGACATCTATCGTCCGATAACGATATAAATCACAAAAATGTAACATTTTCTGTAAATTCTGTGAATGTCGGGCAGCTCGACTTGCGTGAAGTGTTTCCAGCTGGGCGTCGCGTACCTGGAGTCGAGTGTTTTAACTGATGCATGAAACGATACATTTTTAGACATAGGTTGTAACGGCCGCCGTTTTCTTTGTGAGTATTTATTACACAGCGTGCTGCGGGGAAAAGCCTGTTCTAACGTTTGAGTCTAAGGTTTATTTTTTAGCACCTGACGGCTCTTTTTTGCTTCTCATCAGTAAATACTCTGCATCTTTCACGTGATTCAGTTTATTTTGAAAAGTCTCAACAGGATCTTGAGCTTTATTGTGAAAGGTTTATGTGGAAAATAAACAAGTGGACACAGGTGGTTTTACCGTAGTTGTTGCTAACGACAACGCATAAAAACAAGCGCTTGTCCGTCTGTAGTGTGGTTATATTAAATATAAGAGAAAGAGAGAACTTTAGGAAATTAATATAGCCACTACAGTGACCATCAAAATAATGAAAAAATATTGCCGTAAACAGTTTATTTTGCGACACCACGAAACAAACGATAGCGTAAAATGAAACGATAGACGTTTTTATATCGTCATCCGATATATATCGTTATATCGAACAGCCCTAGCTGGTGGTTGTGTAATTGTTTGGGGAATATTTTCTTGGCACACTTTGGGCTCCTTCATAACATTAAGCAATGTTTAAATGCCACAGTTTAACTGCATATCACTGCATGTGTTCTTTATCCCTTTGTGACCACAGTGTGTCCATCTTATGATGGCTGCTTCCAGCTGGATAAAATACCATGTTACAAATAAAAAAGATTTACATGTCAATGAGTTCACTGTACTCCGATGCCCTCCTCAGCCACCAGATCTCAATTCATGTGTGATGCTATCATGTCAATAAGGACCAAAATCTGAGGAAAGTTTTCAGGACCTTGTTGAATCTAAACAACAAAAAATTAGGACAGATCTAAAGACAGAAGGGGATCTAACCTGGTATTAACCACCTATATCTAAAAAAAAAAAATGTCTGGTGAGTATAATACCAGTCCAGGAAGATGCAAAGCTAGCCTGATGTGGTGGCCAGAAACCGAAAAGCTGACATTAAAAATTATTAGAATTTGACAGTTCAATATCGAAAAGGCAGTCCACAAACAGAGACGTGGGTCTCTTCGTTTACACTATTATTACACAGGAGATGAGGGCTGAGGCTGTCAAATATTTAAACATTAAACGGCCTTTCAGTTTATGTTTACATGTGTGACATTGATTAATAATTTCTATTCCACTTTAAACTCAGTATAATAAATCAGGTAGCACTCTTTGCTTTAGCCAGTTCAATTACGTGTGAGCAAAGCAGATAGTGTGGCTCATCTACTGGAAGCATCATCAGGTGCACTCTGTGGGAGTACCGACGTCTGCTAACAGTGTAAACAAAGCTGCAGGGCAAAAAGATAACGCCCAATCGACAAACTGTGTATATATGTGATTATAACAACGAGGCCGTCCTAATCTTTAAAACGGGCAGGGTGAGTAGCTGACACTGTGGCATATATCATCTGTTAAACACAGCCGCATGTCTGCTATCTGCCTCATTCAGTGTTTGCCTTCTCTCTACGAGCCTGACAGGATCTGCCTGTTCAGATACACAAATGTTATCGGGTTATTGTGAAGATACACAAGTCCTGTTAGCTTTCCAACAGAGAAAGGGGGATCGAAAACGACACAAAGGTGCCGGTTTATATAACAAGTAAGGATAATTCCCTGAAAAGACGCTGCTGTGTCACAAAACTCACACTAACATGACTGAGGGTGTTAGCCTACTTAGCTTGCTAGCTTTCCTTTGAACAAAACGCGTATGATTTAAACCAAAAATGATGGCAATTAAACAAATTTAGATTTAAACAGAGAGATATTGTTTCGGAAGTTGACATCTCGTACCTTCTCTAGAGCCTCTTGTCGTGCCTGTCGTTTCTTTTCTTTCCTTTCATCGATGCTACTTGCACTCTCAAAACTGAGTCCGTACGCCGCCATAACAACGCCGTCAATGTTTTTGTAAAGTGTCGTAAAGCGTTGAGGTTTACGACTACTGTCGTTTTGTGGTTGTTGTAGTTCAAAAAGACGGCAATAATTTTGTCGTCCAATGTTTTCTAATCATTTTTTCCCCCTTATTCTATTTCATTATATATGGGCATTTATGATTTGGCACAATGTTTCACCTGACAGTAATATTTACATTTACAATGACAATTTAATTCACTTCAACAGAATGTGATTTTAGTGTCTACAATGAAGATAGTAATATAATCATATATACAGACTGTATTTACAATCCACAGTCATTCAACAAGGTGCTGGAAACATTCCCCAGATTTTGACCTATATTGACATGTTAGCATCACACAGTTGCTGCAGATTTATTTGCTTCTTGTTTATTATGCCACTCTTTTGTTCTACCACGTCCCAAATGTGCTCTACTGGATTTAGATCCCATGACTCTGGAGGACACTTGAATATATTTTCATGATCAAGAAACCAGTCTGAGATCATCTGAGCTTTGTGACATGGTGTGTTATCCTGCTGTAGGCAGTCATCAGAAGATGGATATAGTTTGGTCACAGAAGAAATTCGATATGGTCAGCAGGAAGACTTAGGTAAGCTGTGACAACAATGCCCAGCTGGTCCTAAGAGGCCCAACATGAGCCAAGAAATTACCTCTCATGTCATTACACCACCATCAAGCTGAACCATTGTTATAGGTAGGATGAATCCATGCTTTCCTGTTGCCAAATTACACCACATCCTCTGAATGTTGCTGCAGAAATTAAGCGACTTCCTCCGGCAATTCAAAGACCTGCAGTGTGGGGTTCGGTTAATTGAGGATTCTAAATTGCCCATAGTTGTGAATGTGAGTACGGATGGTTGTCTGTCTCTCTGTGTTAGCCCTGTGCAGATTGGCCAGAGTGTATCCTGGCTACCTCTCGCCCTATGGTAGCTGGGATAGGCTCAAGCCCAAATGCGACCCTGATAAGGATAAGTGAAAGAGAATGGAAGGATGAGCACTCAAACAAGTGTCCCTAGCAAAGTGGCTGGTGAGGAAATCAATCAATGTTTGTTATTGTCTTATTCAGATCACACATATGACTTATGGATCAGGAAAGGACTTGCTCTCAGTAGAAATGTCTCTGATTTAAATGTCTTGCAGATTCCCAAATAAATAGGCTACACCTAAGGGGAAACACTTAAAGTTTTACATGTATCAGAATATCAAGTGCTGAAACTGCTGTCTGACAGAACCACTACTGTACACTCACATCTTTTCTGTTAATGTTTTCTCTCCACACACAGCCTGTTTTACTTAATCAATAAACCACTATCAATAAAAGCCTCAAACCCATCCACCGTCTCAGCATCTAATGTGTTTGTCTCTGTGGGTCCCGGAGGAGCGGCCGATCAATTACCAACCTGACAGAGGAGCCACATGGAATAACCACGCTTCACTCCACAGACATCAATAGCCCATTATCCTACAATTCACTCGATCTTTTAGCTGCCTAGTAAAAAAGAAGAGATAGTTTTGAAGGTGTTTAAAGAAAAAGAAGGAGTTGTTTTTCAATTATACTTCAGCATTAGTGCATTATACAATCAAAATTAGAGAAAACTGATCATAAAGATATTTTAATTAATTAAATCCATATTTATCTTGAACTAATCACAGCAGTTATAAGTTGTGAACAAGGGAATTGATAACACCTGATATTTCTCATTTTTCCAAACATTAAATCATATTAATCGCAGGTACCAAATGAAATAAACCTTTTCATTGTGCTCTGGCTTCGCCTGTTGTTTGTACCTGAAGCACCTGAACTACTGGGAACAGGCTCTTGTAGGGAACCAGTTCATGATTCCCATCTCTCATAGTGATAATAATAATAATGTTAATAATAACGCTGTAACAGTACATAACAATGGCCTCATATACTCATAGTGAATATATCAGTATGCTGTGCTGTAGTGGGTACACCGAGCTGAGCAATTCGAGAACACAGCTGTAATCTTATGCATGGGTACTGAATACATGCCTTCATAACTAATTAATTTGATGCTATAATCTCAGATTTGCACCATATTTAAAATGATAAGTAAATCTTTCTATGTTCAAGACATTATGTCCAGACATGATTCCAAACTAACCAGATAACATTAAGGTAATGGAGCAGTGCATGTGGTAGTATGGCTTTAAATACTTCACATAAATTACACTACACATACTCACACTACTACACTATACGATATTACATAAATACTCTACTCAAATATTGTAGTCTGTCAGAGAAACTCCTAAAAGATATAAACATACTGAGAGCTGTTTCCTCACTTTTTTACTGGCATAGCTTTGTAACAACAAAGGAGGGCCTTGCAGGGTTTGTTAATTAATGTGGCCTTAAGGAACACTAACACAATAGAGGGTGCACGCATTATTCAAGTCCTTGTATGTGAGCAGGATTATGAATTTAAATCTGGATTTAACAGGGAGCCAATGAAGAGAAGCCAATACAGGAGAAATATGCTCTCACTTTCTAGTCCCTGTCAGAACTCTTGCTGCAGCATTTTGGCTTTTCGGGGAGTTTTTAGGACATCCTGATAAAAAAGAATTACAGCAGTCCAGCCTAGAAGTAATAAATGCATGAACTAGTTTTTCAGTGTCACTCAGAGACAGAATGTTTCTAATTTTAGAGGTATTGCGCAATTTGTTTAATATATGCATTAAAGACATATCCTGGTCAAATGACTCCAAGAGTCCTCACAGTGTTACTGGAGGCCAAGGTAATGCCATCCAGAATTAGTATCTGGTTGGATACCATATTTGTAACCTCAGTTTTATCTGAAGTTAGAAGAAGAACATTAGAGGTCATCCAGGTCTTTATATTTTGAAGACATTTTTGCAGTTTAAATAATTGGCGTGTGTTATCTGGCTTACTGGATAGATAAAGTTGGGTGTCGTCTGCATAGCAGTGAAAATGTATGCTGTGCCTTCTAATGACACTGGATAAAAGAAGCATGTATAATGTAAACAGAATTGGTCCTAGCACAGAACCCTGTGGAAATCCATAACTAATCTTATTGTGTGAAGAGGACTTTCCATTTACATGAACAAATTGGAGTCTATCACATAGGTATGATTCAAACCACTGCAGCGCAGTACCTGCAATACCTACAGCATGCTGTAATTGCTGTAATAAAATATTGTGGTCAATAGTATCGAACGCTGCACTGAGGTCTAGCAGGACAAGCACAGAGATGTGTCCACTGTCAGAGGCCATTAAAAGATCATTTGTAACTTGAGATTTCTTCTCCATACTTTTCTCATAGTAAGTGCTTTTTTGTAGACAAACCAGACTAGTGGCAGGGTTCCAAAAACTACTAAAGGGATCAGAGGCATCAAGAATACTGCAATAGAAAACAACTGAATTTGGTCAAATTTAGAAGTGCTCAATCATCCAGGTAAGGAAATCCCCAAAAGTTTATCCTATTGATCTGGACGTAGCGTTTTCAGTGGGGGAAAGTTTCGTCATTCATCCAAGTGACTTCTTCAGTTTTCTGCGGTACCGACTCTGGCATGTGAAATATGTTGAATGAAGACACAGTTCTGTTCAGCGCTGAAAGAGGTCCTGTCGCCAAGAGAAAGGCCCTCTCTGAATTGAGGAGGGGGCGTAAGGGTACATCTTTCACCATCTTACAATGCTGTGACTGCAGCCATTCCCCAACTCTCAGTGAATGGTACTCTTGCTGGGCAAAACCAGCAACGGTCAACTTATGTTTCAATAATGTGTGTATGTGTTTTTTTCCAAGAGGCAGATATTTATTCCATCGAGATGTGTTCACTCAGGAGATTCAACAAATGTAAAATACCAAGTGATTTTTTTATTTTTCCAGTTAACAAGTATTGTTTTCTTCGCGATGGCTAAGGTTGTTTGGTTGGAAGATCGATTGAAGTTACAACACAGAGCAAGCAGAAATGAGGAGAAATTGGGATTCTGCAGCCCAAGATAGGGGAAAGGTTTTGAGTGACTTGAAGCCAGGAATCCTGAACAGGTGAGCAGAGCCATAGTGCGTGAAAATAAGTGTCTAGGGTGTTTTAAGTAGAGTAAAAATATCAGAATTATTTTTTTAAAACCATTTTATTTAGCATCTATTGGATGATACGAGTTCTGTGAAGGATTTAGTATTGAAAGAGTTTTGTCACTGAGAATGTATTTTTACAAATATGTGCCCAAAAGTAGTCTTCTAAAGCCTTTTTCCCATATAGAGATGGGTAGATATATTGACTTTGTGGTTGAAATTAGTTTATAGAATTTAGAGAATTGTTTTGCATGTTGGAGAAATCGTTGAAAACTCTTTTACATATGCCAGTGGTTTTATAGGGCTGTCGCCTAGTCCAAATCTTTGAAATGCCAGCACATTAGTAGCTGGCATGAGGATATTGTCGTGAAAGAGGTGATGAAGATGTGTGAGTCCTTTCTGCTCCAGTGTTGTAAAGTAAAGAGTTGCTCTGTTAAGTGGAATGTGCATTGTATGCTTGTATCTAACTGTGTCCTATGAGGTTATTTCCACCAGTCACAAACAGAGACTTTTTTTAAACTCTGTCTTTCATCAGAAATTGATAATCACTCTTGTCGTTCTTTTTCTAAAAGTAGAATGGGAGGCAGAGACACTTCTCTTTTAAGATGAGACTCAAAACTTTCCTTTTTGATACATTTTATAGTTGGAGCTGGATCAGTTGACCCTGACCTATCCTTTAGTTATCCTGATTTAGGCTGCGACCGCTGGGAGACGTCCAGTGATGCACTTAGCACTTCTCGAGTTATGTCTTTCACTGTCAGTATGTTCATATACCACTACTACTTGTCATTAACTTCTCTTCTCCACCATAGATCACTTATTTAACCCTGATTTTAACAGCTCCCAAAGAACCCCCACAGACTCACTCTGTGAGCAGTTTGCAGACCACTTCAGGGGAAAAATCAACACCATCAGATGTGATATTTTATCTTCTCGTGATATGATTTTAAACACATCTGAGGGCTCGACTGTACCTGAGGAGACACTGGACAGCTTTGCCCTGGTTAATGCTGAGAACCTTAAGAAAGTTTTCTCCACAGTGAGACCCACCACATGTCTTTTAGATCCAATCCCCTCTCCACTTTTTAAAACACTTTATGGATTTTTTGAAGCTGAGCTTTTATACATGATGAACTGCTCTCTTCAGTCGGGTGTCTTCCCTGCTGCCTTTAAAACGGCGGTGGTGAGGCCCCTTCTGAAGAAGAGCAATTTGGATTGCAATAATTTTAATAACTACAGACCTGTATCCAACTTACCATTTTTAAGTAAAATTTTAGAAAAACTTGTTTTTATTCAGATTAATGATTTTTTGATTGATAAACAGATCCTAGAGATATTTCAGTCTGGATTTCGGATGAACCACAGCACAGAGACTGCTCTCCTAAAGGTTTTAAATGATATTAGATGTAACTGGGACGCCCAAAAGCTCTCAGTCCTGGTGCTACTGGATCTAAGCGCAGCCTTTGATACAGTAGACCACGCTATTCTTTTAAACAGACTGAAACACATGGTGGGCCTCTCTGGTGCTGTACACAACTGGTTCACTTCCTATCTCTCAGACAGAACTTTTATGGTGAGTATGGATACATGCTCCTCTAAGATCCATAAAATGACATGTGGTGTGCCTCAAGGGTCGGTTTTAGGCCCTGTACTTTTTAATTTGTATATGCTCCCTCTTGGCGGCGTCATCAGGAGGCATGGAGTGAACTTCCACAGTTACGCTGATGATACTCAGCTGTATATCTCCGTGTCTCCTGATGACACCAGACCAATGGATGCCCTTTTTAACTGTATTTTAGATATAAAATCTTGGATGGCAGAAAACTTTTTACAGCTTAACCAGGACAAAACTGAAGTTTTAATCATCGGTCCTGAGGCTCAGAGAGAGAAACTCTTGTCTAAATTACAGGCATTTTCACTGTGCCCTTCACTACAAGTGAAAAACCTGGGTGTTATTCTTGACTCTGAGCTTGGTTTTATCCCACATATTAAACATGTAACCAAAATTGGATTTTATCATCTAAAAAATATAGCCAGAGTCCGCCCTATTCTCTCTCGGGCCAACACGGAGATGCTGATGCATGCTTTTATTACCAGTCGCATTGATTATTGTAATGCCCTGCTCTCTGGTCTCCCCAAAAAGAATATTTCACCTTTGCAACTTTTGCAAAACTCTGCAGCTCGTGTGCTGACGAAGACCAGAGGGCGGGCCCACATTACACCGGTTTTACAATCGCTGCATTGGCTCCCCGTGTGTTTCAGGATCGATTTTAAAGTTCTTTTATTGGTTTTTAAATGTCTTAATGGTCTTGGGCCTTCTTATCTTTCAGATCTGCTTTTATCATACGAACCCTCGCGGACCCTGAGGTCCTCTGGTACTGGCCTTTTGATTGTCCCTAAAGTCAGGACACATACTCACGGAGAGGCAGCTTTTCAGTGGTATGGTCCTCGACTGTGGAACAGCCTGCCGGAGGAGCTCAGGGCCGCAGAGAACGTTCATGTTTTTAAAAACAGGCTCAAGACCCACCTTTTTAATTTAGCTTTTACCTAACGTTTATTTATTTAATGCTTATTTATTCTATCCTGCTATTCTATTTATATTATTCATTTAGTTTTACCTAATACCAATTGATTGTATTCTTATTCATTTTTTATCTTCTTACTCTGTTTATACTTATATTTATATTATATCCCACTCTTATTTATTTTATCTTTTTATCCTGTTTATATTCTTATTAGGTCATATCTCCAGTGTTTCCTCGGAGGGGGCTCTCTGCACCGGGGCTGTGATCGACCGTGGCTGCTGGGGCCCTGTGGGTCCTCTGAGCCTGGCTGGGGGGCTTGTTTGCCTCCCTTCTGCTGTGTGCCCAGCCTGGAGGCTGCGGTCTGTGATCGGCTCCCGGTGCAGACAGCTCCCTGTGATAGTGTTTCCTCACTTGGCTAATGCGTACCCAGCCCAATTTTACTCTTTAGGTGTGTGTGTGTGTGTGGGGGGGGGGAATGTGTGTATCATGACCGCTTCTGTTAATGACAGTGCGGGGAATGAGTGGGAGGGTGGGGTGGGCTGCTTTTAACCATGTAAAGCACTTTGTGCTACAGTTTGTATGAAAAGTGCTTTATAAATAAAGATTGATTGATTGATTGATTGATTAACATTTGTCTTCTCTCTTCCACAGTGTGTCTTTGGTCCTGTCTCCCTCCCATAACCCTATAACGTGATTGGAGCAGATGGTTGTTCCTCCCTGTGCCTGGTTCTGCTGAAAGTTTCTTTGTGTTAAAAGGGAGTTTTCTCTTCCCACTGTTGCCAAGTGATTGTTTAGAGGGGATCATGTGATTGTTATGATTTACTCTTGATTACTGTAGGGACTTTACCTTACAATATAAGATAACTGTCTTGTAAATTGAATGGAATCACATCAAATTGAACTTGGATATAACTCCTAATCAAACCTAAAGAAATCTCACCCAATTTGGAAATCCAGCACAATCATAGTGAACAAACTGGTTAAACTGAAAGATACTTTTATCCTTGGTATGGGGATATGGATATGGATATGGGGATATTACTCTTTGAATTTTCTTCACCCTATACTTTATTCAATAAAATGTTACTATTGTGTTAAACAATAATTACTTTATTGTTTTATGCTATAAAATAAATTTAATGTCTTAATATGAGGACATATTTTGTTAAGTATGTAACAACAGCAAATTAAAAACTTTCTGTTCAAAAGTGATTTTTTTTTTTTAGCATCGTGAATACATCTGTGCTGTGCATCCCATTGTGAAATGAATATATAATGCTAGGTTATTGTTGTCACTGTACCCTCGCTCAATAGTCTTCTTCCTTACAGATGTTCCCTATTTAAGAGTCTGACAGTTATAGATATAATCATCAGTACAACGGCTTTTACTCAGTCCCAGCAGAGGGCAGTGCTTGTTATCTTGACTATGAGGCTTTAATGTTAATTCTACAGTATTTTAGAGAAACAGGTATCAATGCGAAGCTGTTTAGAAGCTACTTACAATAATCTGTCTACTTGAACTGAAAACAGTTTTGAAGATGAATTTTCCACCCTTGGTAACTAGTAACTTAGTAACTAGTAAAGTAACTAAGTATTTAACTAGTAAATTTAAATCACATTAAATGTGGGAGCTGTATGTATCATCAAATGTATCATCATTAAATGTATCATCGTGTGACATTCCAACATGTCACACGCCTCGCTCGACAGAAAGGGCAAATTATGGATATCAAACATGACTTGTATAAAAAGTAGATTTATCAAAACGTTAAACGTGTCATCGCTTGTTTGTTAATGTGTGTAGTGTGTGGATGGGTGTTTCTGTGCTGTGTAAAGCTAACAAAATTCAGATAAACCCAAATGAGCTGGAACAGTGGAAGATAGCTGAGCTATTACCAAAGTAACAAACATGGTAACAAAATCCTGGAAGGGGATATAGAGGCCTGGGGGCCATCACACACATTTATTTAGGAAAAAAACAGTGAACATAATAAGTACAAGTACACAGTAGAAATCAGTGCAGACAGCTGTTCTTAAAAAAGTCCAAGAGGAACAGAATTGATTTGACCTGGATTTTCTCTTTCTGTATGTAAAGAAATCCAATTAAAAATGATTTGAAATGAGAAAAAACAATAATAAGACAACACTAATGATATGTAAGCTCTTATACTGTGTAAATTCAGGCACTGAGTGTCTTTTTAAAGATGAACATCATTAACACAGCTTTGGAATTATGTGACATCAGGAGGACAGGACCCCCTGATTTAACCTACCATAATGCTTTGTGTTATGTTGTCATGGTAATATGAAGTAAAAAATCAAAAACAAAAACTGAATAGAACACATTTAAAAGGGGACAACAAGACTGGCAGCAGGAAGAGAGGAACATTTGAAGATGAAAAACTTTTTTGGATTTCTCTTAACTTTGGATACTTTGCCAACACAAGTCGAGGTGGAAACCCGCAGACAGGTGGCAGGATTACATCGGAAAACAGGACACATTAAGGTACTGGATAAAGAGAAGAAAATGTTGAGAGATGATCATGAATCAAGTCAAAGAAACAGACAGCAAAACTGTGAGTAACATAACACACAAAGATCACTGGAAATTAACAGATGATTCAAAGTAGCTTAGTACTGGTTAGCTGCAATTATATTAACGGCGGATAAAAAAATTTATGCTGAACTAAAGAAATTTTACATTTGGTTAGGTCAGGGTCTAAAGCTTCAGATTTGGGTTCAAGTGGTCTTAAAAGGCATGAAAAAATGGATATGAAAGGCTTGTTGAAGAAATCTTGTTGTAAGAAATAAGAGGTAATAGATGTGGGAAACTGAAAAAAACCTAAAGATTTTGAACATCTGAATGTGCTACTGTTGTCACAGAAAGTACAACTGGAAAGAAAAAATGGGATGATTCATACAGTATGTGGAAAAATGCATTATTTTCTTAAAAAGCAAAATAGTTTTGGTCGATGCTTATGTGTTTGAAAGATAACTTCTTGACTGACACGTTGGGATTTAACTTGACAAGCTGACAGTAGTTAACACAATGTACCACTGAAACACAGCAGATATTACTGAAAATGGGCCTCTGTATACTTCTGTAGATATTCCATTGAACCTCATTCTTCATTTGTGATCAACGTTACTGTTAAACATTCACCTTTCTTTACATTTCTGATTCATTTAAAAACTATTTATATGAATTTCAGTGTTTTTATAAAATGAGGCGTTTCTAATTCACTTCAGACTTTTGAGCTGTAGTGTAGATTGCAATGATAGTGAATGGTTCTTGATTACAGCAGATGATATAGGATATCAGGACAGGGAGAGACTGTTAAAACGTTATGAGCTGTCTTGCTGCAGAGAAAGTGGAGTTGGTCATCCTTGAAATGCTACCAAGATAGGCAGCTGGCAGGATTGAATGATGCTCTGCCTCTGTGGTCAAGTACAGACATAGGCTTTAAGCAACCATGAGCCACTGATAAGCGTGACAGACTAGGAAGCATGCATAAAGTGGACTAGTTAGATACCTATGAGCCACTTATAGTAGAAAACAAATGAGCACGCAATAAAGTGGACTTGTTAGGGAGAGTTTTCCATCAGCCTTGAAACACTCCAACTCAATTTTTAAAGACTGACACAGCTAAAAAATGCAGTCTTTGATTGGAAGTGATGACAAAATCCTGATCCCATACAGACAGATACATGCATACAATACACACTACTGCTCAAAGGTTTGAGGTCAGGGTGAAAAGTCCTTGTTGTAAATTCAAATTTCCATTGGTTTTCATGTAATATTACATGAATTTTAGCAGTAATGAGAAAACATCTACACAGTAATACAGGGGCCCATTTTTACAGATCACATGGTGGTACTTAATGCTAATGTATCAGGTCAGATGGTTAATATATGATTAGAATCATCTTACTGGCAAGAAAAGTTGAAAACTACTCTGCAGCTTAAAAAAAACAATAATTGGGTTAGTTGGGATCTGGAAATTCAACTTTGAACACTTTCTAAGTATATTATGCTTTTCAACTGTGACACATGGAATATGATCGTCAACGAACATGAATTTTGTAAAAATTTATTTTTATGCTTTGAAAGTATGTCACATTTTCATTTATAGTGACCCAGGATTCATGAGTGTTTGTGGACTTGTTTTTTTTCATGGGTTCATCTTCGTTTGATTCCGCGGCCTGCCGAGTGTGTTCCCGCCTTGGGGACCTGACATACCTGGGAGCATAACCACACACCTGCAGCTGATCAGCCTCGCCTGTGGAGCTACTTAACTGAGTGATCTCCGGTCGACACTGGATCGCTGCGTGAGAAAACGTTAGTTTACCCGGTGAACATAGATGTTTAGAAGTGCGTGTTTTGCCCTGCGTGGGTAGTTTTTTACAGCTGCTTTTGTGGTTTCCTGCAGGATCGCGGAAACGGGAGGACAGAGCGAGCGCACGGGATTTAGAAACGTTGTGAGCGGAAATACGGACCATAGTCACTGGGAGGAGATGCTGCACGGGAGTCGTACTGCATTCATCACAGAGATTTTGGGTCCTACTTTCCTCGCAGTCCCTGACACACAAAGTGTTGTGCTCTAAACTTTGAGGTTAAGGCACCAACGGCTAAATAAGAAAATACCAAGAGGAGACTAGCAGCAAAACATGCAAACTCCATAGCAGTGATACTTGTTCTTGCACTTATTTAACTTCACTGTTCCAATGAAACAAGATCTAATTTTAAAGTACACTTTTTCCATCTTGTGATCTCATTTGCGATTGTCTTAATATCTTAATATCAATATAATTTTATATATACATCACCAAATTACAACAACAGTCACCTGGAAGAGACTGCTAGTCACAAAAATGGTGGACAGAAAATAATTTTCCAATTTAGAATAAATCAAATGATTCAATTAACATTTTTGGTTTTACTTATTATTACACCTTTTTTTAGGGTCCTCTTACATCTATCACAAAGTGTGTACAGGCTGTATGGACTAATAAATAAATAGTGCACAAATTTAAAACGAGCAAATAACTTATACAAAAGTAATTATTACAGATCTGCAAATGGTTGTTAGAGACAGCAAATACACTCAGAGAATTTTAGCATGTCAGTATAAAGCTGACTGTAATTCCTGGTCAGGCTGGCTGCACTTCAGCCTCATGCACTCTAAGATTTTTGACGTTTTTGTACAGTGGTTTAGCCACCAGCATAATTTCCACTTCTGGACAAAGATTACTCTATCTTCATGCCTCTAAAGAAATTAAGCACGTCACATTTTTATTTATTTATGCCTACATAATAATGCACACCATGTGCTCTGTGACATTAAGGTCCCCTCAAAAAATCCTGGCACAACTTCACCTGCTTCCAAGGTGCATGGAGAAGATGAGAGAATTAAAAAAGCAGGAACTCCAGCAACACTTGAGGAAAGAAGAACAACTTTAATAATTGACCAACGTGTTTCGGCTTGTGGCCTTCATCAGGGTCATAGTAAAACATTGTAAAAAAAAATTGCTTAAATACAAGACAGGAAACAGAAAAAAATTCAAATTAACCAGTCAAAACTTCACAGATAGGTCAGCTGACATGTAATAAGTAGGTATTGGTTAATTGGTTAAGTCACGCCCAAGTAAATACTGGACTAGAACATTAATGATGAGGAGGAGAGGGGGGTGACATAACCTCCATATGTCTGAAAATAATACATGCGTGAATAGCATAAGAAGGATACTATAAATATACACACAGGTCAAAAAACAAAAACAACAACAACAACAACAAAAACAACAACAAGGGGCAGTCTTTAATGGTAAAAGCACGTTTGAATTGGAAAACAAGATTACATCAACACATGGGAACATATTTGATAAAAAATCCTAATTTATGTCTCTAAAATTTAGACTTGAAGTGTAGACTAAAGATGAGATGTATAGAACGCTACGCCTTCTTTGGCTGAAGTAACTTTAATTTAAGTAATTTTAGAGACATAAATTAGGATTTTTTAACAAATATGTTCCCATGTGTTGATGTAATCTTGTTTTCCAATTCAAACGTGCTTTTACCATTAAAGACTGCCCCTTGTTGTTGTTGTTTGTTTTTTTTTGTTGACCTGTGTGTATATTTATAGTATCCTTCTTATGCTATTCATGCATGTATTATTTTCAGACATATGGAGGTTATGTCACCCCCCTCTCCTCCTCATCATTAATGTTCTAGTCCAGTATTTACTTGGGCGTGACTTAACCAATTAACCAATACCTACTTATTACATGTCAGCTGACCTATCTGTGAAGTTTTGACTGGTTAATTTGAATTTTTTCTGTTTCCTGTCTTGTATTTAAGCAAATTTTTTTTACAATGTTTTACTATGACCCTGATGAAGGCCACAAGCCGAAACGCATTGGTCAATTATTAAAGTTGTTCTTCTTTCCTCAAGTGTTGCTGGAGTTCCTGCTTTTTTACATTAAGGTCCCCTTTCAAGAGTTTGTGCACCAAGTTGATTTTTTCTGTTTTGTTTGTTTTTTGCCATCTTCTATTCACCACCCAGTCTTTAAATTGGTCAATAATTTTAAGCCCAACCTTCCAGGTTGTTATGAATCCCCCAGATTTTTCTAAAATTTTGGGATTCAGAAGTGAACCATGTGAAATACATGATGTATTTAAAGAAAACCTACTGGAGCTCTGTAGAAATGATAAAACCTGCAGGACACCGGCCCTCGAGGCCTGGAATTGTTCATCCCTGGGTTAAACAGTTATTAATCACTGTATGCATACAGCGTGTAACTAATCATGTGGCTGTATGATGCCTGACAGTGAGGTGCCACCTCTGTCATATTTAAAAGGACAAAAAAAAAATAAAGACCAGTTCCTAAATGTGACCAAATTACCCGCAGCCTTGATCTGCTGTGTTACACCTCAGCCCTTTACCTTGAAAAGGTCAGGCAGACAGGTTACAACTGAACTACAGCTCAGTGATTTCAGAACAGACACTGAGGTCAGGAGAGCAAGCAAAGCAGTGAGTTAGAATGTCAAACAAAAAAAACCAACTTTAAAATGTGGGGAAAATGTGTGTCGCAAAACAAACATTTTACTATTTCACGAACAATATGACGTCGTTCAGCTCAATAGCCTGCATCTCTGATAGTACAGGGGTGCATTAGTACCTATGGAATTGCACAGTTGCACATCTGGAAAGACACAATCAGTCCTGAAAGGTATAAACAGCTTTTAGAGCAACATATGCTGCCCCCCAGGTGACGTCTTTTTCAGGGAAGGTCTTGCATATTTCAAAAGATAATGCTGAACTACATAATGCATTAAATTATCTCACATCATGTCAATCTTATCAGAAGAATCCTGGTGCTGAACGTGCCTGCCTGCAGTCCAGAGCTCTCATCAGTTGGAAACATTTGATGCATCATGAAACAAAAATATAACAAAGACCACCCAGGAATGTTGAGCAGCTACAACATATATCAACAAGAATGGGACAACATTCATCTTCCAAAAGCCCAGCAGCTGGTCTCCTTAGTTCCCAGATGTTAAAAGAAGCAAGGTTGCTACACACCTGTAAACACGGCCTGCCCTAACGTTTTTGAGACATGTTGCTGTGATCAAATTCAAAATGAGCTAATATTTGACTTAAAATGATACATTTTCATCGCATCGTTTTCATTTCCGTTTTACACAATGTCCCAACTTTTTTCGAGATTAGGGTTTTATCACTTGTGAGGTACAGTCTTGTCTTTGCGCTCGTCTGAATAGGCTTGTTTTTAGTGTGGCGTTTCAGTGAGCTAGCCAGAGTGTGCTTAGTAGATACACTAACTCCAGAAATGTTTAATTTAGTTGCATTTATTTTTGAGTAAAGCTGGTGGGATTTATCACAGCGGGATTGTTCGATCCATGACAGTATAACAGGGAAAAGGTGTGTTTGCTCAGCCAAGGTCAAAACATGGTGATATAAATAAACACAACAGGAGCAGAGATTTTTTTAAATTTATTCCAACACAGTTAAAAATCATATATATATGTAGAAGGCAAAAATTGGATCCTTTAATTTTAAGTTAAAATTCTTTATTTATGCAGATCTCTAGTTGCATAAAAATGATTTTACTGACATGTGTGTCAGTCCTTCTCTAATATAACACACCAGTTACCCTGGTCATGGTAGCTGCTCTGTACCTTGACTCCATCCACCTGGCTGCACAGCTGTTCCAGCTCCCCCTGGTGGAACACGTGATAATAGCGGTGAAAGACGGGGGTTAGATGGCTCTCAGACTCTGATTTCAGATGAGAACTCGAGGTCTGAGTGGTGCCACTCGGACTGGGCTTAGAGTCTGGGCTGTGAGTGGCGTCATCAGTGTCGAGTCTTAATCCAGGAGACATACTTGCATCAAAACCTGGACTGAGACCAGGGTTACTGTCAATTCTGGTTTGGTTAGTTAAAACCTTTGTAGACTTCTCCTTTCTTTTATTCCTTTTCCCACCATCTCCTGACTCTTCCTCCCCTTGTTTTTTCCCCTCTTTCAGATGCCAGGGAACTAAAAGGTCCTGGGTGTTAAAGGCTGTGCGGTTTGTGTGCACACTAAGCTTGCCATCAGTCACTTTGCCAACATCTTGCTTTTTGTCAACAGGCTCGTAGCCTTCTTCCAAATGTCCACTATTCTGCATAGCCGATTTCCCGTGAGGCTCCCGTCTGTCTTCGGATGTGTTTTTAGTAAGGTTTTCCTTCCCATGATGCTCTTTGTTGTGGTCTTTGAGGTACTTGGACCTCTGCTTGTTGTACTCTTGTTCAAAAGCCCAAACATAGATGAGTGCATGACCTCCAGGCTTTAGAAGTCTCACCAACTCTCTCACAGCTGCTAGCCGCCGCTCCTACAACACACACACACATTAAAAAATAAATTAATTAAAGACAGAATCACATGCGACTCACTGCATGTGAATCATTGTCAGACAGATGTGAATCTTAAGTGAAAAAGACCTGCAGAGTGGTTTTGTTTGTTTCAGTTTGTTTCCGGTCCTTGTGGCTTCAGACTGGAACTGAAGTCAGTCAGATAGGTATTGATATATTCCACACTTCCCATTCCTAATCCTAACAACTACCAGCATTACCAACAATTAGTAACTTAAATCCCAAACCATGTTGGAGGGAACTGTACAAGGCAAAAGTCTTGAGCAATCCCATTTATTTGTCATTTCTTTCTTTTAATTTATATGAGTACGATTCTTTGGGAATTTTAAGGTGGTCTTGAGCAATAGTTCTTGCTCGAGACCGCCTTCTGAAGATTTTTTTCAATCATTTTCAGTCCATTTCACCAACCATTGTCAGGGGAATGTCTTTTTTAAGTCACTTAACACAAATCCATTGAATTATTCAGGGATCAGAAAACCACCAAACTCAATGAACAAACCAGGGTTGTATCCAACACAGTCTGACAGAATAAAACAGTATTTTTGCATCATCAACCTGATTCCCAAAGAGCCATTAGCTGAACACTTTGCACATCTCACCATGGTGTGCAGTGTGTCCTTAAGTATGTGAAGGTTCTCAGTCATCCAGGTCATCGTAGTCAAAGGAGTTTGCAAAGAAAAGCGTCTGGACTTCTTTGAGTTGCTTGAAGACGTTTCACCTCTCATCCAAGAAGCTTCTTCAGTTCTAAGGTCAAATGGCCGAGAGTCCCAGATTTAAACCCAGTGGGAGTATCCCCCCAAGGAGGGACAAAGGACCCCCTGGTGATCCTCTAATCACATGCGCCAAGGTGTGAAAGCGGGTGTGGGACCTAATCAGCCAGGGTTTCGGGTGAGCTCATTGTGAAACCTGGCCCCACCCTATCATGTGATTTCCTGAGGTCAGATGGCCCAGGATGTGAGTGGGCGTTAAGGCGTCTGGGGAGGGAACTCAAAACTGGATTATAGATGGCAGACAGTTGGTGTCGTAAACCACCGCCTCTGTTCAAAGATGGTCGCTCACAGTGGACATAGATGGCCTCTTTCACTCCTCTTTCAAACCATCTGTCCTCTCTGTCCAATATGTGAACATTGGCATCCTCGAAAGAGTGACCTTTATCCTTAAGATGCAGGTGGACTGCTGAGTCTTGTCCTGTGGAAGTGGCTCTTCTATGTTGTGCCATGCGCTTGTGAAGTGGCTGTTGGAGAGACAGCCACTGTTGGAGAGACCAAACAGCCACTTCACAAGCGCATGGCACAACATAGAAGAGCCACCTCCACAGGACAAGACTCAGCAGTCCACCTGCATCTTAAGGATAAAGGTCACTCTTTCGAGGATGCCAATGTTCACATATTGGACAGAGAGGACAGATGGTTTGAAAGAGGAGTGAAAGAGGCCATCTATGTCCACTGTGAGCGACCATCTTTGAACAGAGGCGGTGGTTTACGACACCAACTGTCTGCCATCTATAATCCAGTTTTGAGTTCCCTCCCCAGACGCCTTAACGCCCACTCACATCCTGGGCCATCTGACCTCAGGAAATCACATGATAGGGTGGGGCCAGGTTTCACAATGAGCTCACCCGAAACCCTGGCTGATTAGGTCCCACACCCGCTTTCACACCTTGGCGCATGTGATTAGAGGATCACCAGGGGGTCCTTTGTCCCTCCTTGGGGGGATACTCCCACTGGGTTTAAATCTGGGACTCTCGGCCATTTGACCTTAGAACTGAAGAAGCTTCTTGGATGAGAGGTGAAACGTCTTCAAGCAACTCAAAGAAGTCCAGACGCTTTTCTTTGCAAACTCCTTTGACAGTGTGTCCTTAAAAATATTTTTCAAAAATGGACAAGTAGAGAATAAAAGAAGAAGTGGCAGGCCTAAAAGACGAAGAAAAAAAAACTATAGCAGCTGAGCAGTATCTGAAAGTCATGGCCTTTTAATTATGAAACAGGAAAGCAAAGACCTGAGACAGGCATCTGGACCTTCAGTGGATCCATCTATCATTCACCGAAGCCTCATCAGAAATGGTCTTAGTGGAAGGGTCAAGAAGCCATTCTTGAGGAAGAAAAACGGGGAGAAAAGGCTGAGGCATGCCAAATTACATAAGAACTGGACTAAAAATCAGTGGCAAAAGGTTTGATGGAGTGATCAATCTCAATTTGAAACTTTTGTTCAAATCATAGTCGGTATGTACAGAGGAAGTCAGGACAGGAGTGTCTGCAGCCATTAAACACAGTGGAGGCTCTGTCATGGTTTGGACCTGGAGATGTTATAATAATTGATGGAATTATGAACACAGAAAAATACCATCAGATTTTGATCCACCGATCAATACCTACTGCTAATGCAGTAAAACCGTATCTGGATAGAAACACATATAGTGCAACACTATCAGTCGTGGACTGGCCTCCCCAGAGCCCAGACGTCAACATTATTTAAGCACTGTGGGATCATGTTGATGGAGAACAGAACAAAAAGCAGACAACATCCCAAGAAGAGATTTGAATGCCATTCAAGAAGCTTAGAGAACTATTTCTGAAGACTACCAGACCTTACAGGAAAGCTGCCGAAGAGAGTTCAGGCTGTATAGAATAAAGGTGGTCATACCAAATATTTAAGCATGTCTCCTTATGCCTTTTATCGGTATTAACATGTATGTTTGTTGAATAAATCGCTGCATTCATTCCCATGTTATTAGCAGAATTAAAGTTAAAGAGAATTTAAAGAAATAAGAGCTCAAAGACTTTTGCACACAAGTTCAGAACATGAAAACTTTAGTGAGCTACTAACAATTAATACAACTTTTTTGTAGGTTTCTAAATAAAACTGATATAACGGTTCTATTCTGGTTATTCTTTGTATGAGGATGTGCTGTGTGTACCTCTGTGGAGAAATGGTGTATGACAGCTATAGAGATGCAAGCGTCACAGGAGGCTGTTCGCAGAGGAACATTCAGAGCATCAGATACAAATGCGTGGAAACCCCTCTCTGCACAAATTTGGACGAGAGCACTGCTACGATCACATCCCACCTGAAATAAAACACAAACATACAGAGAGAGTAACAAGGCCATTCAGTGGACTATCATTCTCAAACAGCAACAAATACACACGTCAGCAGAGTGTCAGCACGTACAAGGTCTGAAGAATAATACGTTTACAAACTGTTCGTGATCATTTAAGCCAGAGAAAATGAGCAAGAATGGAGATAAAGTATGCAAGGAGAACAAGAGACACAAGTGAGAGAGCAGGAACACAACACATATGCACACACACCCTCGATCTACTGCTGACATGCAAACAGAAAGATTAAGAAGTAGAGCAGGAGGCACAAAAAGAGGGAAGGACTGAGGCGAGAAAAGAGAAGAAGAGAAGAGACCTGGGTTGGGAGAAAATGAGAACAAGCAGAATAAAACTCTGGTAGCTGCTGTGCTCGCTGCATGATCACAGTGTTCTCTGTGCTGATTTATCACAGCTACACTCTGAGTCAGGATAAGCTGCTTACATGCACCCCCAAATCCCAAACAAGAATATCCCAGTGTGCATACGCAAACAGGAAATGAAGGATATTACCATGGAAACCGAGCTAATGCAAAAAAAAAACAACAACAAAAAAAGACACAGGGAAGAAATGAGAGCAACAACGGGGATCTCATCCCGCTGTGCCTTACTCTTATTTATTTAGCTGTCCTGAAGCAAGACGTGATGTTTACACCTGTGACCAAAAGCAAACTCTCTGCTAACTCACGCCTACATTTCGTATTCAGTTATACCCTCCCAGAGAGCCAACGCTCTACCACTGGAGGTAGACGTGTAAGCTGCAGCATCTAGCCCAATGATGCAAACCTTACTTCGTTCTGAAGCACAGAGGTCAGGCTTATGCAACCAGGTCCTGAAGTGGCTCGCTCAGGTTCCTCCTTTTCTTTTTATGTTTATGTTTATGAAAACCCTGAGCACTGCGAGTGTGACAATGACATAGTCTGTCTACTGTTCGGGGAAAGAAGCTTTAGCTGATGCACAACAGCTGCAGTTCCTCAAATGGCCACTTGAGGTTGGATTCGAGAGGAAATAAACCCCATAGTCTCCAATGTTAAAACGCTCAGGGCAGAAATGATGATATGTATAGCTGTACAGGGGTGATTCTTTTTTAAATGACTCAACTGCTTAAATTGTGTTACGGTATAAAGTTTTCAGCCTCCTTCAGAGTAAATAGATGTGGATGCTTCACAACCGACATTGACAGCTGAGGTGAACAGTGTACCCTAATTACAGATGAATAGCTCACCTTAAAATTTTTTAAATGTAAACAATACTTGTTTTATCCAAGAAGACAAAGTTATCTTACTTCAGAGATTTGTTTTTTGCTGCAAAATGACACGGTGAACCACACCAGCACTGTCACTGAAACCTGCCATAAATATGAAGTCAGTCTGGAAGCATGGGGTCGAGTTGGCAATAACATGCAATCTATTTCTGCCACTACAACAGTTTACTGTGATAAACAGTGAAAATCACTGATGCTGTCTGCATAGATAGAAATTCCCATTAACTATTATGTAACAAAGGAAACAGAAGTTATTTGTAAACCTTAAACAATCCCCAATTGTTTGCGATTGTTTGCAGAAAGGTTGCTTCTTATCAGGTGAGATGAAGCCTATTGTTTTGAATATTACCAGATTAATTTTTATTTATTTACTTAAATATTGATCATTTGTGTCGCTGTATCAATATATATCGCAATACTGTATCAATTTTTTGCAATGCAATGCAATACCAATACTATGTGCAATAACCCAACTGTATATACACAATACTATTTATTACATATTACTTTTTTTAAAAACCGGCTTGTATATTTGTACACACACACATATATATATATATATATATATATATATATATATATATATATATATATATATATATATATATATAATATATATATATATATATATATATATATATATATATATATATATATATGTTTTTCCCTATGTTAATACTGTCCATATGTATATAGCGCTGCAGAACTGTACCCCCCCCCAGCATGTTTGCACTGAGTAGGAGATGCTCTGTATCTCATTGTACAACTGTATAGTGACAATAAAGGCATTCTATTCTATTTTTCCAACTAAAGAAAAAAGTCATTCAAGACTGCTCGAATGTGTAAGTTAACAAGCTCATCAGTATCACTCCCCCGTCATTAAAGCACAAGCAGATCTGACTATAATTACAACCATGTATTCCATTAAATTACAGTGTTGCTTTGATGCATTTTTATGGCACTAAAGTCCATTTCAATTTTTTTTATCCTTTCACCTATAAGCCTGATGGTGTTTAAAGGCTTTAACCCAAAGTTAAACCTGATGTTACATCTCTAACCTCACCTCTGTGGCCTTATCAGAGCGACAGTGTTGTGTAAGGTCATTAGTAGTTACTGGATGAGTCATGCTGATCTACATGTGTTTGAAAAAGCCCAGAGCCATCGTAGATTTTGCGTCCCTATGTGAGAAATGAAGGAGAGGAGTTCTAGCTCGAATACACAGATGAATGCTTCTGCAGATAAACGCCTGTTATGAAAATGTGTAGCATTTCAAAGTGCTGACAATCTAAGAAACAGCAGCAATAAAAAAAGCAGTGATAGAGGAAATTACCCTGCAGGGATCAATGAAGTATCTCAGAAGCGCAGACATTTCAGTATAAAATGACACTCACTGCAATCATCTCTGGGTTTACGCCCAGGTATTTCCCATTTCCACAGCCCACGTCAGCTAGCACGCTACCCGGTGGGAGCGAGGACAGGAAGTGGCAAACGCGAGGCCAGGGGGAGTGGCGGGTGCTGCTGAAGTGGGAGGCAATAGCGTCGTACACCCGGTGCACATACTCCTCCTCCAGACGGGCTGCATCGGCATGGCAACATGGAAGCGCGGGAGGGGGGGGCGTAGAGGGCGAGGGTGTTGAAGAAGCTCCCTGACTGTCACAGGCAGAGGTGAAGGCTGGAGACAGAGAGAAGGTGTTCACTGGTGAGATGTGCCGATCGTTTATCTTTGACCTGCGTTGCCATGCACGTTTAATTACAATCATAACGTTCGCGTATCCTTTATTATTGTCTTTATGCAAAAACGCTAGCTATGCTCTGGGTTTAGGATTCCCATGTGATGAAACTGTCAGACAAAATAACATAATCCTGCTGTTTAATTTTAATATTATACAAAGATATCCTGACAATTTCATTTATTAAGGGACAAAAGGTATCCAAACCTATCGATCTGGCCCTGTGGGGGATAAAGTAGTAGCTTAAACTGTGATTAACCACATTTTTTGGAAAGCTAAGTTCAACTTCACTAGCCACACCCAGGTCTGATTACTGCCAGACCTGTAGAATTAAGAACTCCCTTAAACTGAACCTGACAAAGTGAAGCAGGCTAAAAGACCTCAAAAAGCAAAGCATCATGTCAGGATCTAAAGAAACGTCTGAGAAATAAAGTTGCTTGATCAGTGTGAAAAGGGGTTACAAAGCCATTTCTAAGGCTTGGGACTCCTGAGAACCATGGTGAGAGCTGTGGTTGGAACTGTGGTGAACCTTCCCAAGAAGTGCCCAGCCTAACAAAATTACTCCAAGAGTGCATCAACAACTCATCCAGGAGGTCACAGAAGAACCCAGAACAACATCTAAAGATCTATAGGCCTCAAAAAAAAAAATGGAGAAAAAAAAAGAGAAATGAGAAAATGAGAAAAAGGAGTCCCGTAACATTACATTACATATATTCACCTCTCAAAAACTCACTCACTCTCATAATGTGAGAAAAGCAGTTTATAAAAGCAAAGTGTGTTTTGCTTCGCTCTCACCACAGCGGCAGGGTTCAAGTCTGATCTTGCGGAAAGTGAAAGAAGTGCGTGTGCCCCTCTTGCTCAGAGTCAGATTGCTACGTGTTCCAGGTTCAGGCGTCACATGATCGGGGGATTGCTGCTCACAGGCCGGCACCATGTCAAACTTGCGAGGAGTAATCCTAAAAGGACGCACGAAGAGCTTGTTTTAGTAGTTATAAAAGACAAAACCACACAAACCAACTGGTGAAGTAATACCAGAGGAGGTGGATGTGAACAAACACAATTCAAAGGTTGAAGACAACAGACTGAAATGTACTAATTATAGTAAATAAATAGTTTTGTTTTCAGAGGAAAAAGCAGCAAGTTAAGCATCAATCCAAAGATCAGGTCAAGAGAACCTGACTATAAAAGGAGAGACTGACGCTCTGACACAGTCCAGCTTACCCATGAGTCCAGACATATCTGCTCTCGCCCTTCATGACCAGCAGGCTCCGTCCAGGCAGCACCACAGCAACAACACGACCATCAGGATGTCGGAACTCCATCACCGTCTGCACAAACACAAACACGCTGTGTTAAAAGTAAGAGTGGTTTCTACTCATGACTTCACTGCACCGATAATAACAAATTACTGATTAAATTAAACATTTTTATGAAGGTTTTAAAATCATTGGGTGTGGATTTATATATATTTCTTGCAGGCATCTTTCCAATGCCACACACACACAAAAACAGCCGCCAGGCCCTTCCCTTTGTAATCCAATCATTTTCTACTGATGGATGACATCCTTGACAGCTCTCAGTCAGATTTCCGCTCGTATCACAGCGCAGAAGCAGCCCTTGCAAAGTTTTTGAACACAATTTGCCTGAGGAATGATGCGGGGAGTTTCACAGACTCGACTGCAATTGATCTTAGCAGCATCTGATACTGTGGATCGCTAAATAGGAAAGGCAGGAACTGTAATCAGATGCCTCACACATGGTACATGCTGTCATCATCAATGATTGTGAATGAAAAAGAACTGCTATGATGTAAGAAGTCTCTCAAGGAATGGTTCCTGGTCCTCTCTCATTGCACCTGTGCATGTTTGCTGAGTAGACACCCAAACATATTTATTTCTCTCCAACTCACTGCATCATGATCTACAGAAGGAAGAAGGAAGAGCATTCACTCGGCACTGTCAGCACAACATGGCAACTCTGACTTTGCTGATGACACGGCGCTCTTGCCCCCAGAGGCTGGAAAAAAACTGCACTTCTGACATCAGAACTGGGAATCAGTCTCAACATCAACAAAGATGAGGCCAAGATTATAAGCATGAAGGCCCATCACAGCAGCAGGACATCCACCTAGAAGACATCAGCTCCTGTTGTGGACACGCAATTCCAACTAACAGTTCAACAGCAATAATATTTTGGCATCCTGCATCAGTGTTTCCCTACATATTACTGTGCATCTGCTGCAAGTAATAACTGCTGATAATACACCTTTATTATTCATCAAAATGTTTCTGTATCTGCAAGTACAGGAAACAAGTTATGCACTGGTTTTTATGCTTTTAGTTCTTTAGTAGGGAGTTGGGCAATTTTATCCAGCTGTGATGGTTTTTTCTATATTCTAATTAAGCCATGCTGTTGTACAGCTATTATTATCATTATTATTATTATTATTATTATTATTATGACAAATTTAAAAAACTTTATGACTAATTTTTTATTTACTTTTTTTTTTTTTTTTTTTTTTTTTACTTAAGCAAAACATTCTAAAGCACCGCTAAAGCTTAAAATGTATTTACTAATGACTTGCGGTAATCCAATACGTTTGCAATAAAGCTAATATATTACTGATCCAGGTAGCTCAGCTCCATAATGAAAGGACTGAAAGAGACTTTGGCACAAAACTTCCAAACTACACAGTTTTGACTGATGTCACCCAAAGGAAAACACTGTCGGCCACCTAAAACACTGTTCGTGTTTTCTCTCACTTGCAGCTAGCAGACACAGCGTTGGTGTTTGATCCTAATGTTTCCTTACAGCACAGAACAGCATAAGCTCTGCTGGGAAATTACATCTACAACAATTTCCAACTGTATCTCTCCAAATTCTGACAGCAGGAAAATTGGATTTTGTGATGAAGTAGATGGCATTCATGTATATGTGTGTGTGTGTGTGTGTGTGTGTGTCTTAGACATATATGGGTTTGTGTCTAGGTGTGAAAGGGCATGCAAGTCAAGCAAATTATCAGATTTTAACCTCAAACAAGTGAACGCTCTCTCTGTCTGACGCGCGCGTACACACACACACACACACACACACACACACACACACACACACACACAGGACTGCTTCATTCCCCTCTGAGGAGTGTTATGTTAGCCAATCAATGAAAGGGTGGAATGTGACTAAATCGATGGTGACGCTGGCAACTACGCTTTACTGCACAACTATTCATCATCTCCCTCCCTCCTCACACGTATGCACGCACACACAAACAAACACACACAGGTTTGTACATCTTTCTGAGTACAATCAATTACAGAGAGCTTCTTTACTTCCTTACCTTAACTTCAAGCACAATAAGTAACCCTACACCTCTGCCTAACTTCTACAATTAGCCCTAAAGTCAGTCCTCACTCCTGTAGTCTACAACTGGTCCTCACAAACACACAAGTACAAATACACACCAAAAGGCTGCCAATATACAACATCACAAACAGCTCAATAATGCAGTTATAGTTCGTGTAATTACAAGGAAACAAGTGTTTCATTAATAATGACTGAATCACTTGTGTTACATTTTCAGAGAAATTAAATCCAATGAAACTGAGCGAATGGCATAAAAGTTTTGTTATGCACCAAATCCTGTCTGCTTAAATCAAAACTGAATCTCATTAAATCCACAGAGTAGCAAAATATTTAAAAAGGTTTCCAAATAGTCTTTAAAATAAGCTACTTGTTATATTCTCTGCAACCACCGTAACATCAAATTTAGAAATCCTAATGTGCACTCAGCAGCCACTTCATTACTAGTACCCAGTTGGAGCCCCTTTGAGATGGAGCAGAACACCTTTTTCCCAATACTCAGGGAGGCTGTGGTGTTTGAACAATGCTGAGTTGGTACTAAGTAGCCCAGAGTTTGCTAAGAAAATCTCCCCCACACCATCACACCACCACAAACAGCCTGAACCGTTGGTACGAGGCAGCATGGATCCATGCTTACACTATCCAATTTTGATGGGAACTACAGCCTCAGTTTACTGCAGAGTGCAGCGGCACTCTGCCATAGCCAATCTGTTTCAAGTTTTCAATGTGTTGTGGATTCAGAGATGCTCTTCTGCGTGCGCTGGTTCTTCTTCTTATCGGCTTCAAGCAGTCCTCTGACATCAAAAACACATTTTCACCCAGAGAACTGCCGCTCACTGGATAAATTCTCTTTTTTTCGACCATTCTTTGTAAACCCTACAGATGGCTGTGTGTGAAAATCCCAGCAAATCAGCAGTTTCTGAAATAATCAGACCAGCGCATCTGGCACCAGCAACCATGCCACGTTTAGTCATTCGAATCAACTTTTTCCAATTCTAAAGCTCAGTTTGAGCTTCAGTGGTCATCATGACTACATGTAAATGTGTACTTGTGTGGCGGTAAACAGGAAATACTGCGAGAAATACCACCCCTCAGCTTAACAGTACCCTTACTCCCATGCATCGCTTAAGAAGAGCCAGTTTAATTGCACTCGATAAAACTTTCTTTCGGGATCTATTCGCTTTAAATATTCCTCCAAGTGTCCTTTCCTTTTTTAACGTAATTTAATATGCCCACATTTTCTGTGGCTCTGAATCTCCACTGAAAAGCAAGGACAATGAATACACACACTGTCAGTCTGTCTGTGTGTGTGTGTGTGTGTGTGTGTGTGTGTTTGTGTGTGTGTGACAGATGCCACAGCAGATGACAGCTGATTGCTCGCAGAGCCCCTGCTTTTCAGACAAGCAGGGACAGATGGGTGTTCATCCACAGCAATCAGGCAGCAAAGACTAAACCCACGATCTTAGTTTATAGGTCACAACACCTGTGAACACCTGGAAGAGTCAAGGACATGAAAATGGAAAATCTATAACTCTTGTGTACATCCGTTTGTTTACAAAATTTCTTACGAGCTTTAATTCTTTAAGTGCCTGCTGGATAAACGGATGCTGGGCGAGAAGGAACTGAAAAGAATGAGACACAGAGAGAAGGTAACACAGTGTTCTCAGGAAAAACACAAGGACACAAGATGTGTGCACGTACGCACCCTTACACGCACAATACTGACAGCTCTCTGCACCTGGAGTACTGCTGACCGATGCTGGCTTCAAATGGCTACTAATGAGTTGCGTGCTAAGTAATTCACCAGCTCACAGGTCTGTGGCGACGATGACAATGATCAAATCACAGATGCCTGACCGACTTCTCACCTTTGCCCCCAGGCTCAGAGACAGGATGGTGTCCTCAAAGGGAGAGTGAGTGTCCACATGAGGAGGAATACCTGGAAATATCATAAACAAACATGGAAAATGAAAACCTTCAAAGCAAAGTTAATCAAGTAAAACATTTAATAAACTTCTCTCAGCCCAAGAGGACCCAAAGGCTTCCATAACTCCTCATCGACCGGTTATGGAAAGGCTCTGCTGCCACCCAGTGGTGCAAATCAGTAAACTCTGTTTGTGTGCTCTCTTATTCATTTTTAATAACAGATTAATAATCAGGTCTAAAAACAGATATTAATCAAGCGAAACACTCAACCACTAAAACTATTTTTTTTCTGTCCAGGAATGCAAGTAAATAATCACAATTTGGCATCTTAGTAATTACCAATATCGTGTTAACTTAGAGCAGCTGTGGCATAAACCTTACACTGGGTGGTGGTCTAATAAATTTGTTACATTTATATTGTATATTTAAAATTACAATATAATGGCGACGGGGACTAAAAGTCTTTGTTTCAGTTATTAACTGCCCAAAGGACCAGTATAAGATAAATATTTATTATTCTGAGCTGAGAATCATACAACACTAATCTATCTATCCATCATTATCACAATATTCTAACAAAGGGTTGCAGGGGCTCTGGAGCCAATCCCAGCGAGTAGAGTTCATAAATTAAAAAATACAGAGTTGGGAATGAGCAAAAAATTTCTGTGAATTATTCGAGCTGTAACTCACCCTGTCCAGATTCATACTGATTTACAGTCAGCTGGTCTGGCATCACGTTGATGTGTCCATTTCTTAAACAACGCTCCAGAACAGGTAAACACTCCGCAGGGATACCTAGAAACACACACATTCCTCTGCTACTTCTGTTTTCCTTTATTAAATGCTTGTCTAGTGACAACTAGACTGAAGACCATATCACGAAAAACACAGCCCACAAAACCACGCCTGATACAATATGTTTTAATAAAAGAAGATCCAGATTACCTGCAGGTAATGGCTTGTCCTTATCCACATTGTTGTTGTCGTAGCGAAATTCAAAGCCATAATGTTTCACTCGTCTGTGCTTCAGAGCTTTTTGAGCTAAGAATCATTAGGATGAAGTTAAGTTAAAGTGGATTATTCAGAAACTGTAATCAAAAGTGTATGCCTGACTTTTCTTCACAGCTTTTTTTTGGGGGGGGGGGGGGGGGGGGGGGGGGAATGATACCCTCACCTGTAACATCATCATTAGTGGATGACCAGTCGACAGCAGCAAGCAGCAGAGCTTCTTCTTCTGGGGACACAAAATCCTCCAGCAAAACTAAACCCTCTGGCAATGGGACGGATGCTTCCTCCTCATGGGTCACTATACAAGAGCGTGAAAATACACAGTAGATCTTAAATACTGGCTGCAAAAAAACCAACAAAACCTTTCAGAGTCTTTCAGATTATTTGACTTACTTCTAAACCTAAGATTTATTACTGTCGGGCACATGTATCAGTTTTATCATGAGCATCCAGAGACAAAGAACTATCTAGTAAAACACAAGGTTATTTATAAATAGCTTGACAGAAGAGCCTATGAACCCAACAAATGCTTCAATAAGAAGCAATACGAAAAAGCAATAATAAAGCTTCTTATTTATTTAACTAAAAGAAAAAAAATCCAGCTAGCCAATCCTTAACAGCTGATAAACAGCCAATCAAAAGTATGAGTGCAGAGAGCACATGCTGTAGAAATACTATCAACACTGGCAATTACCTGACCAAGTGGCAGAAAATACAGACCCCCCAAAGAAACAACAAAAAAAACAAAACAGAAGCCTGAGGAACCCCACAAGAGAAGGTTGCTTTATCAGACATATACTGATTTGCAAAGATTGAAGAACTTCTATCAGTAACATATGAAGAAACCCAATCCAGTGTAGGATCCACTAATACTGTGATCCACTGTATTGAAAGCTAAGCTAAGATGTAATAAGACCCATACAGAACAATCACCGGCATCTGAAGCCATTGCAATGTCATATGCAACTTTAAGAAGACAACTTTCAGTCAAATGCATTGCAATAACTCATTACATTAATATAAACACAATAAAACCCTCCCTGCAAGTGTAAATCCATCTAAAACGAGAAAGGAGAATTCATGTCTAAGCCAGGCTATATCTGAAAGAACTCCCAATGTTCCTGATGGTACTGAAAGTAAAAGTACCTGAGCTGACATAAGCGAGGTAGAGCATGACGCTGCTCTCTCCGCACTGCAGCTTCTGTCCATTAAGGTGGGTGTATGCTTTTAGAGCACTCTCTTCACACCTGGAAAGAGAATGAAAATGACAATAATATTAGTTTTAACTGGAATAAAAAGGTCCTCAATGTACAAAGCACATTCCTGCTGTGACAAAGTGCTGTCTGTGCCCTAAGTGTACCTGTATGTGACAAAAGCATAGGGCTTATGGGGAGGCATAAGCAGGCTCTCCATTTCTCCCATCTCTTTCAGCGCTGCCGAGAGCTCCTCTCGACTAACGCTGTTCCCCAGGCCACCATTAGCCACCACCAGACTCTGCAGAGGTGAAATAAACAGCAAAAATCACACAAAAACAAACAGACATGAAAATAACCGAAAAAACAGACTGAAGGTATGAACAAGTGATATCATAAGACTGTTTTAATTGTTAAGATGCCAGAAAAAAGGGCAAAATGGCCTTTTCCCAAGGATTGTTAGATTGCTTAACAATCAATCAACCTACAACACATACTCTCATGAAAAAACAAGCAAACAACTGAAGTGGTTTGTGTTTTTGTTGTGATGCTTTTACTGGCTTAAAATGTTGATATTTCTCTGTAGTATAAAGTAGATTGTTCCCTTTTGCAATGAGCCCAATTTTTATGAACTCGTATTTGTATTTGTCTGCAGAAATAACAGCGTGAAATCCTTTGAGATAAATAGAAATAGTTCTTAAAACTGTCTCAGACTGCTGCAGGAACACAAAAATGAATCCCATTAAAAAGGAGCAAATGAAAAGTCTCTTATAACGAGTAAAATATTAAAAATATTTTCCATAAACAGCGGCTGATTTTCTTGTTAATTTAGCAATAATAATAACAACAATAATAATAAATATATATATAAAAAAAATATGAATAGAACAATTAAATATTAGATATGCAGATAACTTTTAATATCATTTTAATGTTAAAAAAACAAGCGAAAAAAATGAAAAATAATGAAACAGCGAACCATTTCCCGTCAAATAAACGTTATTTTTCTTTACCCTGGTAGGCTGCGGGGCCGTATGGATGCCTTCATGCTTCAGTAATGTGTGACTGGCTTTAATTTGTTTTCTGAGAAGTTTTTTCTCTTCTTTACTTCTCCTGACGGCCTTCACGTTGTTTTCCTCCCTAGCATCCATGGTACGTTGTTTTAATCCGTCCGGGTGCAACGGGGACTGAAAGACGTCGGTTCCCAAAGATTACGTCTCCAGGAGGAGACATTTTTTAGAATATAACTAAAGTGTTTATCTTACATAATTCTGATTTGTTAAGAATAAAATGAAATTATTACATGTGAATAAAAAATATATATGCACTTCTCGGAACTTTGTTAGCTACACCTGCTAACTTAATATCATCTTGTCTTACTCAGCCAATCACATGGCAGCAACTGAGTGCATTGACGTGGACGTCATTAGGACGACCTGAGGATTAGAATGGCAAAAAATGTGATTTATGTGACTTTGAACGTGGCATGGTTTTTGGTGGCAGATGGACTGGTCTGAGTGTTTCAGAAACCACTGATGTTCTGGGAAGGCTGTTCTAAAGATGAAAGGGAAGTGCATACCACTGAGTGCACATAATATATAAATCTGATCATATGAACATCAGTGAGACACTCATTCTTCTATTCCAGATGGATGACTCAGAGTGCCTCGCTTTTCCACAGTGTTTTTCTTGATTAGCATCCGCGCATTTTTTAAAATGTGCATCTGGACTTTGCCTGTCATTTTTCCAGCATCTGAAAGAATTTTGTCCACCCTAAACCATGCAGGCATAAGAGTACAGTATAGAACAAAGCACAGGTGGAGCTATGATGCTCTTGATGACCCCTGATCCAACAGTCTGGAATAAAGATGCAGATTCAAAAAAGAACCTGTGACTGTGACCATGTGACTTTTCTTTTCCTTGAGGTTGCATTTTGCATTACACGCATTTTCCCTTTGATGTCTTTGAGAGCAATCAGTGCAACATTGTTAAACTTGTTCTATTAGTCTTAAGTGTTTCTTTTCAGTTCTCTTCTCATGTCAAAGCTTCTGTTCTGTCCTTTGGCTCCGTTTTGCAGGCATTATATAAACTGTAATGTCAAATCCACTTGATATCCAACTTGATACAGTGGGGGATTAAATATCGAGTGTTGGACTCTACCTTTCCATTTTCAGTCATTTCATTTGTCTATCATCAGATTCAGCTTAAATATTGGTATCTGACACCGACAGTTGGTATCCTTCATATTTGTCATTTTCAACAAAGCACCATACACAACACAGCTGGACATATTCTGATCAGACACGAGCATTCACTCATATTCTAGCATGGGTATTGACTTGTGATTGATGTATTCTGCCCATCATTTTGTCTTTGATGCAGTGCCTGCCCTGGCCACTCTTCCCTGTCTGATTTCTCTCTCAGAGGGGCCAATTATCTCAGATCCTGCATCCAAATTCCTCTTCTGTCAGATGAATGACTCTGCAGCCCCTCTGAACATGAGTGCGTGTTCCAGCACGCGTGTCTCTCTGTGTTCTGAAACATTTGTGCGTGCGCCTCAGTGCTTTGCTGTGTCCCTTTGCATTTATACTCGGGCGTGTTGTGTAATGAGGCCTTCACCTGTCTTCTGCCATCTCCGTAATTACACTGCTGGCCAGTGCGAGCCCTCGGTCGTCTCAACGGCACACTCTGTTTATCCTACAAAACAACAGCTGGTCAGGCAGGAGAGCATGTGGCTGCCCTCTCCCAACATGATAACAACATTCTGCTCTTTTTTTAAGTACTCAAATAAATTAAACCCATTTATCACTGTTGGGGGTGATATCAGGTGCAATATCAGTAAGAATTAAAGCTTTAACCTCTAGTAATGTTGCACAGAGTTTTTATAACACATGGATCAGTTTTGTTTACTTGGAGATGGGAAGAATTTCTAAACCACTTTCAGGGCCTTCAGTGTCTTCCAAGTCTCCACTGGCTTAAAACCCAAGGTTTGAGTTTCATTTTTGGAACAGAAAGCAAACATCCCATGCTAAAAGCCCAATTTAGAAGCTAATGAATGATCCAATAATGACTCAGTGACAGAATCCTATCCTTTGTCAACTCCAGTTCCCAGAGTCAAAAATAAAATTTGGACCTGAAAACGCAGATATCATTTTAACATTACATTTCTCATTTGGTTGGCCATACACAAACGTCTTAAATACTAAGGTGAAGAAGTTAGCATTAACATTGCACCAAGTGGAAATGCTTGAAGCTGCACAGTAATTCAGGTATTCCTCGTGCCATTGTTCAAGGGCAGCTTCACCTTCAGCACCAGCCAAACTCTCAAAAGCAATGTAATGGTGAGAACACAAGTGGAATCACTTCTGTACCCTGAGGCATGCCATCAACCTTTGAAATGCAAGACCGGTAGCTATTTGCCAAACTCCTGCTGCTGGCATCTTTGTATTGTAATTAGCTGGGACCACAGGATGAAGAAACCAGATGCTGCCTTTTAAAATAGTGACTCTGATGTCTGCCTCTCTCTGGAGACGTGTGAGCAGATGGTTGGTGGTTTGAGAAAGGTGAGTTATAAAAACTGCAGTCTATCAAAAATATTCAACATCTGCCAATGGTGGTTATGTCTTTTCATGCATACGGAGAAAGAGAAGCATGAAATTAGTAATAATGACAAATCATCAACACAAAATATTACCATTCCTGCAGAAGACAAAAGATTAGCCTATTCAAGGACTAACAGGGAGGGGTAAGGATGGGCAGAAATAGAAGCTAAAGCATCAGATTTTATGTTGAAATATTTTAACCGGTCAAAATATTTAGAGGTCTGAGAAGTGTGTTTGGAGATCCATCTGATCTGTGTATAATCTCTCTGCCAGAATAGCAGTCAGCTGGGATGAAGTCCTATCCTCTGATAATTGCTATGGCAAAGATCTGGCCACTACAAATGAGCAAAGTTGTGAGCTAAATAATTTTCCAGTGCCAGCTATTTATAGACCAATGTTCAGACTAACCCACAGTATTTAATGAATATAGGGAACTTGTGACATGATATCTTCCACAACCTAAGGCCAAGAAAGCCAATTAATGTTTTTACTGGCACTGGAATGAAATGCACCTTTTAGGGCTAAACGAATATATAAAATAGAATAAACATATGTTCCACCATTTTTTGGGGAATGCAAAAATATTCAACTTCTATCAGGTTTAATTCAGAGACATGAATTCTAAGGTAATTTGTTATAATCTAAACACTGGATTCTAATTTGAAATTAGATTTGCTGTATTTTGGTAAGACTCATACCATGCTCAGACATATGCTGTCTGCTCTAACACAAACGCCATTGAGGAGATAATATTAGCTTAGTTTACCATAGCATAGCATAGCTAGTTAGTAGCTAGTTAAAGAATTGTTTTCTTATGTTATAAAATAAAGTTGCCATATAATATGGGTTCCTCTTCCCACTTGTTACAATGCAGCCTGTTATACTATACTAACACCAAGAGTGCAATAGACAAGCATGCCGAAGTTACAGGTTGCAGTAAGTTGCAGTAAGATGCAGTACCACCAAAGGGAGATTTTATTTCAAGCCAGCATAAAAATAATCACAGGAAAGCATTTAAAGAGACATTACTTACACATTTACATGTAAGTACAAATTAGCCACCTAGCTTAATTGTTGTAGGATAGAAGGACCCGGGAATGTACTTGGTTACTCGGACTTCTTGGCTTTAAACACACTATTTCCCCCTCCAGATATTGCAATTTCTGGATGTACTGCAGTTTCTGCATTTCATGCTTTGCCATGATATTGGGTTGGTTGTTTACATGCTAAAATTAGGTCATTTTAGTCTGGTGCTAGGTGGCTGCCAGACATGTGTAATTCAGCCTTTGTGGATATAAATTATATGCTACTGTCAATAGATTAAAACGATAGAGTTCATAAGGTGTTAAAACTAAAACCAGGTCATATTAGCCTATTGCTAGGTGGTTGCTAAGCAATATGGTGGCATCAGAATATATTAGGCATAATTCAGTGTGCGTGGTTATAAATAAGATGTTCTTGTCATGAAATAAAAATCATACAATGTGGTCAGTCTTATAGTTTATAAATTATAAAAAGGAGTAATTTTAGCTTGTTGCTCTGGTTGCTAGGCAACATGATGACTCCACATTATCCTATATAGATAAGAACCTTCAGGCATTGAATAGATACCTGATGGTCTAGGAGGAGTTTGTGGACAAACAAACGAACAAAAACACATACAGACAATGATTTTTGTGTATTACTGTAATATTTTTATTAGTAGTAGTAGTAACTGCCATGACAAGAGAATTTTCCCTAGAGCTGGAATAAATAAAGCATATCTTATATTTTAGATGTGTTGCTCTGATTCCGACACATTACTGCTATTATTTAATTTCCATAATGTTCACAGTTGGAAACTGTCACCACCACATTAACTTACACATCAGAATAAACATAGTGATATTGCATTCAATAAATGGATGTGTATACACACACACACATACATCTAGCGTCCCAGAATCTGTGGAATGGTGTTTCTGAGGCCTTGTTGACACCCCTCTGTCTCTCCTCAGATTTAGAGGGCAACTCTCCCAGCACTTTTCTATCTTAAATGCACACACAGCTGTCACAGTGGGCCATAGTCCACCCCGCACAGAGATGCCAGCACAATTCACGCTGTGTTATTCAATCACCCCAGAATTGGATCTCTGTGACAATGGGAATCCCTGGGTGAAATAGCTCTTGGTCTGAGGCTGGCAGAGCAGCAGGGTGATAAAATTCAACCGGTTTGATCTGTTTAATCCTCAGGGAATGGCCTTGGAATCCTGCGATGGAAAGGTTCAAGTGATCTGTGCTCGGACTTTGTCCTTCTGTGGCCCCTCTGTGTGTGCAGGAGAAAGTGTGTTTGTCAAGGGGGTTTAACACTAGGTCAGAGATAACACCGTTTTTAGCAGCTGTCAAGTGTGAGGTGAGTTGAGATGTTTGCTTTGATGAAATGTCAAAATCCTTCTCTTAGCACCAGCATAATACAGAATATCGGGAATCCACAAAAGAACGATAACCTATTCTCAATTTAGTTTCTATTAAAGGAAAGCTGTGGATGATATTTTGAGACAGATGAGATACTTGATACTGCTTTAATGGCTCCAAGTAAATTCTAAAGCTGCAGCAAACAGTTATCAGCCAAGCCAAGCAAGCAGTTAGCTTAACTTAGCATTAGCAATAACGGAAAATACTACACTAAGCAAGCTAAAAATCAGATAATATCTTACACAGAGAATACTTTAGTACATATATTTTTATATAATTAATTATTCACTGGCTATATGCACTCACCAGCTTCTTAATGACGTACACCTTGCTAGTACAGTTTTGGTTTATCTTCAGAGCTGCCTTAATTCTTCTTGGCATAGACTCAACGCGGTACTCGAAACATTCCTCAGATATTTTAATCCATAATGTTATGATAGCATCAGACAGTTGCTGCAGATTTGTCAGCTGTGCATCCATGATGGAAATCTACCTGTTCTAATACACCCCAAAGGTGCACTCTCGGACTGAGATCTGGTGACTGTGGAGGCCATTGGGTACAGTGAACTCAATGTTCAAGAAACCAATTCGCGATGATTTGAGCTTCGTGGCTTGGTGTTTTATCCTGCTGGAAGCAGTCATCAGAAGATGGGAACACTGTGGCCATAAAAGGATGAACATGGTCAGCACCACTCAACTAGGCTGCGGTATTTAAGCAATGATCAGTTGGTACTAAGGGGACCAAAGTGTGCCAAGGAAATATCCCCCACACCATTACACCACCACCACTAGACAGGATGGATCCAAGCTTTTAAGATGTTTATACCATATTCTGCACCTACTATCTGAATGTCGCAGGAGGAATCAAGACTCTTCAGACCAGGCAACACTTTTCCAAACGTCTGTTGTCCAGTGTTAGTGAACCTGTTTGTATTGTGTCCTCGGTTTTCTGTTCTTAGATGACAGTAGTGGCACATGGTGTGGTCTACCGCTGCTGGAGCCCAGCTGCCTCAAGATTCATCATGTTGCTTGTTCAAAGCTGCTCTTTTGCAGACTGTGGCTGTAACGAGTGGTTGTTTGAGTTGCTGTTGCCTTCCCATCAGCTTTAAACAGTCTTCCCATTCTCATCTGACCTCTGACATGAAAGAGAACTAGATAGCTTGCCTTTTCTAGACCGTTTTCTGTAAACCCCAGAGATGTTTGTGTGGCAAAATCCCAGTAGATCAGCAGTTTCTGAAATGCTCTGACCAGTCAGCCTGGCACCAACAACCATGACACATTCTAACTCACTTAAATCACCTTTCTTGCCCTTTCTGATGCTCAGTTTGAACTTCAGCAGTTGTCTGACTATGTTTGCTAGCCTAAGTTAAGCTGCTGCCCTGTGATTGACTGATTCGATATTTATGTTTACAAGCAGTTGAACAGTTGTAGCTACCACTATGGCTGGTGGGTATAAAGATGTACGTATTATGCTAATTTTTGTTATATTGATATATAATACCAATCCATCCCATTACTATCCAGCCCTGCCTGGCTTTGTCAAAAAGTAACAGTAGGATAATAACCACTAATCAGCACTGAGTAACAATTTCTTTAATCTGTAGAAAAGATGAGAAATTCAGATTAGGTCCAGGCATAATCAAGGGGTTTAATTTTTTTGCTTTGCCCACCCACATGTGTGCATTCTACTAAGAGCATTATGTATCCTCTGTATCTTCATCCATCAAGGATAAGCAACTTAATGAAGGGTGCAAGCCACTGTGCTTGACACCCCTCTGTAATCAGTACCTATTTGAAATTCCACGTAAGTGTGTATTCTGATGATATCATCATACTTTTGGGCCATTACAAATTCTTTGCTTTTAAGTTGAGAAGGGACTCGATAGGCAACTGGTTAACAGAGGCTTCAGTTGGTTTAATACAAGCATGCCTGGTATTTTACATTTTGAAGAGACTGCTCCTGAGGACAATTCCTCTGATACTGAGCGATATTGTTAGTTTCCTATATCCATTGGATGATACAAGTATTGTGTTTGGAACAACTGTAATCCACCAAGTATCTCCAATAATGTGTTATAAATAACCCTGAGACCCTCCTCTGTTGTGTGTGTGTGTGAGAGCGAGAGAGACAGACTCTGTATGGTTATGGGTAGGAAAACTCCAGTGGATGAGATTGTGGAAAATAACACACTCTATTGGTTGTTTAGTTGGTGTGTGACATCAGTCGGTGTGTATGTGAACCATGGGCGGTCCACTGAGGTTGGCTACTTTAGGAGCAGGCCCTGCCCCTGGCAACAGCAGAAAACTGGACAACAGCAAGAAACAGATGCTACAGGGGAGAACTGCTGCAATCGAGACATTTCCAAGAAGAAGAAACACTTCTCTTGGAGGGCAAGGCAAGGAGCGGACGATAACATTTGCTTTCTCTTTATCCTGTTCATAGTGGGATCACAGCCAAGCAAGCAAGGTAACAGCGACTGTGACTGGGTCTGGCTTTGTGTTATTGTCCTCAGTAAAGCCTCAGTTTTGCCAGTTTTATGTAAGCTATTAATGGCACATATCAAAACTATCAAAACAGCCCAACTTCTAAATGTATAGAACATGTTTAATCTGATTTATTAGTGTATTAGCGTGTATGCTTTGTGTGTGTTTCTGTCCCATGTTAATATGAGGGGATGTTGTTGTCCTTTTCTTTGCTGACCTTTGGTGACTGTAAACAGTAACCCAGCAGAGAAGTCACTGATCCCTCCAACCTGTTGTAAGAGGGACTGCATAAACCAGCACAGAGCATGTGCACCATTGTGTATTGCATTTTTGTCTACACTCTAACAACTGAAACACAGTTTCTTTTTCCTACCTCTGTCTTAAAAGTTTACAGCAACCGACCTCTCCTCGACTGTCTCACCTATCCTCTCCATCCAGCACGCTGCCATGGATCGCTCGGTGCAGGAGCTGTTCCTCAACTTCATGATCGTCTTAATCACTGTGCTGCTGATGTGGCTGCTGGTGAAAACTTACCAGGACTAAAAAATTAAGCAATGAGAGAGGACACGGACGTGAGGCGGAGGGGATGGAGAGACACGTGCGTCGGGAAACTGGCGTGGTTATCGGAAGACTTGGCCGCTGGCTAAAGTGAATACAGTGTTTACACCTACAGCTCTGCTTATTCATGTGAGGTCAACAATAAGTGGTTACTATAGCCGGGACAAACTATGAATGATAAAATAGTTCACAATCTGTATTTTTAGTGTTTTTTGTTTTGTTTTTTGAATAAGGCCATGAATGTGAAATCACAGCAGAGTGGTCAGGGTTAATAAATAAGAATGAAATTGTTGAAAACCCAAATGGGATGGCTTGAAAACGCAAAAAAAAAATGCAATGTCACTATAAACAGGAGTGCATACCATAGCCTGTATGTCTAAGTGCCCAAATCATTTAACAATGCTGTTGTGTCCAATTTTTCAGTTTTTTTTGTCAAAGTGATGAACACAACAAACAAGCTTATAAAACTCATAAAACAAGACAACAGGAATTTTGAAGCATTATGTTTATGATCACTTCTTAACATTAAACAGTCTTTCATTTGTTTAGCTTCTGTTTCTCAGCACAAACTTGCCATGCAGTCATGATTCACACCCACATTTGCTCTTTGCGGGTTTGTTAAACTTTAATCTATACTATCCTTTTGAAGCTACAGAGTGTTTCTCTACGACTGATAAAGTGCAGATGAAAAACTGTTGTGTACACCCGGAGAAGAGAACCAGAACATGCATGGACACGTGGCAATGTAATAACAGAATAAAGGCAAGCTGATTAAAGTGCATACTGACATTTGCTTTCAAAAGCTGACCTATGTACTAGCAGACTGACTTTCCCCTTTAAAGTAAAAGCAAGAGAGGCTCGCCTCCTAGAGGCTCTCTGTGGCATAATTTGTGTATTCCTGCCAAAAAAAAATATATAAATCAAAATTCCCAAATTCAGAAAAACTAAAGAAGTCTGAATTCCTGAACAGAGTCTGTAACTGCAAGGAAGCTCCAAAGTTTACAGATAATGCTAATTATTTATGTGGATTCTCTATCTGTAACATGCTGTCAAAAAAAACACTCAGGTACTAAAATAGAATTCTAAAGGGGTCCTCCATGGGAGGGGCAATAATTAGACTGACAACAAAGCTCCTATGACAACAGGAGCTTCGCACATATAATTTACAGATCAAACTTGACCCTAAATAAAAAAATAAATAAACTATCTGGCTAATGTGTTCACATATACTGATGATCTGTTACAGGAAATGTGGTGTTAGTTGCCTATCTTTGGCTAAGATACTCTGTCGAAAGAGACTCTAGGTTTCAAGAGTATCTATTTGCTGGTTAAATAAGGGAATAGCATTCTCTCTTGAAGTGTTAGCTGTCCGTCATGCGCACAGTTTGGAAAGCCGAGGGAGGCTCATTCACACAGACATCAAACTTTCGCTTGCATGTTTGCTGCATGGGTGGGCGTGTATGTGTCTGCCATCAGTTATGCTGTATCACACCACGGGTCTCTATATCTGTTGAAGCTGATTAGCTGGCAGTGGAACTCGGTGAGTGCTTTGGGCATGGGTGCCACTTCCTCCCATTGACTCCTCCCACTGTAGTACACCTGAATAGGTAGTAAGAAAGCATACAGTAGATAGTAAAATTAGTAAAAACTAAGAATGCAGGTGTGGTCAGACATTCTCTCATCATAGGCATGAATATCATGGTAATTTGTGGTTTCAAATGATTTCTTTGAATTGTGCTTTTTCCAGACTGGAATGATTGTACACTATATACATGTTTATTAACTTTTTTTTTACAGAAAATTTGGTTGCAGAAGTTTAAATTTGTTTTTGTATTTTCTCTAATCCATACAGGGTCAAATGTATACATACAGGTTTAAATATATACATACCCCCACTTAAATCTGAGGGCACTGAAGATCCTACAAGGCCGAGGCCTTTTAACTTCTCGTGAGTGATCATTATCAACTACAGCTGGTAGTTTTTCTTTGAGAGCAGTCATTGGATTGACTAATACTCAGAGGAATGGAAAATTCCAGGGAATTCAGTGAAGATCTGAGAAGAATTGCTGATTTACACAGATGAGAAGGTCTCTTGGAGGTATTTCTAAACAACTGCAGATTCCAAGATCATCAGTTAAACAATTGTATGTAAGGTACAAGTCACCCAGTTCTGTCACCACCACCTTGCCAAGGTCTGGAAGAGGACCTTTGCATGTTCAGGAATAACCCAGGAACCACCAAGGCTCAAGTCTGCCATGAACTGGAAACTGCTGGAACAACAGCGTTACTGTCCACAATGAAGCAAGTTTCACATTTCACATGGACCAAGAGGATGCTGACCAAGACAGAAGTTCCTTCTCAAAACATGACTGAAATTTACAGCTGCCCACATGGACAACCAGGTCTATGCCAAGAATCCAAGCAATTTAAATAAACTCTACTATTTCTGCAGAGAAGAGTGGTCAAATATCTGGAATTGTACCAGAAGCTTGTTGATGGCTACCAAAAGTGTCTGCAGCTTGCAAAAGTACATTTAACCAAATATTAGTAATATATTAGGATGTCTGTATGTATTTGAGCCTGTATGCATGCCTTTGTCCCTGAGTAGATTGCAAATTCCCTAAAAGCCCAAAATTACCATGACATCCATGCCCATAAAGAGTCTGTGTAAACTTCTGTCTGGGTCTGGGTCAAAGGTAAAGGTCATTCAGTTCCTAGCAATAAATATGTGAGTTTTCTATCCTACCTGAACCTCATCAGTGATTTCATCAGGTGAATAGTCTCCACCCAGAATGTAGATTCTGTCTCTCATGCCCACTGCTCCGGCATTGAACCCAGCGCATTCAAATGATCCTTCACCCTTCCAGACGCAGGTCTCTGGGCAAAAACTGTAAACCTGAAAGGAAAAAAGGGACACTTTTACACAAGCTCAGTGTATTTTACCACAGAATTAAGCTTCAGAATCTTTTTAAGGCTATCTGGCTGCAATGGCATGACTGATAAACTAAACTGTGGCTCACTTTGTATGTAGATAAGTCACAGAGGTGCAGTGTCTTATTAATTGACACAGCCTTGACCAGTGTAGCGTGGAAGAACTGGCCAAACTCTGCCACCAGGCGGCTCCACTGGTCCTGCAGGGCGTCATAGCAGAAGAAGCAGTCGAGCGAGGGGTTAAAGGAGTCAGTGATCTCCACCTCTGACCCCAGCGTATAGATTACACTGCCACAAGCACTGGCCTCAGGGTAGAAGATAGCAGTGGGAAGTGGACTGACAGAGCACCAGGTCTGAGCCAAAGGGTTATAATACTCCACCTAAAATCCAACACCGCACATAAATTAGATCAACACTGTTGGCCATGACTGATTCCATGACCTATTAATGGAAGCATATCCCAACCAACACTGTTACCTCCAGCAGACTGGGAGCCCCCCCTCTGGATCCCTTGGTCCGTCCTCCAATGACATACACTCGGTCCAGGCATGTTACGGCTGTGTGCATGGTTCTGGGCTTAAGCATGGCAGGTGCAGGTGTGCGGGTTAATGTCACGGGACAGAAGCACCAAACCTCATCAGTGGCATCGTGGAAAGGTTCAGCCACGTGGAGGCGTATCGCCCGGCAGCAATTTCCCTGGCAACCACCTGTGACAAACATCTTCAATCCAGTAGATAGCAGAAAAGATGGTGATCAAACTCTTTAGTCAATAAGAGCAAAGAGTAAGATAAGATTATGCTTTTTCTAGTAAACAGCACTATATAACTATAAAGAATATTCACAAATTGACAGTTTATGTAACTAATGTCTGGACTGCTAGATTAAGCTGCAGATCTGTTGTAAACCTTGCCTTCTCAGCATAGCTGGTAAGGTAAGATCCTGGTGGATCTGGCATCGTAGCTGTCCCCTCTTCTTGCCCTGCTCCCAGCTCTTTCCACTGGTCTGTTTCCAGACAGTAGCAGAAGGTGTGCCGGATCTCTCCGTTTTCCTCTGTCTTGTGGATGTAGATATAACTCTGCGTGGTGGCAGGCCTAGCATCAGTGAGCAGGCCATTGTGCTTTGTCTGTCTGCTCTGGGCTTCTGATGCAAGGGCGAGACAGGACTCATCGTTGCAGAGGAGAGGGTCAGAATCACACAGAGACTAAGAGAGAATGTAAGAGTCAACACAGGAAAGGTGATGCGATCACAAATCTGCAAACTGCATAAAGTCTTTAAACCCCGTGCAGGTAAAGGTTTGGTTGTACCTTTAGTGCAGGTGCAGGAAGATGGTGCAGCCGGGTCAGAGACAACAATCCCGGCAACAGCTTCTGTCTTCCTGGGAGATCATGACGAATCCATCTAAGGAGAGACACCACCACTGCCTCCTCACTGGGCACGTTTAGAGCATCTGACCTGAGGCACAGCTCCAAGACATCAACCTGAAGAGATTTTTTTTAACGTGATGTATTTGTCAGCTTAAAAACATGAAACAAGAAAAATGTTTTGTTACTGATATAAGAGCAGATTTAATGACAATATATTGTGTATAAAATGTTGCAGAGGAACAGTTAGCTTAACTATTGGGCTTGTTAATCAGAATAAACTTGGTTTTCGGATACATCATAAAACAATAAGAGTTTGATATTTTTTTGAGTTTAATGGATTTCAGAGCTGTTATAAAAATGATGAGAAATCCCACCAAATATGCAAAAAATCCAACATCATTGGTGCTTTGAGCCTTAACTTTTTCTTAAGTCAGACATAATAAAGTGTGTAGCAACCGGATATAGAGAATAAATGATAACAGAGACTCTGATCAGCCTCTAGCCTTTCTCTGCATAGACACAATATTTAGGTGCAAGATTGGGTTTCACCTGCATATCCAGGAAGTCCTGCGTTTTGGAGAGTTCAAAGAAGTTCTGGACCACAAACTCGTTGGCACTTTGCAGGAGAGAGGCTGAGCCGTATCCCTCAGCCAGAGACAAGAGAGACAGACAATTATAAAGATCCATGGTTCCTATCAGGAAGTCGCTGCATGCTTTGGACAGGACAGACACCTGAGAGCACAACAGCAAGAGCAGGGAAATTTTCACGTTAAAATGACATTAAAGACCTCAGTGATGGGTCAAGAAACACTTATAAGTGTAGGGTTTCAGAAATTGGCATAAACGCAACAAATGCAACGCTGATCTCTACAGAATCCATAACTGAAATTAACCTGGCAACAAAAAGATAAGTGCGTAACTGATAGACTGTCAAAACTATAGATTTTCATTTTAAGTGTTCGGTCTTTAACTCTATACCCCTAATAGGAGTAAGATTTGAAGCTCTTTACGAACTGAGCAATTTCTGTTACATTTCAGGCGTGCTTAAAGAACAAAATGTTCAAACTATCTTAATCGTCATCAAACCACATCTTTATTGATATATACTGAGGTGTCAAAACTTGTCTTTTAAGGGTACAGGAGAGGTAGTCAAGTGTCATCTTTACGGGGGAAAGAGGTAAAAGGGCATTCTAGACATCCTTCTCCTGATCTTCTCAGTTTTCTCCTGTGGGATCCCAAGGTGCTGCCTAGCCAGGTGACAAATATAATCTCTCCAGCAGGTTCTGGGTCTACCTTGAGGTCTCTTCCCGGTGAGGCGCCTCTAATGCCCGATTAGGAGGCACCCTAACCACATGCTCAAACCATCTCAACTCCTTTTGAAATGCAGGAGCAGTGGCTCCACTCCAGATGTCTGAACTCGTTACCCTATCTGTAATGCTGAGCACAGCCACCGTGCTGAGGAAGCTCATTTTGGCCGCTTGTATTCATGATCGTACTCTTTCAGTAATTACTCAGCTCTCTCTTCACCACGACAGACTGGTACAATAACTTTTAATAATAACATTAATGATTTACTGCAGTATCCCATGAAGCCATGAAAAAATGAACGTGTTTAAGGGTAAATAGGAAGATGAAGCAGGTGCATTTCTACCTGAAGAAAAGAGGCGAGCTGAAACAACATGTCTACGTTGCCCTCAGTGATGAGTACCTCCCCAGAATAGGCAAAGTCCAGGAAAGAAGCCACTACTGCTGGACACTGATTACCCAGTGTTACTGAACCATCATCACGCTCTCGCATATCCACCTCAAACATGGCCCTAAACACAAGAGACATGAGAGAATTCATTAAAGAAAAAGAGATAGATAGATAGATAGATAGATAGATAGATAGATAGATAGATAGATAGATAGATAGATAGATAGATACCTGAAAAAATCACTACATGCTGCAAGAACACAGCGATGACAGGGAAAGCTGCGTTCCTGCACCTTAATAGTGAAATCAAACAGCAAGCCTCTCTCCCGGAGCGATCTGAGCATGCCCAGGAGCTGCAGTCCATGGGACTCAGACACCCGCAGCATTGTCCGACGCTCTGCGACCCCGTTGCATTGTGGAGCACTGCCAGGTCTACTGCTGGGTGGGCTGTTGCTGCTGCAGGGGTTGTGGGTGTTGGTCAAACACAAGGACAAGTCTTGATTTTCATCCATTATGCCAAAATCTGAAAAAAAGAATATAAAAATGATGCAATTTATAGTAATGGAGTGAGTCTCTGAGAGAGACACACACAGAGGGAATAAGAGATACAAGAATGCAACAAACTACTTTACATGAACAGATCTGTAACACACAGTCCAGGCTTCTCTACCATTCAGACATGCAGTAGTATCATTGTGTCTGGCACACTGAGTGTCTGACACGATTACTGCATTCAAGATAAGCACATTAGACACTACCTGAGATGATGTCTAGACGTTAAAAGTCAAAAATATATGAGCATAAAATGCGTGAAATATGCAGCTAGTGAGTCTGAGGCAGGACAAGTAATACTCACGACAGTGTCAGCACCACGGAGAGCTCTCATGCTATTCTAGTTTCCGGAAGCCTGAAATCACGCGAGGTTTCGCTCGACTTTTTGTTTTTCGCGTTTAATTGTCTTCTTTCTGTCATCTTGTTGGCTGAATTCGCGTTTTTTCCTAAGAAGAATAATGCCCGTGTCTCTTTTACATCCCCCTCATTTATTTTCATGTGTACTCTTTCTTTATAGCAGAAGAAGGCGCAATGGCCGCTGGGAACTGTAGTTCTCCTCTATTGGTCGGTTATTTCTGGCGCGTGTTCTCTGGCAAGTTGCAAGTTTAGAACAGTTAAGGTTCAGGAATTATACAGGTTAGCTTGCTTAGTTAACCATGCGTGCTTACTCTGTTGCAAATGAAAATATATCTCAAACATATCAAGTCACAGGGAACACTGGCAGAACTTTACTCCTGTCTGCTTCTCATTGACTCTGTTGATGCAGTAATATTTCTCACCACTGGGTGACACTGCCGTGCTGCAGAGAAATTATTATGGCGACGCATAGGACAACAGCCTTTGAATCTGAACTCGTGAACGTGAACTTAAAGCGGTCTATCCTACCTCACAAACCATCCTACCCGTTGTTTATGAGCATACGCTGCGCATGCGCGTAACACAAACCCCAAATTTACATCGTTTTTTTTAACCCATTGTGAATATTTCTTATGGTTATAGGTAGGGTTATGGTTAGGGATAGGGTTTGTATTAGTCACAAGTCGCCGTCAAATTATAACACGGGTAGGATGATTAGTCAAAGTAGGACGGTTTCTCAGAACAACGTCTCACCACCACAGTGACATAAAAACACACTCTTGAAAACGCCTGAAAAACATGATTACAGTATAAGAGCTTTTGTGGACACAATTAAATTCTTCTTATTCTGAAGATTATTATCATTATTACTATTATCATTATTATTATGCTATTACTACACAAAACCTGGGCTTAATCATGGATAAAATGCAGTCATTATACTCTATATGCTTTATCCTCCTTCATCGTCATGCAACAGACCATCCTATAAAAGTCAGAGACCGTCCCATTGTTGAGAAACTGGAGTAAAATCAGAGTAAACGGGCAGCACATACTAACGCCATTTACTGATTTCAGTTTTTACGAGACTGCTCTAAATCGGTGTACATATTATCGGGCTATTATCAGAGCCTCTCCAGTTTATATTATGGTGGGTCTGGCCCCCTCCTCTCTCTCTTGCATCCCTGCATCCCTCCCTCCCTTCCCTCCCGGCAGTGCATCCCCATCCCCCACACTGTGGCCGTCTCTCCGGGTGAAAGCTGTCTTCCCAGCGCCACTGGCCCGACAAAACGCTGCTGTAGCAGAGCCAGTCCGCACCGACCCGAGGCAGCACACTCACACGGGAGAGAGCACGTACACATTCGGGGAATCTTTCTGTTTTTTTCCCATTCCGTGGTCGACCGAGTAGCTTTGGTAAGTCTTTTATGCTGTTTATCACGAAGAGGAGGAATGTCCATGTGTTTTCTTAATGCTTGTTCGGGTTTTTTTTTCCTGTCTTTTTTTCCCTCCGTATCCCTTTAATTGTCCTCCGTGGTGGCTACGGTGGGGAACTAGCGGGCTAAGCTAAAGCGGCTAGCTTAAACAGCGGAGTTAAAGTGATACTACTTGGAGCATGTGTCAGGGTTTTTTGTTGTTTTGTTTTTTTACTTTATTTGTCGTCCGCCAGGCAGTAAGGTTAGCAGCTGTCCTAGTGTGTTGCGGGTCTGACCTGCTGCGAGTGGTTTTCATTGTCATCTGCTAATTTTGCCCCAGCTAACTTGCTAATTAGCGTTTTTTTAAAGGGGGGCAGCGTGTGCCGAGGGATGCAGGGATGCTACGGCGGGTTAGCGGCTGGCTTTTCAGGCTAGCACACAAGCTAAGCTAACGTTAGTATTATGTGACCCGTGCAGATTCCTGCACGGAGTGTTTCGGAATGGATGGATCGCCATGCTAACGGTGGCTAATCTAGTGATAATTGGCAAGATGGCATCTCGGAGTGGTTATCTAGAAATCGGTGGATTTTCAAAATGGTGTCTTAAGCTTGTTTGAGTGTGACCATTTTTGTCCAACCATCGCTGTTTTGGCTTTGCTTGCTATCTCTGGTATGCAGTGCACTGCCAGTGCATGCCACACTCTGACTGATATAACTACATATTAACCACTGAAGTGAGGGGTAAATACAAACGCCTCCAGGCTGCAGTCGCCACCGTGGAGAAAATGACTGTTTCTGGAGTTAAATTTGTCAAGAGTTTGGAGCTAAATCTAGGGGAAGGAGACGAATGAGAGAAGTAGGAAAGGTCAAAATGGGTAGAAAAGGTTTACTCCGCATATGCAAATATTTGCACACTGGATTAAAGTGGCTAACTATGTCAGTGCCCATCAACTCCTGCCTGGGCTCATAACAAAGGTGTACTTTATCTGAATGTCACTTACACTAGGCCTTAGCTGCTGTGCAGAGATATCCACTGCAACTTATGCACGTTGTCATTACTTATTCATCTCCATTTTATTTAAATCTAATTGCTTTTTGTTGTATACAGTATAGGAAACCAGTGAACATGCCAGTTCCAAGTGCACTACTCAGGGTAACATATGCAAGCTGGATTATTTATTCATGCCTAATGCAAAGAGCAGTGGCAGAAGTTAAAAAAAGGCCCTTTTTTAAAAACCTGATAAAACCTCCTTTGTTTGTAATGCATATACTACAAGATTTGTGCTTAAATAGTGCCAATCAGATAGAATTATTCCAAATGTTAGAGGTGATTATTTATTTATTTATTTATTTATTTATTTATTTATTCTCCTCCTTTTTGACTAGTCTTATCAGTGAAGTGAATCCTCTTTGCCATCATCTCTTTTTCCCTTTTTTGTAGGTGGGGGGGGGATTACTTGCTTTAGTCACTGACTACTAATCCCATTTAATTCAAGAAGCCTTATCTGTCTAAAGGGATTTGTGAGATGCTACTGTTGTTGGCTTCACCAGAGCATTACTGTGTAAGCAAACTATGTACATTTAAAATAATAGTCTACGATCGAGACTGGAAGACGCACACTGCTCCGTGGATGATAGACATTCAGTGACTCTAAGTCATTCTAATAGGTGATACTTTCGTCCTGTTTGTAATTATGACATCTAGAAATACTTCCCTTTGTGATAGGGGGGGCAGCATAAATCTTATTAATATACAAACAAGGAAGTCTTTGTTAAAGGCTGACTTTATTTTTGTGACTCTAAATAAATCAACAGGCATCCACTAGAACTGCATCCACCAGATGAAAGTATATTAACTTAAAGGTCAGTGGTTCTCTTTGGGAGCTCTAGTCAGAAAATACTACGTTTGGGTTTTTTTTCCCACAAGATGAGAAGTAGTGTTGTTGCTATATGCTAAAGTTGATTCATCTGTCTACCTCGCTGGAGGAAGACGGTGGATGTCGTGTGGCTTTTGGCATGTGTGGGGCGCAGGCTCATGTATATGAATGGCAGGCTGTACAATGCAGCCATAAAACCGTCAGACTGTTGAAAGCGGGAGTCACTTAATGTTACGACAGACAGCGTTTCTGTAACAGAGCTTTCCAACACTTCATTCCTGTGTGGTTTGAACCACTTAATGATTTGCTCATCACAGATCAGCGAATGAAGCACTGAAAGACGGCAGCTTCCAGAGTCACCTTCATTTCCTGTGCCTCGTCCAGCTCACGGTCCCTCAACTTGACCTCCAGTAATGCTACTGTTCTTTTAGAGGTTAGCAGATGTAAACATTTCAATGGTTGGACAGTCTTAAAAAGATGGTTGCTGTACATGAAGGTTCATTCAACTGCATTTCGGGGACTCTGAATATTTCTGTTGTATAGGAATCAATCAAGTGGGGTTATTTATTTCTTCAGTTGTTCATTTGGATAAAATTTACATTGGAAAATTATAATAAATGTGTCCCAGTGTTTTGCCAAACAGTCTAAAATCAAAAGATGTCTAACTGACAATAATATTAATCAAAGATGGCAACAAAACTGAGAAAAAGGGAGCTTTTGAGCTTTTCCCTGAAAAGTAACATTGGTTATTACAGCATTATCAGACAAATTGGCCACTATTTTATTCCTGATTAACTATCAGTCAAAGCAATTAAGCTGCACTTAAAATAGACTTGCAAACCAGTCGTAGGTCATACCTTCATGAAATCCACATGAAATAGTGATTAAGCATTGAAAATTATTTTTTGTTTTATTAAGTAATGCCTTAACTAGACCACAGAGAAGATTTGTGGAAGTAGTGAAGGAGGATATACAGAGGGTTGATGTGACAGAAGAGGACACTAAAGAGAGGGTGAAATGGAGGCAGATGATCCGCTGTGGCGACCCGTAAAGGGAGCAGCCAAAAGAAGGAGTAATGCTTTAATTTCTTGCTAAGGGAAAACAAAAGAAATTGTATTTTTCTACTTGTTGGTTTGAGATGACATTTAGCGCACCTGTACCACTGTGCCTCATAGTCATACATTGGGAAACAATTCTCACCTTACTGCCTGCGTGCATATTACAGTTTTGTTCTACATCAATATATTGTGGATTAAAGGGCAGATATGTTGTCCCCCTGCTTCGGGAGTGAAAGGAGACACAGATCCCTGGAAGGGTTGTGTCAGGAAGGATGTCTGGCCTGAAAGTCTGTGCTAAATCAAATATGTGGATCCATCCTCTGTGGTGACCTCTTACCAGTAAGGGAACAGCTGAGAGAAGCTTGCAGTGTTAGATCCGTGACATTGCAGTGGCTTTTTCCCTATAAGTGAGAGGTGGTGGGGAAAAAAAAAAAGGCATTTTACAACAACACATTCTCCTTTTGTTTTTGAGGTAGTTGCAACATACTGAAAGGCACTGACTGTTTTAGTTTTACTAAAACGGACACACCATCTGATGATACATTTGTGCATTGCAGCTGATTCACTTAAATAGTATTCAGTAATCAACTCTATAAATGTCTGTAAGAGATGTAGGCGTACTTTCCCAGCAGTTACTTGGTCCACTGATCTCGCTACAAGGCCTCTCAGCACCACTTGAATGACTCATTTTTCAGTTCTTATTCAGTTATTAACTGAAAATGAGGTTTTTAGATGTCCACTATTAAAAAAAAAAACAAAAAACATTGTTTTTATTTTAGAAAATGTATAGAGGTCTTACAGAAGTACATTTTTTGATGTTTTCATAGTGTGATGAAAGTAGGATAAGAAAACGTAGTGCTCTTATTTTCCCTGTAACTACTACACAGATTTACACTGTGTAGCATCATCCTACCACACTGGTTCAGTCAGATCGTCGTTTCTCTACGACAAATACATTTTGATGTAAGTGTATGCATACACGCATACAAACGGCGGCAGGTGAGAGATGTCAGAGGGAATAAAGCATCAGGATAAAAGGTTGAACACAGATCCCTGGAGGCAAAGTTGTAATGCATTCAGCTGTCAGTCGTACTGCTTGTACACATGCACATATGGACATTCACATGCATCTGTGCCGCAGGCTGGCTATTCATTAGTGATACCTACAGTCATTACATATTCTTTTTATGCTATTCTACTGTAGCAGCTTTTGAATTTAACCTATACAAAGAATAGCCATTTTATTAGGAACAACTGACTGAAACTTAAGCACAGTCATACAACAGTTGTACAAAAAATCTTAACATTGTGAATGTGATAATGTTGAGTTTTTGTTGAATCTACTATAAAGAGGCGTTGATTCAAATAAATGAGAATTTGGGTAGTTTGCAATATTTTTTTAATTGTTTTATCCACCCCTTTGTGTCTGCGAGACTTCGTAGAGCAGAGCTATTCTTATAAGCCTTATTAGTTTTAGCTGAGTCTATAGAGACAACATTTGATCTTTATTACTGAAATACAGTAGATGTCTTGTAGTGACTGCTGAGAGTTTTTTGTGGTGTCAGTAGCCATTGTTGCACTGCATCACACTGCAGGACCGTAACAGAGTGGGTGTTATGAGCAGTCAGAAAGAAAAAATATTGTATGAGGTGAAGTGAGGACATTTCTCTGGCTTTAAGTTGAGTGTATCTGTATCTTGACACTCTGTCAGGATACATGTGCTCCTACTGCACATCGGTTTCTCGTGTAATTATATTGGATTGGGACACAGTGTTTTTGATTGACCCCACAAACTCTGTGGGTATGTACTCCTGTAAACAAGAGCTAGACTACACTTGGGCCACTTCTTAAATAGGTAAAGACAGATAGGAAAAAAATGTAAAGCATAAAATTCATTTTGGTTGATTGATTTTTAAAGTGGATTTTGTTTTACAGTCATCGTTCTGTGCACAGTGGCTCACTGTCACAGTGTCAGGGCTTTTCTGGGACACTTAATAAGATCAAATCCAAAGTTATTGCTGCACTGGCCATTCAAGTGCTTCCCCTAAACGATGTCAGACCACATAAATGTAATAAATATTGATTACTTAAGCTATGTGCGCTAGTTTTAGACCACCACCAGGACAACTGTCTCTAAAACAAACAAAAAGTACTTGTTGATGGTAGATGGTAAATGGACTGGTTCTTACATAGTGCTTTTCTACTCCACTAGAGCACTCAAAATGCTTTATGAAACACGTCTCATTCACTCATTTACACTAATTCATACAAGCCCTTTTTCTATGCTTTTTCTACCTAAGTGCTTTCTGTTTAACATTCACACACATTTACACTCCAGCGGATGCATCGAAGAGCCAATTGGGGTTCAGTATATTGCCCAAGGATACTGTGGAATGCAGACTGAAGGATCTCAAACCACCAGTCTTCCGATTAGTAGGTGACCTGCTCTAGCTCCTGAGCTACAGCCCTGATGATCATGATATAGTTTAGGTTTGGTTTTTGGCTGCTTACACACCCAGCAGATATGGAGTGACAAGAGCACTGGTGTGAATGGACAGCACTCTTGAAATAAGTCTGTCTTAGCTAAGTGTTTCAAATTCTCCACCAGCCTTCAGTGTGTATACTTGTTAACCAGGACAATGAGCAATGCTACTAATAATCCTTTTCCACTATTACCTACTCTTTGTTATCTGGCACTTTTTTAGTACCCAATTGGCCGGGGTTCCAAGCAATCTGAGGTGATCCAAAATGTGACGCTAAAAGACTGCATGCCACTGCCTTTACGAAGATCACAACCGCCATTTTTGAATTCCAGCAATGAGGGAAATGGCTACACAAAAAACCACAGTGGTCCCTGAGTCTGGAAAAAAGCCACACACTGAGCAGCAGGTGTACCATCACCTCAGTGTCGTCCTTTTTTCGGTGTTCAAATGCCGTCACGGGACTTCCAACCATGCTGCTATTACGACCCTATACACTTTAGGTAGTACTCGACTATAATGGAAAAGGACTGAAGGGTACAGTAGAGTCAGGTACTAGTGGAAAACATGAAACATTGGTCTTTAGTAACGTATAGAGCTATACCAATAAATTTACTAGTCTTTATTAGCTTATTGCAAGTGTGTTGATATCTATATGTTAGAGTTGGGAAATTTGCTTCATAGTCCAATTATCCTATTCCTATCCTATTATGATTAATGGCAGAGGGGCCAACCATTATGGTGTCTTTATTTACCCTTTGTAACTGTGTGTGACCTAAATACACACACGCTTACACAAAAAAACAAAACGAAAATAAAATATGTGGTGAGTCAAAGAGAAACAGGAACATGAACAAAGGGGGTTATTTTAGATCTCCAGCATTAAGAAATGTTTTTGCACATTGACCTAAAACACTGACTGATTTGGCCAACTTCAGTTAGTTAAATTAAGCAGTTGGATGTCAGCTGAACTTAGACCTGTATTTCTAACTCATTCTGTGTGTGTGTGTGAGTGTGAGAGGGAAAAATCTCACCCGTCTCTTGTGCGCTCTTCACCATCTTCTCCCCACACACAGATGAGTTTTTCTCTTAGAAAAATGGCCAGTGGAAGGAAACGGTTAGGTGGGTGAGATAAACGAGCGTCTCTGCAGAAGCAGTCACATTACGCTCTGATTTTTTTTTTTTTTAAATCAATCAAAAAGTCTAAAATATCCTCCTACTATTTATCTCTCATTTGATGATGATGGTGATGGATCACTGTAGACACAGCACACGGGCACACAAGTACATAATTAAGCGTGTGCACTTGCATGTGCACGCCCAGGCACGTCTGTATTGCAAGTGTCAGTTTTAGGTGGAGATGCGACTTAAAATTATGGCTTTGCAGTTTATTGCAGAGGTATAGCTGTTAGCTCTGACCATCACTGATCCTAATCGGCCATCAACACAACCTTGTTAGCTGATTGATAATAAGAGTAGAGAAATGCCAACTAGGTCTGAAGTAGTACAGTATCTGCTTTTCTTTTTTCTTTTTTTTTCAACAGATAAGATAAACAGAACTTAAATTTTTGGCTGTGTTGAAAAGGTTACTATCATGTTAGCTCTTTGCACAGTGGCTCAGTGTCAGGAGCTTTTTGGGATACTGGAAAATATCAATAGTTTTAGAATTATTTCTATAAAATGTGTAGCTGCTTAGGGGTAATACTGATTGTCCTCGGAAAGCCAGGAAGAGTTAATTCACCCACTCACAGTAATGTGAATAAATAGAGGATATTATGGTGTGCTGTAGATGATTGTCTTGCAGTGTTTTGAGATTCAATGTATCGTGATACTGTCATTATTGTGGGCAGCAAATTGTGATAGTATTCTCTTGTGAATTACTGTGATTCCCACTCACATTGTCATTGCATTTGAAGACGACGAAATGCTAAAGGTTTCGTGTCAGTTTTGTTCTTTGAGAGCTGCATCCTCAGACAGACGTGGCCCACAGAGTGCCACATTACTATAGTGACACCTCGGTGTGAAGTGCGCTGTGGAGTACTTCAGAGTGTCTGACAGGTTAGAACAGGGAGGGGAAAAAAACCCCAAACTGCAGGCTCGGTCCTCTTTGGCACGCAGAAAATCAATGCTGAGAAAACAGAAAAGTGTGCCGCTGTGATCAGTAACTGTTGCACGCCCCCTACTCATTAATAACAACAATTTTGTGCAGGGACTCTGTAAAACCTTGCTGCTTTCTATATTAACAGCAATATAATGGTGTTCTTTTTTTTTTTTCTTCTTTCCCTCCACCCATATTTGTCGAGTCCCACCTTCACTGCAGGCAATAATGCCTGTCTGCTGTTAATACTGCCTCTGAGAATTGATTGTTTACCTTGGGTTTAACCACCAAGTCCTAGCTCATAAAGCTGTATGGTCTAGTATGTGTGAGTTTTTGTGTTTGTGTGTATATACCTTTGTGTGATCGAATTATTCAGAATATGAATCCAATGGCAATCACATTTTGATATATTTAACATTGCCTATTGTAAAAGTTGTATGTTAAAACTCAAGTTTTAAATTTCATATTTTATTTTGCATGATGGATTTATGTACTGTCTACAAGTAAAATGTTTCATGGTATCAATGGATACTCTATTTACAAAGCCTGAAGGTGTAAGAGTGCACGCTGACAAAAACATCTCCACTTTTCCTATTAAACTGACAAAGAGATGCTCTGTTAACCACATCTTTTGTGGTACACTGCCATCACAACCACAGGTGCTTATAGATAAGTGGCAGTACAGGCCAAGCTGCTGTGAGTGCTGTTGCTAGGGTTAAGAAAAAAAAGCCCTGAAGTCAGGGCTGTAACATAAGAAAACATGCATTAACATGGTTATTTGTTCTTGATAGTGCCGTAGTTACTTGTCAGCAGATTAGACGTGTGGCTATAACAGCATCTGGTTATAAGCTCTAAAGTTATGCCAGCACTTTCTCTCTGATAAACAGTTTGATAGCACTCTCGTATCACATGGGAGTTTATTTTGCAGTTGCCCTGAAATGTCTAACATTGACAATGTTAGAACGTTTCAGTAAAAGCTGCTAACAGAAGCTAACAACATTAAAGTTCAGTTCAGCTTCAGTAACACAATTATCAGTTAGAAATGTGCTTTATTAACTCATCGATTCATATCAGACTTGCATATCAGTCTCCTCAAGAGTAAATAGACATAGGCACGCCACATATGGCTTTTTGACAGCAGAGGTAAACAGCAGACCAACAGGCTAGATCTCCTACAGATAAATGCTGTCCAGAGCATTTGAGGTGACTCGAGGTTAAACTTTTTTTTTTTTTTAAAGGTCTGAACACATGTAACTGACACATAAAAACAGTGTGCAAAATGTTTCTTTTATAAATAGACCTTAGTAGATACTTACCAGCTGCGGGTACAGCTTAGGGTACAAAGGGTTAAAGCATTTTTGACAGAAGAAGTATTTGGTGGAAAATTATTGCAGGTGAGCAACAGTGACTTTATGTATTGTTATTTCAAATGCTGTTTATGCAGAGCCCATGAGTTTCACCGCATGCAGCCATCAGGTCTTACAGTGGAAATCCTCTCAGGTTAATTCACTCCCAGCTGCATTAAACTGTGAGAAAATACTAGCAGCCTTATGAATATTGTGGAGCCTTTTCTGTCATTAGAACCACACTGTACTGTTAATCTGTAGAATATCCTGTTATTAAGGATGTGCATGATACCTGATTGCATGTGTGTGTTGTGGTTTTTTTGTGTGTTTTCTTTATTGGGGGGGGGGGGGTGGTGTCTTTAGATCCTTTAACCTCCATTTATCACCTATTCAACACTTGTTGTCTGCTCTTTAATGCGTGACTGCAGTCTCACTGAGCAATTAGCGTGGCTGTAGACTTCCAAGTTTTTTTCCTCTGCTGTTCAGCCCAACTGCCGTTACTTTAATTTCCTAGTTGCTGTGAGAACTCATTAAAAGTCATATTGTTTGATGCCGTCTTTTTAAAAAGTTAGACAGAAGCTGCTAATGAACACCTTTAAATAAACACTTACCACCCACTTTCCACTTTCTTTTAACCTCAGCGAAGGTAATGCTGCTAACCTTTTGCTCTTCAGCTTCAGCATGCACTGTTAATTTTAGTATTGTAATCACATCATCTATTTTAAGAGAGGAAAAAAGTTACTCTTGTGTGTTGATATTTTGGATATTTTATTCCAAGCATGTTGCAGTCAATATTACTCTTTACTGTAGCGCAGGTCTTTGAAATGTCTAACGCTAACCAGGGTAACAATCTCCATAAATGGATACTGCTTCTCAACAGTCTAGGTGCTTTAGACGTGGAAGTCATTCCTATTTTCTGTTAGGACTTTACTCAATCTAGGAATGCAGACCCATGAGGTGTTTGACTGATGAGATGATTCAGGAAAAGAGAATAGAAGAGGAGAAAGGCAGTGCGGAGAAAAGGGGAGATGCTGTCCCAAAGTGAATAGTACTGTCCTAGATCTAAAATAGCCCAGAGCTGCTTGGAGCTCATCACTGCAGGGCAGGTCTGATTGTGTAGAAAGACGGGGGTGTCATCAGGCATTCAATCACGCTGCCTTTCAATGCTGCAGCATGATGGATTTGTTTCTTGGACTTGATTATAGATATCAGTTCTCATTGAGATAGCAGGCACTGGTAGTCTCATCCTTCAATCTGTGTTTTGTTATACATCTTGCTGCATCATTCTTGTTTGGATTTTTGCTGTACCCGAGGCCCAGAAAACAGACCTTTTGAACCTATAAGTGAGAGGATGCACCATGAACACATAATGTTTCACAGGTGTCATGTCATAGAAAATTAATTTCAGGATTTTGGGGGGGATTTAAAACGGCTTTATTGTTGGGAATTAGTTGTCAACGGTAAGTGGTTTTTGTTTGGGGGTTTTTAGCCAGGGACTAGAGTATGCAAATTTTCAGCAACCTCGGCACACACCACAGTCGGACTGGTAAGTCTCAACTATTTTCAATTCCGAGCTGGTCCATTTTATACGTGTGTAACCTGCCATATGCAGATTGGCACAAACACATTCCCACACAACACCATTAAGCCACACTTCACTGGCTTGGAGGTTCTTTACTATGAGTGAAGAAGACACAAAGCTTGCACTCTGTAATGCATGTACCTAATCAGACACTTGCTTGTTCTCTTTTACCTCAGAATTCAGATATTACTCTTGAATCAGTGTTCCGGTGATGGTAGCTGCAAAAGCAAGGGAGGGAGGCTTTCTCTTCCTTCTTAGCAAGTTAGTGCCATTCATGCAACACTAGCAGCACAATCACAGATAGATGCCGGTCAGTTCTCTCTGTGTGGCTTATTTAGTGAGTCAGAAATACACAACAGTGGCACTACAGTGTAGATGTTGTACAATTTTACTACTGTTTATGTTTACTGCTCCAATCTTGGATTGTAAAGTCGGGGTTGGTGGCGTTTCTCCAACTTTCTCAGAGGGAACTCCAACTCGAGCGGGTGTTCCAGCTTAAAAAGTCAGACTCTGATACTGGGATTTCCAACTTCCCATTTCAAAATGGAACGCAGCTTTAAAACACTGTCATTCAACTGAACGTGTCCAGAATAAAGAGGCTAACAAACGGAAAGTGGCTAAAGCTAAAGCTAGCTAGAGGTCAGAGCCAGCCATAAGCAGCAGCCTGTTCTTGGTATGAGCAGTGAAAAGAACCAAAGCAATTACAAGGAAAATTATGGCCCTGGAGGACCAGCCGTTCTCCATAATTGAAAATGGAGCCTTCAGAAATTTGATAAATTACCTCGGCTTAAAATACACAACACTGAGTAGCTGTTACTTTTTGGATGGCGTAGCCTGCAGAGCAGAGGAGCCTACCATTACGTTAGTGCTATCCGCCCTCCATTAAATACAGTGTATGACCCAAACATGCACAGGAGAGAAATAAGAGTCATCGACTCTTTCCAACAGAAACGAGCACCTCGGCCGATGTGCACGTATTACATGCTGATGATGATGACGGATGGATGTATCTACTCTACACACATATTAACAAAGTGTGCAGAAGTCCAGGCATGCAAACTTGTGCGCACCCAGATGCATCTGTGTTTCAAGTGTTATATGAGGTGTGACATGAAACTGTAAATTGGCAGATTTTTTTTAAAAAAAAGAAAAAAAAGGGCGTCATGAATAAGAAAAAGACTGGTAATAATAATTGAGTTCCTCAATGTAGAAATTAAATATTTGCCTTGATTGGCGAGCTGTCTGCTGTCACTGTGTTGATCATTGACCGCTGACTTCTAACTTTATTGGATCAATTAATACAGGTAAAGGTTCTGAATTTATACTGGAAAATAATGTAAATACCTGACATTTGTTGTGTTCTATAAAGCTGTTGCACCTTTTGTACAAGTTGGTTAATTATTTGCACTTAATTTTTGAGTAGTTTTAGTGAAAGAAGATCCTGTTGTAGTTTGGGGGCCATTTTTAAAGTTTAATAATTTTTCTTATTATGAAAATAAAATTTTGAAGAAAATTTGATTTTGTTTTTTGTATTTTATATACTTCAGTTATAATGAATAGAAAGAAAATCTTAATCTGCAAAAACTCATTATCAGTGGGTCACCAGTTGAAATTGAAAGCAGCAAAGAAAAATTGCCATCAATGCACTTTTTATGTTTATTTTATTAAAATAAAAAGTGTGTGCTTTTTATTTATTTTTAAATTAATTGGTAAAGTGGAAAGCTGGAATCATTCATCATTATTTCAGCTTTAAAATATAATAAGTGGAAGCTAAATTAATATGCTACAGAACAAAATCTACAATTATAAAATCTAAACTGCTGCATTTTAAAAAAGCAATTTACAAACCAAATTACACTCAGCAAGTTATTGTCTTATGATTTTCTTTGTTTCTTAATCATATGACCCCAGTGAAGTGCTTTCCTTCTGGAGGACTTAAAAAACAAAGCTGTTCAGTACTATTCTCTCCCATGCTGAAGTGTGATAACGCCCACCGGTTTTGATTTGTTGCTTAAAGAGTAGATGCCTGGTGAGGTATTATGTGGGAGGATGGAGTCGGCGTGGGGGTTGTGGCGTATTGTACATGTTCTCCAGGAATGGTATTTCTTTGTGTGTGTGTGCGAGTACATCAAAGAGAGGGAGAGGTTTTATTCTTTCACAATCTTTCCCTCCTCCCTCATTATAGCCTCTTCTGACTCCCCCAGGCTGCAGGAGTCTCCCTTTATGGAGTGGAACCAACATTATTATTTTGAAACAAGCTCATATTTATATTGACGTCCACAAATTAACTTGAGTGTCACACAGACGTTAAAAGATAGACGGACACAAATACCAGCTCTGTTAGCATGCAGGCTTGTAAGCTGCGTTTTTGTGCTAAGACCTTGAGGCTATAGCTTTTGAGTTCAGCTAAAATGAAGTCCCGCTAATAGAGTTTAAGCCTAACAAAGTCCTGAAAAATTACCCAGGTTAAGCCTGGGAGTGGGAAGGTCTCCTTTAATAATGTCAGTCAGTCGTCAGTAAATCCTTGCTGTCTGCGTGTGTGTCTGTCTGTGTGTACACAAGACAAAAAAAAACATTTCTATTGTGGTTTAATGTAAGGGTTGCAGTTTCTGTGTGTTTTCCCTAACTGGTCTGAACATGCTAACAATAAATGCATTGAGTAATACAGAAAATATCATTATTTCCTGGGATTATTTTATACATCTAATAGCATGGTAGTTATATGAAACATATTCAAAAACCATATAATTGAAACATCAACATTTTAAGCTACCAGGATAAAAAAAACAAAAAAAACAATGGACTCTGCGGGAAACAGCTGTGCTTTTCACAAGGTTCAACAGAGGTTGCTGCCAGACAGAACAATGCCAAAGGACTGCCACTGCTGCCATTTCTAAAACAACAAGGCAGATTGAAGTCATTTTTTAAAATAGTGTGCTTTATAAATGGAAACTACAAACAATCTCCAAGATATCCAATTCCTCGGATGCACAAGTATTGCCTGGCCAACTTGGGTGGGGTCATCACAGAGGAAGTTATTTTGCCTCCATTGCAGCTGGATGCTTTTAAAAAAGACACCGCTCCTAAAAGATTAGCACCTTTTTGCTTTAGACGCGCTGTTTTCTAGTCAGAATCAATGCTCACTTTACAACAGAGGCTATTATTCCTCTGTCTTTATCCTTGCTAGCCATAACACTTGCATTATCAGGAATGCTGTTGCCACATCAGGTTAGCACTGACTGGTAGTTTCTCTTTTGTTTCAAGTAAGAAGTCCTGTATGTTTGTGGGTGAGGGTCTGGCATTGATGCTAACCAGGAAGCTGAACCTTAACATATGAAAAAGACACTAGTGGTAAAATTGCACAGTGGTTATAAGATAATATGAGGTAACTGTAAACAAAGCATGTTCAAGCCATTGTAAATTTAAATAAAAGTAAGGCTTTAAAACGCCTTCTTTTCCATGCACGGTTGGGTATATGTTCCAGATTGAGGCTGCCTCACTGCGACACTGCTTCATAATATCTGTTGCCCTCTCCATAGTCCACTTTACAGAGAAATCATTAAACAAAGTTGTCACAAAGCATGCCAATATGTACAGAAGCTCTAGCCTGCACTCATTGTGTATTGAGGCCTGTCTCACTGTTGTCAGATGAAGAGCCATCAGATATGGAGCTAATGTAATTTTCTTACCCACTGAGGGGGCCTTGTGAGTATAATATTCATTAGATGTCTCAGCCGAGCAGTGCCTCATCTCCTCTGCCTCCTCTGCTGCAGGATTTAAAAAAAATACTATTAAAACACCTACCAGAACCATATTTGAAACTTAAAATAGCTCACTGTGCAATAAAGCATGCTTCCACGATTGCAGGTGGGGGGAAAAATGAATGAAATCAGTTTTCGAATTTGAACACTGCCCAGTGAAGTCACCTGTAACAGTCGCCTACTAAACAGCATCTGTTGGTTTCTGTCATCTTTCAGTGCAAATCCAATTTTCTGATAATGTTTTTCATCATTGCAATGTCACAGTCAGGTAGAAGGAGAAAAAATTGAGTGAGGCGGTTATAGAGCCAAACGTGGTAACATGGTCATTGGTTTGATTGTCACAACCTACAGGAAAGTGTAATAGCTGTCAACAGATAAGTGAAAATGCTATCATCACAAGTGCAGTTTCATCATTGCTGTCAGAGCAGCAGTCCTTTGATTGATGGAGAGATGTTACACTGCAGCAAGCCCCGTGTCTTCAGTCAGATGTGTTTGGATCAAGGAGAGAAGAGCGAAAAGACAGATAAATCCATTTTTACAAAAAGGCTCAGCAAACAGAAGAAAATAGTCTGCAGTGCATCAGCATGGAGTTTAATGCAGGCAGTAAAAAGAAAAGCCACTTTGAAAAGCACAAATCTGGATTCAAACAGCAGTTGTGACCCGTTAGTCATTCATGACTATAGTTAACATACTGGGCTAGGAGAGCATCTCAAGGGGGGGAAATCACAACACTCGGTGATGTCCATGGTTTTTAGACTTCACGTAGGTATCGACGGCAAATAATTTTCATTCAAGGATTAAAAGCTGGTTTGTTTGTTTTTTTAGATTATGTTTGCTCAATTAATTTTGAGCTTCTGAAAATGTGAGACTGCATAAAAATGTTTGTAATTCCTGAAGATTTTGGCCTTAACTTACGTTGAATTGAAGCTGAAAATCTGCACTTTGATCCAGTATTGATTGTTTGATTTAAAATCAAAGCTAAATTACAAAAACAAACAAACAAAAAAGCCTCTGTCCAAAACACAAAAAATACTTATCTGATTGTAATAACTGGGCTCCAGTTTCTAAAACTAAAGACAGTTTCATTGATATGTAGTACTCTGTGATATCAGCTTGGTTTTGATTCCCTGAATATATATTGAAAAATATGAATTCTTCTGAATCAGATTGATGCTTTTTGCTACAAACGTGTCATGGTGCAAAGAAAAACCGTGGCACAGAAATGGAATATATGGTATAAATGTTTACCTGATATAAATAGATGGTGTAAACATATGGTGAGAGTATTTTCTTTTGGTCAAGGATGGCAATAATTAATGCTGTCATTATTAGTCTCAGTAATTAGGGTCTAAAGTATTCACAGTTTCCTTTCACAGACAGTTCAGTTATGCAGAAATGTAGTTGGCGTAGGTTGAAACAAGTCAAATAAAAAAAATTTTAGTTTAGAAATTAAAATTGCAGCAATAGAAGTGACCCCAGTATTCGTCACATCTAAGTGTAAGTAAGTAATTTCCCATAACGATTTGCTGTTCCTTAAACCCAAACCTGCCTATAGCGCTTACTTTTTGATAGTCTGTAAGCAAGTAAGGATGTGTTTTTGACCTTTCTGAAGTATATAAATGCATGGATATGTTTAGACTTGTATCTGCCCTTTTACAGCCTGTTCTACAAATAAAAGCAAAATCTCTCTTTCAGTCTCCCTCTGTATAGCAAGCGCACTCTGTTTAATGGTCTTCTACCATAATACAGTGCCGAACAGAAGGTCTTCTGGTTAGAAAGGGGCTTTTTAGGAGTACAGACCTCATCACCTCCCCCTGAAAACAAAGGGAGGCATGGTTGGACACTCCTACTCACCACATGCATTTCTGCAGTCCTCTGTTTCTTGTGCACACCCTCATTATGATGCTTTGTACGGCCGCTCTTGTTCTCCTGTTTTAACTTTTCATCACCTTTTTCTGCATTCACACGGGTGCAGTGAAACAGATGAACACACCCGTTTCTCGCTCCTCTATTCATCCAGAGCTGTTATTGTGTACGTGTGTGTTTTGAGGACAGGACCTCAGGGATGGTTTGTCTATGTGTTAATGGGATTTATAAATTTAGTTTTGGACACCTATAAGGTTTTTTACCTTATATAGTGTTACTGATTAATACTCTTACATGGCCTATTGTACCTTTTTATTTGATTTTAGTTTTTTTCATAAAAAGGCCTGTTAACCCAAATATTGAGAACTGGAACAAAACTGGGTTGTTTGTGGTTTCTTCTTTAATTAAGAATTTTTTGTGGAAAGACATTAAATAGTTTTTCTTTGTGCTTTGAAAACAACAGATGCCTACCAATCATATGAATTGTCCTTAATTTAACCTTGGTGAACCTTTTTATCTTGGACTTATTTTGTGACAATTTTTCAGTTTCCTTTTTACTTCTGTTCAATAACACATTGAAATTCATAGCATTGCTTTAATGTATTTTTAGCATCTTAACAGGATACAAAATGGGAGAATGTTAGGTAAAATGATCACACACTACTTCAGTAATGTTGACATCCAGGCTCTGGAGAGGCCCATACATGACTGATTATGTTCTATCTTGTGTGTTTTTCTATCCAGGTTTGTTTTCACTGCATTGGCAGTGTGTTTGGGATCTTTGTCACGCTGTAAAATTAAGCTTTTTTTTCCTGGTGGGTCAAAATCTGATGATACTTTTCTGTGTTGATAATTGGATCAATTTTGACAAGAAATGCAGCTCCAAACCACAACATGGCCTTCACTGTTTTTTAGAGATTTCTGTAGACAGTTATTACCGGTCTCCTGACCTCCTCCGTAGACATTGATGATGATTTTGATTCATCACTCCGTTCCCTTCCTAGAGAATGGCTGCTTGACAGCTGCCCGATGCATCTCCTGTATCATATAAGTCCTGTATCAGGTCTTATACGATGCTGGATACATGTACATGACTTTCAAATATTGTTCATCTGCTGTAGATATTTCTTTAGCTCGTCCTTCCATTTTTCCATTTTCCTCAGTATTTTCTAATAGCTCTTTAGGAATCACGTTGTTGGTGCAAAAATACCATCTTAGGCTGTGTTATCTTTGTTTTTTTCATAAGTTCAACCAAAGAAATGGGAACAAAGGAAGTGTTTTACTGGCAGGCTAGCAACAAAGTGCCTCAAGATAGAATTTTAGAAGTGATTCGTTGCTAAGTTGTCTGTGTGTAAACACATCGCTTCATCCCATGAGTTACGTGCCTTTTTTAAGCTTGAATGATTCATATGTCAGCGTTAAGTAGTTTAACAACAAAAATAATTTCTCTGTGCGAAAATGAGTGAAAAAGTAGCCAATGTACCAAGAAAAGGTTTGAAAGTTCTTCAGAAAGCCTGGAAAACTATTACCAAGATCACTTTAAAAAATTATAACAAAGTCTGGCTCCCTGGAAGCAAAATACAAAGAAAAGAGGGTGGTGCTAGGTTTTTGCACAGTACTTCAGTGTAACCGGGTTTGCACGTATCTCCAAAGAAGAGCTTTTGGGTGGAAAAATTTTTTTTTAAGATGTGCTTGTTAATTTGGGAGTTGCAATAATGAAAATTCAACTTTAATTCTGCTATAATCAAAGTGTTGTTTTGCATGCAGAGGTACTGATTAACTGAGGTAGAGAAGGCTAATGATAAATTAAACAACGAAGAGCAGTGAAGAGAAAAAGGAAGGTGCCAGTAGGTTAATCAATTCCCCTGACACATTCTTTAGCTATGAGACATGAGTTTCAGTAATGAGGCACGGCTTGCATATCACCACTCTTGTTGTCTTGCACACCCACAGACACACACAGGTTCATGTTATTTTGGGGGGGAAGGATGAGCATGTATTTTTAAAGGGGATTCGCGCACAAAACAACTGAAAAGCAACCTCACCCACGTGTTTTGTGCTTGCATCCATTTGTCTGCCTTCTGGGGCGTTTTGACGTCAGTGCTAATTTACAAAGCACCAAAATGCTTCCTTGGCTAATCTGAAGTGTCACTTGGTGCCGTTTGGCATCACCACGTTACAGCGTATGCCGGGCTCTTATGACACCGACGCTATAATCGTGTAAAGGGTTTGTGTTTTGTCAGTTGTTAACTGTCCGTGAAGCAGAAGCTCAGGATGGATCAGTGCAAACTGAAGTCGCAAACGTAATAAATTTTGATAGGTTTTTACACGGCGAACGGGTGAGGGATGTGCCGTGTTTAGAGGGCTCGCCATGAAACGTCCAACACAGTGTTTTGCAGGCCACAATCCACCACTCTGATCCCTGCCATCACATGCCAAGTCCCATATCTAAGAGGAGGGGGGTTAAAATCAACACAAGCTGCACATGAACTCATATAACACACAGCCCGCACACACCTTTCTTCTCCTTATTTATTGCTCAGCCGTTCCACTCTGTGTTTGTGCAGCTCTCTTATAATTCTGGATCACGCTTACTCTTGGCTTGGTGCAAAACTCAGCCTGGTACCCCCCCGCCTCCCCCACCCCAGTACCGTTGTGTTGCTTTTCCACTTGCACCTTTCACTGGATCTGCTGTGCTTTTTCATTGGCTGTGTTGATGTTGAGCTTTGCTTCTTGTACTTGTCGTTCTGAACAGCACATCACACATGTACATGCAAGTCCATATTCATTTTTCACTCTCCTTTGGGGACACACATTGTAAAGTTTATGCAAATAGACAGATCCATAATTTCTTTTTGTACATGTACAATGACAATAAAGGGCTATTCTATTCTATTAACACCTATAATAATAATCTCCAAGCACCTCTGGAAACTGCTTCACTTGCACACACCTTAAAACTGAGAGACGTTATCACACATCCTTTTTTTTTCTTTTCTTTTTTTAATCCATGCACTGTATCGAGCACATTAAAGACACGAGCGTCAACACAAACACTCACTCAGACATGGTCCTGATCACTGTCTCCCTTGCTGCTATCACTAACCATTTGCTGTTGCACTGGTGCTTGCTTTTTTTTTTTTATTATTATTTTGTTGTTTTTCTTTTAATTAATTTTTTTCCCCTTGTGTTCATTGTAATCATGACCTCTCGCTGTTTTAATTTCAGATTTGCATATCCACTTCCACTCCTTCCTCATTTGCATACAGCAAGAATGGCGAGCGGGCATCCCACAGACAAATTCAGTTTCATGTATCAACCAGACACGCACAAGAGGTACGGGGCACGCATGCACACACACTCACATGCGCGCACACACACACACGAAATTTCGCAGGCCTGTATTCACAATGAGCAGGTAAGTGGAAATGAAGAGCGTGCACTTGAGGTCTTCTACGGTGTGGAGAAGGATGCCTTATGGGTCATTATCTGGCACCTTCAGCCTGACCATTTCCCCCCGCCCGAATTGATTACTGGCCCCGCGTCTGAAAAACCCAGAAGGTAGCGCCTTGTTGGTGCAGTGATGGGAAAATAAGGCAGGTAGCAGCATTAAACCAAAGCGGAAACCAAAGCGTTCTTTTTCAATTCATCCAAGCATTCTTGTGCTTTTGTGTCAGAACTTGTGCATTTTTCTTTTAAATCCTAGCAGTCTGTGTTTTTAAGTCTATGCTTATATTGAGCCTGCTTTGAGGTTGGGGAGTTGCAGGGCTTGATTTTGTTGCACGCCGGCAAAATCCTTCAGCTGGATGCCGCTTTAAGAATCTGACTCTGGGATTATGCGTGTGGTGAGTGTGTGAGTGTGCTTGATAATGGTAACAATTTTCTTTCCAGTTTACATGGCTTATGTCTCTTTTTCCCTCCATTTTCCCCTCCTTGTCTTTTCTTAACTGTTTCCTCTGTTTTCCACTTTGTTTCTTTCTCTCTCCTAGTAAGAACAGGTTATCTTCAGCTATGAATCCAGTCTACAGCCCTGTCCAGCCTGGAACTCCATATGGAAACCCCAAGAATATGGCCTTTACAGGTAAGATGTACACAGACGTACAGGTCTATCATCTTCAGTACTACTGAATACCGAGGTTAAAGCCAGTTGAGATATGCCTAACAGAGTTCTGATAGGACAGAAATGCTAATAAGACATTGTATTCAAGTTTGTGGGAAAAAAAACAGAACTTTGTGTCTATTAACATCCCTACCAGTGACTCCAGCAATCAGTTATGCAGTAGTGTAAAAAATATTATTATATGCTCTCTCTTGTATATACACTTACTGGCCACTTTATTATAGAACTTGTTCAGCTGCTCTTTTTTTTTTTTCTTTTTTTTAATGAAAATCACTAATTAGCCAATTACATGGCAGCAATTTATTGCAAATAAGCATGTAGTCATTGTTAGGACAACCTGCTGAAGTTCAAACCGAGCATAAGAATGGATGATTTAAGTGACATGGTGTAGTTGTTGGTGCAGTCTGAGTATTTCAGAAGCTGCTGCTCTACTGGGCTTTTCCCACACGACCATCTCTCAGGTTTACAGAGAATAGACACTTGGCATCAACAAGACATCAACAGTGCCTCCACAGTCACCAAATCTCAGTTTTGTAGAGAATCTTTTGAGTAGTGGTGGAACGGGAGATTTGCATCATGGATGTGCAGTAACTTTGTGATGCCATCCTATCAATATGGGTCAAAACCTGAATGTTTCGTTGTTGAATCTGTGCTACAAATGCAAAGGGATGTCCAACCCAGTACTAGCAAAGTGCCCCAATGAAGTGAGTTTGCAAGAAGAGATAAAAGGAGGGAGACAAAAATATAGGCCTTTGTTAACCTTGGGCCTCAAAGGTTATAATACACTGAAATCCTGAAGAAATCCTAAGCTATATATATATTTAAGATGCAACTTTTAACTCCTCTTGTGCCCATTTTTATTTTTGTGATGAAACCAATACATGATTGAATGCATGCAGTTAAAGGGGAAAAACCCAACTTGTAGCAGTCATAATGGCTCCTATCGAATTAACATGGGATTGTGGCATACATGTTTAACTGGAGTGTAGCAACATCTGTTGTGTTAATGTATCATCTGATTCAGGACTCTTTAATTACTGCTTATGATGAACTGACAAGACGCTGTTGTTTTAATATAACACTGAATTCTAGTGTAAATGCAGATTTTGCCACTTTTTTTCCCCCAAAAAAGTGAAAAATTAAAAAAAATGTTTTAACACAAATTAATTTTAGTTTCCCTAAATCTTCATGATTTCAGGGTTTTGGGGGTTTTTTTGTTTGTTTTTCTTCCTTTTTTTTCCCGACCAGCAACACATCCTCCAAATCTGAAAGCAATGAAGATTGGTTCTTGGAAAATCAAGAAGCAATCTGTAAATTTTTAAGTGCTCATTATGCTGTGCTTTAATTTTATGCGTGCGTGTGTCTGCTGCGTTGTTAAATTAAACAGTATTCTTTGCATTAGCATGAACGAAATAAACACAGGATGTTGTGTGATCGTGATTAACATCTCGACCATCGTATAACTGCGTTTATTGGAACTGTTACATTCGACCGTATCTCAACCTACAGCAGCCAAAGCTCGATATAGCGGAGGCTCAAGGCTACAGAACAGATCTGTGAGACTGTCTGCCAATAATAGCAAAGAGTGAGGAGAGAACAGCACTTAGCTCGCTTACACTCCCTCTCTTCACTCTGTGCTGCTTTTTTCCCCCTTTTACTTCCATCGTCTTTGTCTCGCCCTGTCGAACCTGCACCTTTTTATAAGCAGAAGCTTTTTCGCAGGTCAGATTGACTTTTTGTTCGCTCGACACGTAATTTATGACGCACGGGAGGATGCGTGGTGCATGCGTGCGTGCATCCCTCACACGTGTCTGCAGGCATTGCTAATGTTTCTGAATTTGTCTCTCCTCCCACACCATATTGGCAGGTGTGTCCCGTCTGCCAAATTGGTGTATGTAAGACGCATTCAGCCAACTGTGTTATTGGTGCAGACATTTTTTTAATGAGCGCCATCTGTGCACATCCTGCTTCAAACCAAATACTCCCCTACCTGTGTGTCTGTGTGAATAAGTGAGCGGGTTAGGGAGAGGAGGGGGGCTTCAGTTGTGCGTGTCTGCGGCCCCTCTGCTCGATGTTAAGGTTTCTAATATTTTCTGTCTCGCCTGTGGCGTCTTGCAGGCTATCCAGGGGGGTATCCAGCTACAGCTCCTACCTACACACCCAACCTGTACCAAACAGGCAGTCCTGGGTATCCACCAGGTAAGCTTTACCCTCCTCCCCATACACAGAGAGCTCATATTTAACAAGGTAATATCTTGGGAGTAATTGTCAGTTTAGACTAATTTTCAGAGTTAATTAGGGGGCTCTTTCTCTTTTCCTAAGAAGAATAAAGGATAATCGCACCACAAGGAACCATTGAAGTTTGTGCGCACGATGCAAGACAAACACTCATGAATTCAGACAAATCATTATCATGCAGCTATAAGTATTAAGCTACTAGACTGTTTTCTTCTGCCTGCCTTTGCTGGGTTGATTTATTTGCCTGGTTCTGTCAGAGGTTTCTTCATGTTAAAAGGGGTTTTTTTTCCTTCTCACTATCGCCAACTGCTCGCTCATAGGGGGAAGTTTGATTGTTGGTTTTTACTCTGTATTATTATAGGGTCTCACCTTATAATATAAAGCACCTCAAGGCGACTGTTATTGTGATATGGTGCTATATAAATAAAAATGAATTGAATACAAGATTAGAATAGTTAAAACATGAGAAACTATTTATATTAATGCAAAGTAATGCAGAATGGAAAATAGACAAATACTTTTACAAAGAATTTCTGTCATGCTTCATTTGGCTCCCGAATAAGTAACAGTAACATCGACCAGCCTCAAAATCCAAGGCGGCCACATCACATCCACATGGTTGTGATTGTTTAAAAACACTAATGATTTTATCAACTTGGAAAAGTAAAGTAAAATACAAAATATGGAGAAAATATATGTAGTTTTAGTAGTTTAGTAAAAAAAAAGGTATTCTTAGTTGCCCGATGAAGCACTGATGGGCATGTTTACTGAGACTCTGAATGTCTACATGACTGTGTGTGCATTAAGTCAACACGACGGTCTCACAACAGTTTATTAAAAGCTCGTGACATTTCAATTTTTTTTGTTCCTGACCACAGTTTCCTCATATCTACATGTAAACAAAGTGAAAGATTTTTTTTTTTTTTTTTTTTTTTTTTTAAGAGAACTGCATGACTACATTTTTGCCACTCATGCTATTTTTAATTCAGTTTTATTTATATGACACCAATTCATCACAACAGCAGCCAAGAGGCGCTTTAACTTCCTTAATAAAACTGCTCTGTTAAGTTTAGCCAGTAAAAGCACTTCAATCATTGTTTGGGTTAAACTACAACCGCTGCCACTTTTTTTTTTAGACTTGTTGGTTGTCAGGGTGATGCGTCCTCGCTGAAAGCCTAGCGACAGCATACGAGCTGCAGGCTGCTCCAATCGTTCTTCCAACTGAAATACAAGAATTTAAGAGGAATGCTGACTTTAATGGAAAAAATGTGACAATTGATGTCCATGTGAATAAAAAAAATAAAATAAAAATATAGTCTTTTCTCTCGTTTTACCATGAGACCAAGCTGGTTAGGAGCGGTTACGCCCACACGCAGAGTGAAGCAGCACAAAGGAGAGAAACTAACATGACTTAAAATGACAGCAAGATTACAGGAGAGAACCTCACACCAAGGTGGAGTTAAATGGGTACATAAATTCACAATCCTTTTTTTCCTAGCATACGTGCTTTTTCATCCCTGCATTGGTGAATTTGAGTCCAGTGCTATTACTGTTCTTAGTTTCCTTTTTGTGAATTCTGCCATCATGCAGAAATGATCATTAAAAACTCAGAACCGAGTGTTTGTGAAAAAAGCCAGAACAAACTGTGCCTCCAATTTGTCTTAATAATTTTCAGAAATGTTTTCGTCTTCCTGATGAGTAATCAGTAACCGCGCAGTCTGGCAGTTGAGTAATGTGATGGTGTGAAATGAAAGTTAGTCAGTGTTAAGGTTAAGGTTGTCTAACACTTAATGTATTGAATAAATTACACACTGATGACATTTTAATTTAAAGAGGATCCATCACTGCTACTGCGGCTCTGCAGTGCTGCATAGAAATGTAATGAGTTTGTCCGTTTATGATGCGTGTTTAACCTAAAGCAAATACAGTTTCCTACATATTTAATGGTTATCAGAGTCACATGCGGTTACAATTAAGTTACGAACCGATCCATGCTCATAAAAATTGACGGAACATTACCATCACTCATGCACTTACAATGTTGTTTAGAGCTCCACACAGACTCGAGTCGTTTAAAGGCAATATGAATTAAGTGGTGATCTCAGCCTAAAGGGGCATTAATGGCGAAGGAGTGGGAAGCTAGCCAGTAGCAGCTGCTAATGCCCATATAGCAGCAAATGCATGCTCTGCTGGGGTTCATTGTGTGGTCCCCTCAGCAGATGGGACTACAGTTGTCTCGGTGCTTTCCAGAAATGTATGTATAGATGGTTTAGATTTGGTGATTGCAGGCTTTCTTGTAGTCCAAGCATAAGAAAAGAAATTTATTACATTGCTTGAAAGCATTAAATTCATCGTTCTGCTCATTTGGGATATCAATTTTTCAATCTTGTGCAGATTTGTGGTAATAAAAGTAATTGTACAGTAATGCAATTTGATCTGAATGGGTGTAGGCGAGGAAGGAAGTCAACAAGGATTGCTCAACGTTGAGCAATAAAATAAAACAACAACAAAAAACAAGCAAACAGCACACAAAAGACAAAAAACCCCAAAAGAGTAGGAATGGTGAAATGAATGGGAGTGATAATGAGCAGAGGGAAAAATGAATAATCCAATGATTTGTAGTATCAGCAAGATGTTTTTATTTAATGGAGTCTTTGAACGCATGCTTTGTTACTGAATTCAGAGATAACGATAATGTGTTTTTATAGCAGCAGTAAAGATGTGATATATATTCATGTAAGAATCTATTGATTGCTTTAAATTTTGATTAAAATATCCTTCAGAAAAAAAATGCTACTGAACGTATGGATTAAATTTAATTTCCTCAGCAGAGAGCGAAGATAGCGGCTTAAATTGTTTTCTATTGTCTTAAATATTGAGTGTGGTACTCGAGCAGAGAGGGTGGGGGTTGCACTTTTTATCTGCGGCGCTTTTGAAGCTTCCTCCTCTTGTTCCCTCCCTGAGTTTGTTTTCCGTCTTTTGGAAGTCTAACCAAATATCAGGTATGCTTTGGCAAAGCTCTGTCAGCTTTGTTCCAGCCGAAACCCGAGACTCATTATCAGGGTTGTTTTGGTTTGTGGTTTTTTTGTTTTGTTTTTTGTGTGTGTGTGTGCTTGACTGCAGATATCTTACCCTTTACTCCACAGTGGTTAATTTATGGGAAAATTCAAATGTTTAGATTTTGTGTCAGGGACAACAATGAATCGCCCAGACAAACCAGCCTCCGTCTGATTAGAAAACGTGTCTTGGTCATTATTTCTCAAGACCGCTGAGGAGACAAAGTGTTTTCTATCAGCAGGGCTTTTGTGTGATTGTCACACACCATTGTCCTTTAATGCCCTGCATGCATGTTAGAGCAAAGAATGAATGTGAGAGTATGTGTGTGCACAGACACACACACACACACACACACACACACACACACACACAGACACACAGACAGACAGACAGACAGACTTTTAGCCACAGAGCAGCTCCAGCATCTCTTTGTTCCCTTGTCCTTGTGTGAGAAAAGCGCTTTCATAAGCTCCACAGCAGCAGCAACTAGCTAGTAGCATGTTTGACCTTCAGGCTCCTCCAGGTGGCGGCTCAGAGGTACTACACCCCCAGAGATCAGAGCGGACATGAATGCAGCGGTCTGAGCCAGATTCCTTTACTGTCCCCAACGTCATGATTTTCATCCAGTGACGTAGCGTCAGCTAAAGGGGGGATACTGTGTGAAATGGTGTTGCAGCTCTGCTGTGGTTGTTGGTTTCAGCGTATACTGCTGAATATAATCCGTGGAAAAAAACTGAAAATACCTCACATACAGTCACTACATGGCTTTTTCAGTACACAGTGCAAAGCCCCTGTCTTCAAAGCTTGCGCTTAAACTGGATAAATATACATAAACTGTCGGCTTTATTGTTTTGATATTCAAATCCCATCAAAAGATGGCAGTCGTCCCCATCTGGTGGATTTTATAGGAAATGCAAATAATGAGATGTGAGGACTGGTGCTAAACGGGTGAGTCTGTACTCGCTTTGGTTGCTGCTGCTCCCCCAACACAGAAACACACACAACAATGAAATGTTTAAGGTATAGAGTTACTCATAAAAACACAGTGTGAGAGCTCAACTGGCTAAAAACAGTGTGGAGAATTCAGTTTCCATTATTCTAATGTGTTATTGAGGTATAAATAAGAAACTCCTAGATTTAAGAAGACCTCTTCTTGGTGAGCTGGTGAATTTATGTTGTATTTCTCTTTTCTTTCTGTTTATAGGATATACTCCAGCAGGAACTCCATACAAAGTGCCCCCCACTCAGTCAAATGGAGCCCCTCCTCCTTATACTCCGACCCCTACCCCGTACCCGACAGCTATGTACCCCATCCGCAGTGCCTACCCTCAGCAGAACCTATACACACAGGTGAGGATGTCTGGAGTGGCGTTTGTTACTTTAACAGTGAAAAATGTTGATGGGGTTTGTTGCTGCAGCTGCTCGGCTGCCAGAACCATTTAACGCAGCCACTCCGGTAAATACATTTGTGCTGCCTGCTCAGTCTGCGTCGTTTTACTCTGTATTAAAAACAATTAGGCGAAGCGGTTTGTGACAGTAAATGGTCTGTCACATGGCTGTTGATTCTCCTCGTTTAAATTCAGAGCACTTATCGTGTTCATAGGTAGCTTCTGTTCTGCAGAATTGGACTGTTGAGTGAAAAGCGCATTTCTCCAGCCTACAGGGACACTGTTTGGATACAGAATATGTCACTCTCTACCATCAGCGAGGGCTGAAGAACCCTCACTTTCTTTTCTAAAGTCCTTAGACGACCATGACCTGGATGAATGAAAACGCAGACATTTGACGTTGGCTGATTCTTGTTATGGCAGACTTTAGCCGGTAGTAACACGCTTGGTTATCCAAAGAGGGGGGGAAATAAACAGTCACGATTTTCTAAATTAGAAAACAGATTGAATTGAACTTAGTTTTGAGATTCAGTCGCACACAATAAAACAACAATAAGGCCATCATTTTGTTGTTTTGTAATTTGGTGCTTTGAAAAGTGTAGTGGAAAGAAGACGGCTTCGATTTCTGGCCATTTCAAAGTATTGTGTTTCAGTCTGTTTTGCTTGTTCTTGTAATGCAAAATCACTTAAAGAAGTTTCTTCTGCTAAAATGTTTTGTAATCATTGAAGATTTTCCGATGTTTTGTCCTGACAGGGAGCGTACTACACCCAGCCAGTGTTTGCCGCTCAGCCACATGTGATCCATCACACCACCGTGGTGCAGCCTAACAGCATCCCCTCCACAGCCCTCTACCCGGCCCCTGTTCCCGTACCTGCTCCTCGCAACAACGGCATGGCTGCCATGGGGATGGTAGCTGGGACAACCATGGCCATGAGCGCAGGTATGAAAGCAACTGTGAACTCTTTCCATGTGGGCCTACTATGGTACCAACATAATGACTCTTCTTCACTCTTGACCATAATTTGTGATTGGCTCTACTGGGGGAGACACAAACCCCTTTGGGGCTGTGTCAGGAGGCCATCTGATGTGTGTTTTTTGTAATTGGTATTAATATTATTTTTACTGCACTGATGAAAGCTTTTGAATTTGTTTTTGCTTTAAAAAAAAGCTATAGCATTAATTAAAGGATCGTTTTCTTCATCTTTGCCCTGAGAAAGTAAAGAAAAATGAAAATGTATACTTTTGTTGCCCACCTGTGATGGGTGAAGGTGCAATAGCCCTGATAGTGTCTGTGAAGATGGTGCAGGCCAATGCGTGTTGGTGTATTTTAAATGTTGTCAGCAAAGGACGTTTGTTACCTTTTTAGTCCTACCTTAACTCCTTGGACTTAAAAAAACATTTTTTTCTTTATTTTATTGCCTTTTTGCTGCAAAAACACAAAAAGAAATGCTTGATTGTCAGATGCAGCTCAGGTACAAATTGATTTTACATCCTTGGTGGTGTTTTCTTTGTGTAGGGACTCTGCTGACAACGCCACAACACCCCCCAATTGGAGCACACCCAGTTACTGTGCCAACCTACAGGCCCCAAGGGACACCTGGGTACAGCTACGTACCGCCTCACTGGTAGAGCCCATCCATCATGTAAGTATCTCCCCTCCTGCTGTTTCAGATCCTCCTCTTCAAGACGTTTCTCTGCTCCATCTGGTTCCTCCTCCTTTTCTTCCCCTCCTCTCCACCTTTTCCTTTCCTCGTCTCGTCCCCGTCTCTCTCGACTTTAACAAACCGCGCTGCCTCGCCATTTTTTTCTCCTCCTTCCCTCAGAGGTCTGAGGCAGTCTTAACTCAATCACCTATGTGTGCCTCTGCTTTTCTTTCCCACCAGATCTGGAGTCCACCATCGTATGCAACTGCTCGAATCTTACCGCGAGCTCCCGTCAGTAATCACGGGAACTCTGCACCTGTCTGCAAGAACAAAACTAAAGTGCAACAGCCACTTTACTATCATTGTTATTATGCGACATTCTCTAACATTTTTACAAAAGCTGCTTTTTCTTTGTTTTGTTTTTCTTTTTTCCTTTTCATCTGCCAACCAATCATTATCTTATTTTGTATGGTTATTTTATTTCATTTCCTCATTTTTCTTTGCTGTGTCTGTCATTGGAACTCCAGAAGGACTCTTGACCAATCACGGGTGTCGAGCGCTCCTGTTACTGTGTTGTGCTGGTGTGTGTGTGTGTGTGTGTGTGTGCGTGCGCGTGTGTGTGTGTGTGTTTCTGCCTGCTGCAACTCAGCTGGCTGGAGAATATTGGGCACTTATTCTTCATCATCTCCGTCGGTCACAAAGACTTATTGACTTATGCTGCCAAATTTTTTAATGACTAGATATCAGCACAGGGTTTCAACACAACTAGGATTTTAGTTTCACAGATTGTTGATTTTTAATGTTCCTTCTTTTTGCCACACTCAATGAGTTACCTTACTTTGCAGTCTCTCCCCCCAAATTCTTCCTCATCCTTTTTCAGTTTGATCTTGGTCGTCTTCCAGTGCGTAGCTGTGTCCAGCAGTAGTCAGTATGTCATCCCGGTTGTTACGCCTCCATGGGAGTGCTGTGAGCACTGACCAGCCATCACCTGTGATGCTACGCGTCACGTTTTTTGTTTGCTTTAGCATTGTACCTAGTACAAACATCATGCTACATACTATGCAGGCTGGTATGTTGTGACACTATCAAAATTTTATCCTAGCTATAGAGGATGTTCCTGGGTGGTTTGGGTCATGTCAGCTTTTTTCTGTGGTTAGAGTAGGTAAGTACATTTAAAACCTTAAAAAAAATACAGCTATACTAACAGAGACAACAGCTTGGATGGTCGTGCACACACACACACACACACACACACACACACACACACACACACACACACACACACACACACACACAGGGGCTCCTGTGGTGCGTTGGGAAACACCGTCACTTAGTGGCGCTTATTGTACAGTACCTCCAGTTATGTTTTAGCTGGTGGACACACTCACTCACACACACACATATGGATTTCTGGGGTGTGCATGGGAGACACAGCCAGCAGTGATGGAGTTTAAAGGGATTGGTGGTGATGTCGAAGGAGAGCCGGGAGGGATGAGGACAGTAGACAAGATGACATATTCACAGCCGTCATCTTAAGGCACAAGAGATTTAAGTTTGTTACATCTCGCCTGCGAGGAGGTGCACAAACAGACGGCTCTTTTGTGCTGTATGTGATGTACATTGATTTTTCTCACTGTGAATATATCATCTCCTCCTCCTCCTTCCATTTTCCAGACGAGGACTAATAACCAAACGGCCTGCAGATGAGAGCCCAGACTATTGAATTTTTTTTTATTAAATAATGGATGTGTCAGATAAATATCGTTGGATAGATGAATAGAATTCAATCTAGTCCATCCTTCTAAATGTTATGCACATCACAGCCTTCTGATTGGACGCAGTCTGTTAATAATGTGCTCAGCACAAGGTCCATGTCGCAGCACGGCTTTTTAGGATTTTGGTCAGAATGATACCGTACCCTGTCATGTAGCTTAAAGTGCCCCGTTACGCTTGTATTCACAATTATTTTTTCCATTTCATTAATTTTAAAGTTAAACCAATTTAAAAAACACAATTTTAGTCACGCATTAGTTCACACAGTGCTTCAGCATCTTTGTCGTTCTCTCTCTGAAATGCTCAGTTTTGGCTCCTGGCTCTTGAAGTCTGCACCCAGACTGTATAAAAGATGGATGGATACTGTGACGTCACATGTTTGTTTAAGCCCCATTTTGCAAAAGACTGGATGTTACAAGGAGGCGTGGGTCTGACTGGGAAACTGTATCTTGTTGTTTTTTGATTGGCAAGTGATTAGCCCATGGGCAAGCAAATAATCATCCTTTTTTAAAATTAATAAATCAAATCACCAACATTTACAGAACAGACTTTTTTTATTCAGTGTGACTGAAAGAGAATTAATGAGCCCATGAACTTCTATAGGACCACAAGTGTTTTTGCAGCCACAGCTATCGCCATCTGCTGGTCTTTAGATAGAATGCAGATTTAAAGCACTTCCACACTGGCTGAATTTTTCTGACCTAGAAGCTGCATCTGTGTTTTATCCTGCCTGTGGCTCTGACAGTTTGACAGAAAAGAATCAAATTTGGCCACATTAATAACTGGATGCTCGTCTAAGAGCCATCAAATACTAACAAACTTTTAGCTTCAGCCAGATTTTCTCTTCTCTGAACTTAATGTCAGGAAATTGAAAATATGACACTCTTGTTTGCTGTTTTTGTGGCACTATTTCACCCATTTCCTCTTGTGTTTTTATGTTAGAAAGAACAACTTTATTGGCAATTTATCTACAGTCAAACACAATACAGATCGAGTAAATATTTATACCTATGCACCATGCTAAAATTAAACATGTGGGGTTCATTATTGTTGTGGAGACAAATGTAATTTGGCAGAAACTGATCATTTTGTAGAAGAACTCAACAAAAAGGACATAATAGGGGAGTAGCTGTTTGTTTTTTTTCTTAGTTTCTTGGCCAAGATTATGGCTGTTACATAGTGACACAGATATGTAACACAAGAAGAGCCTGGACTACAGCCAAAGCATTTCCATGGCAGTGTTTTCAGGGAGAGAATGACTCCATTCGGTGTGAACTTTGGGCTTTGTAAGCAAATCTAAACGCAGATGCATAATAGCGGCACTTTAAGACTTTGTGTATTGGTCCTCGTCAGTGTGGGGTAGTCATGATCGTGGTGGGATTTACTTTTAGGTGAGGCCTGTGGCATTTTTTCAGGATTTACAAGAAGAAAAAAGCTCAAAGGAGAACTTCACATTCCTGCGAGTGTAGATTGGTCTTAAAAAAGAAAAAAGCATTTAGTGCACGGGTATGTGGATGAAGTGGTTTGATATTGCAATAAAATAAGAGGGGAATGCCTCCAACTTTAACATACAGTAATTATTTTATCAGCATTTCGAATTGATTTTCTTTTTTTTTTTTTTTTGGTTAAATAAACAAATGCATATTGTTGTAATCTCTAAATATGGATTCAAGGCTCCGTATGCAGCCGCCTTTCAATAATTATTACAGTTACTGCTAAGAAAAGTAGACATATCAAATTTTTTTGGAGTATTGAATAACATTGTGAGGAAATATTGCACAACATAAGACAAAAAAAAGAAACTTGACTATACTACTATAATTTAATGCTAAGTAACAGGTACCTAGACTTTGTAGTGCAAGACGGAGGAAGAAGCAATTTATATCATAATTAAAAATAAAACAATAAGGTTGAGTGTTTGAGGTATTCTTAGTCCAGATGTTTGTACACTAGTATGTTAATTCTCAAGAAAATATGGCATAATGCCGCTGTCGGAAGAAAAGCGCCTACGTTTGGGCCCCGTTTTTAAAGCGACTCTTGTATTTTAGCCGCTATCAAGTGGGTGTTATTAGCATGAGAGTAAGGAAAATGACGCCGCTTAAGGATCTTGTACATTTTAATTTAAGCTGGTGAAACTTCACAAGTTCACAAACTACATTTTCTTGCGACAGCAGTGATGTTACTCCATTAGGATTTATTTAACCAACCACTACTTTTTGTCAGTATTTCTCAGTTAAATCTTGTTTTCTTTCTTCTTCTTCTTTCCCTATGGTCAATTGAGCATAATGGGTATGCATAATATTCAGGTGTATTTCACTATAGCATTGGATTTCTAAGTTTAAAAAAAAAAACATGCAGTATATTTATACAGCAAGTGGTACAGTAATGTATTTCTAGCTAAGCATGGTTGCATCAGTGTGGCAGCTACTGTTTGTGCTTTTAATATATATATATTATTTTTTGTTTTTGTTTTACCTCTTCTGCATCTGTCCACTACATATCCGTTTCTATAGGAGGGAGTGGAGTTCACACAAGGTCTGTACATAAAACTGTGGGATTTCTTATCACCAGATTCCCACGGTTTTCTGATCGTTGCCTGAAATTACAGACGATATATTACAAAAAAAACTAAAAAAGATGATCGGTGACAGAACTGAAATGGATGCCTTTAGAATCAGTTTGGGGTTTTTTTCTGTCCGTTTCTGTTTTGTGGGTTCAAAGAATTGTATTGAATGATGTCTTGAAAACCCTCAGCCTCTGTGCCCTTTGTTCTGTGCCATATTTCGCCAGTCGTTGTTCGATAAATATTACTTTGTTCTCCTAAGTGGTGAATTCTGAGTCCTTGTTGCGTCTGGCTTCGTGTGAATCTGTGTTTAGTTTAGTTTTTTTGGTTTTTTCCCCTATTGCTGTCCTGTTTCTCACGCTGTTGATGCATATTGTCTGACTCTTAACTTTTGCTCCTCTCCTCTCTGGGTTTACCCCCGTTTTCACTTTGTGCCCACTCTGCACTCCATTACACATCTGGTTTCATCACATTCAGGGATGCAAAATGATGTCGGATCATATTGTTTCCTCCCGTCTTCACTCTCAGCACTTTTTTTTTTTTTTCCACTCTCATACCTTTCTGTGCTAACCTGCCTAAAGTTTGCATCCCTCACCTCCCCGTCTGAACTGCAGAAGCGATGGTTGTTACATCGACGCCTTTTTAAACACTAGATGTCGCTGGTGACAAAGTCTAATGTGGCATCTATGGCTGATGGCTTTGAGCCTTTTTAGTCATTTACATGTAAAATTCATAATTAAATGTCATCGTTGAACACTTTCTCAAATTGCTGAAGGCTTTTTGGGGGATATTTTTAGATGTTTCATCAACCAAAACATCACTAAAAATACAGACCTGTATTTTTTACCTTTTTTTCTTCTTCTTTTTTTGATTGTGGACCAAAGCTCTTAAACAAATTTTTTATTTTTGTTTTAATGTGGAGACCCAGTGAAGAGGCTGGAAACAGTTTCAATTGTGTTTATTTTTTCCAGAGTGATGAAACTGCTTCTCATTTCACTCCATTCCTTGTTTCATTTATTTCAATTTGCACTTAGGTGAAAATGGGCAGTTGCACACTTTGCAGCATTTGGGGACGAGGGGGGGTGGCAGCGTGCAAACTTGGCTCTGCTTCAGCGCTTCATCCATCAACCTGTAGATTTCCAAACCTTTTTTGCTTTTATTTTATTTTTTTTTTATCTTCACAGTGAAAATTTGACCAGAAGCATTTCATAACACCTGTCCTCTCTTCCATTTCCCCTCCCCTCCTCTTTTTTTTTGTTTGGTTTTTGTTTGGTTTTTTTGCCTTGCAGTTGCAAAGTCTTAGTTTTTCACGAGTATAAATTAAAACACTACTATCAAAGTGAATAGTAGGCTCTTAAATGTCTTCGATGTTCTGCTGCAGCTTTTTAATTTCAACTTGTCAGAGATATCTCTTAGTTGGATTTGACACTAAATGTGATGCAAAAAGTGGAAATTCCTTGTCTTCCAAAAAAAACAACAAAAAAACAAAAGAAGAAGAAAAAAAAAACTGCTTGCATCCTTCTGGGATCAAGTACGACGAACAACCCCATCTTTGGAAGTTTTAGTTTGGTACCCAGTTTGCACATGCTATGGTATATCTGTTACCGTAAGGTTGTGTTTGAAACTGAAGCCCAACGTCTGTTCAGCGTTGAGAGAAGTGAATTGTATGTTAGCTATTTGGTCCAGAGTGAAGGACCTGCGTCAGGCTTGTGATATGAAGTGTAAATCTGTTTTCTTTTTTTTTTTTATTTCCTCTTTTTTTTCTTTTATTAATGTTTATTTTTTTTGTTGTTGTTGAGGGTTTTTATTTTATTTTTTTTAAAGATCAGTTAGTGATCTTAGTACTATAACTAAGCCAAGTTTGTAATTGTATATTTACTGTAAAATGTAGAACATTGAATAACTATTAAAATTTTCCTATAAAAGGAAGACTTATTGTGTGTGTGGCCTTTTTTCCTGGTTGTGTTGTCATGATATTATGTTTTTTATTTTTGGGTATATTTTATAAAACACTGCTTTTTGAGATTCATCAAAATATGCACAAAGAGAGAAATCAAGTCAAAATCCCTCACCTAATTCTAGTGTTTTATTCATCATGATTTTAGCAGGTCTTAACATTACGCAAGTACAACCTCAGATGAAAGCGAAAGTGCAGAAAAAGCAAGCTGAAAACTGACGTACGCCCTTACTGATTCTATAGTAATTAGGAGGGTAATTCCACTCATCAAATGTGAGCACAACTATAAATGCAGAAGTTTTGGCAGTTTGCTGGCCTAAAGCATTTAGGTGTGTCACAACACAGTGCCAGGCAGGAAAGATGGCAGCAATTGTTGCTGCACATTAGTCTGGGAAAAGTTTTAAGGTCATTTCCCAACAATGTGAAGTCCGTCACTCACAAGTGCAAAACATTCGAGACGGTTGCCAGTCTTTCCAGTCCCAGCAAATTCACCCCCATGGACACAGTGTACTATCCTCAAACTGCAAAATAAACCCAGAAAGAGCGACATGTTGGACTTTAGAAGCCACTTCCAGTTTACCGAAACCCCATAAACCACAAAATGCTCAAATTAAAAATAAAAAAGCAGAACAAAAACAAATTGCATGTGAAGAAAATGTTTCATTGTTTAATTTCAGCATTCTTTATGTTATGTATACAGATTGCAGGCAGTGAGCAAGAGCTTCTTCATTTAGAATGAGTATGATTTATGACTTGGGTCCATATTAGTAAACTAGGCCCATTGTCCTTTGGACAGATGATCTCAAATTCAGATGTTTGGTCCTAATGCACGAATTTCTCATATCAACTGTCAAGCACAGTGGTGGAGAGGTGATGATTTGGGCTTGCTGGGCACCTTCATTAATTTAACCATGACCTTCTCTGTAAACCAAAGTATTCTAGAGTCAAATATGAGGCAATCTGTAAGACAGCTAAAGCTTGGCTTAAGTTAGGAGATGGAGCAGAACAATGACGCACCAACAAATGCCTGCAAAACCTCAATGAACTGAAGCAACGTTATTATATCCCCCACAATAATCTTAGAGGCTGATTGGCTTAGTTATTGCTAGAGGTGGCTCTGCAAGCTGTTGTATTATGGGATGCACTCAGTTTTTCACACACTGCTTCTGCATTTTAACCTAAAATGTTAAATGCGTTACAGGTCATGTGTTGTTCATCTGAGGTTGAACAACATATGACCAGATAATTTTTTCTCGTACGTCCTGTTGCATCACACCTTACAATTAAAAGAGGGTGTGTTTTCTTTATGACTGTATTTCTCCGCATGTCCAGGCAGATTAAAAAAAAAAAGAAAAACCTCCACCTTACGTTTCTGGAAATTTTCTCCTAAATTGGAGTAATGGGTGAGGATCTAGCTCGCTTTGTTGTACTAAGCTCTGGGTGGGACTTTCTGTAGCTGTAGATGTCTGCATGAGAACAAAACTAATCTTTGTCTTACTATACTTCCCATTTCTATTGTGTAACTCCTCAAGTTAAAAATGAAAATGCACAAAATTGTAGCCTTAATGGCAAATAGTGCATTGTACCTTCTGTTTTTAAAGTTAATTTCTCCTTTTTGTTTCGTCTTGATGCTTTTTTCCCCCTCCCAATAAAGTACCTTCAAAAAAGTAGATGAATGAGAGAATGAGGATGCATTATTTCCTGTGTAGCAAAAAAAAAAAAAAAAAAAAGATAGTGAAAGAATGCTCAGCTCTTTCACTTCTCTGTAAGACCACAGAGATCTGACTGACTTGAGCAATACAACCACAAGTCGGGCATGCATTGAGCAAACACTAACACCTCTTTTATGCACAATGCCCCACCAAACACACACACAAAGCCTTGAGTAATAAGTACACGTGTAGTTGTGTGAATTAATAATCGCCTGTGCAGGTTTGCTGCAGGTACAGTACAGACAAGAGGAACCTTTAGATAATTTCCTCAGGAATTAATAGAGTCTTCTGATTCTGATTATTCTGAAATGACTAATGTATAAACTTTAGGTGCATCAGCTAGAAAACATAAGGGGGGAAAAAAAAAGATGTCAAAATATATTTGGGTGTTAACGGTAACGATCACAGTGGCCATGCAAGTCCAAATAACTGATGTCTTATTAGGAATATTGATTCCGTCTTCCTCTGCATGGATCTTGCAGGATTGAGCAACAAAATCCTACTTCCAGAGAAAGTGGAGTGGAGATTTGTCACAGCTTTGTATTTCCCCTTCCTGGAGAGAAACACTTGCATACTTGTCACACGCATCCATTTATGAGTTTCTTTATTTATCACTATTTATTAAGGGAAGAAAGATGTCAGAACATACTTGCATTCTAAGTTTCCAAGATTCCCCCTGTCATAAATTGTGAATTAACTTAAACTAACCACATTTCTTGAGAAGCTGAGTTTAATTTCACTTGCCATATCCATGTCTGACTGTTAAATCAAGAAACCTGCCTGACGAAGTGAAGTGGGCTAAAACAAATCTCAAAAAGCAGAACATCGTCCTACAGCATTAAGAAATGAAGTCACTAATGTCTGTAAGTCTGGAAATGGGTACAAAGCCACTTCTAAGTCTTTGGGAGTCCAGCAAACCAAAGTGAGAGGCTTTATTAACACATGCAGAAAACCTGGAACAGTGGTGAACTTTCCCTGGAGTGGCAACCTCACCAAAATTACTCAAAAAGTGACTCCACTCTTTAAGGATACATCTAAAATACATCTAAAGAACTGCAGGCCTTACTCGTTAAGGTCAGAGTTCTTGACTCAACAATAAGAAAGTGACTGGGAACTTGAACTTTGGTGGCGGTAGTGTGATGATCTAGGGCTGCTTTGATGCTTCAGATCTGGATGACTTGCTGTAATTGATGGAACCACGAATTCCGCTTTCTTGACCAAAGTTCCTCCACAGCTGTGTGAAAGTCTCATTCCCAGTTATCACAATTTTTTTTAAGGTTATCTTTGTCTAATATTAAAATCTGATTGACAATCCGAAACATGTATATGTGACAAATATGCAAATATGGTTTGTATACTCCACTGTGTAGAATAATATGTTGTGCAAAAAACATGTAAAGACTCTTTGTTTCTCATAAGCATTTTAAACAAGCCTAAATCGTAAGGTTTTAGTTTTTCTTCTGACATGTTAAAATACTGACTTTACAGTTGAAGAGTATTCACTGTGCAGGTGATTCCTCGTGCTCAGGATTTCATGCACTCTCTCTCAGAGCAGGCTCTAAAAACCCCACTGTCCAGGTTCACACCTGAAGTGATCATTTATATTAGCGATGCTCTTTGTTCCTGATTAAAGTAATTCTTCCAAGTTAATTCAGTCTTACATCTTCAAAACCTTCGTGTTTCTCTTTCATCTGCTTCCAATTTAAAGGGACAGCTCACCGCCAAATCAAATAAAGTATCTGCTGGCTTGGAGGCCAGTGTTGGAGACTGTTAGCTTTATCTTCAGTGTAATGAAACCTGATGGCACTCACCTTGTTGTGCTCAAACTGCCATAAACGTAAAATCCACTACATGAGTGAGGTGGTGTAGGTGGTTTTCGTGGGAAGAAAAAAAGAGAAGAAATATGTAAATTTAATTTTGGGAATGAGACATTCATTTAATATACTTTGATCTCTTTTTTTAATGAGAACTAGTTACCAAATATCAGTAGTATTGATGTCAGTGCTGGTATTGATATTGGACCGATACAAGTTCAACAAGACCGACACTTTGTTTCTACCCTCCAAGTTTAGTATGTAGCCCACTGATTTGTTTTAAATCAGTGGGCTACATACTTTAAAACATTTAAAACGTGCATCTCTTAGTCTCAATAGCTCGTCACCAACTATTTCAGTAAGCAGCAGCAAGGCTGCTAACGAAAACCAGCCAGCAGTCACATGTTCCACCCTATCCTTGCATCCGTTCATTTGTTTCCAGTGGAATTCAGAATCCACTTTAAAACTGTGTTATTTACATTTAAAGCTCTATATATTGCAGAGCTTCTAACACTTTATCGATGCAGCTGGCCTCTCCGATCGTCTAACCAGGGCCTTCTAACTGTCCCTCGCTCTGATTTTAAAACCAGAGGTGATCGTGCTTTTGAGGTTGTAGCGTCCAAACTGTGCAGCCGTGGTCTGTCCATCAGGCTGTCCATCAGGCTGACTATGTTATTTGTTTTAAGCGACTAGTGGAAACTCATTTTTATAGCTTATCGTTTCCTTAATCCATTCCCCTTCATTTTTGGAAACCATGCACCCGTGTGAGTATGTATGTTGGAATAAATGTCTGTCTGTATGGCTGACTGTGTATCTGTATGTTTTTAACACATCGGCGTAACTTTGTGTTGAACATTGAGGGGGTCAAGAGCTCTGTCTAAATAAATAAATAAATCTGGGTAAATTCCCAGATGATTAAACACGCAACGATTTTGCTGGTAATACCTGAAATGAGTAAAGAAAATCAACAGCCTATTTGTGCAAGATAATTCATCATTTTATTTGGGGGGGGTTATATTGGTTGGGTCTGATTATTGGGGGGGGGGTCATAACCCCCCGACCCCCCTGGAAATTACGCCCCTGTTTTAACATTTGCCTTTGTCAGTGTCAGTGTGTGACTTTTATTTGAACTGTGAAACACTTTGTTATTCTGGTCTTTGAAAAGATGATTATTATTATTATTATTAAACAGGCCTCACAGACTGAGGGCTGCCATTTTTGCATTCAGGTAACACGAAGAAAATACTGCTTAAAATAATTATCCAAAGTTAATACACGCTGTTTGAGCTGATTTTAGACAAGTTCTTGAAGTATGCACCAAACTGCACATACGGTCCCAGTCACAAAATTACTTTTGCTGCTTCTTGGATTTGACACAGAGGTGACAACCTCGTGAAACCAGACAGAGGTTTAAAAAGCTTTCTATTTCTCTCTTTTACAGCCTCATGCTATTATTAAACAAATTTTTCTTTGTGAAAGAAGATAGCCTAGTGGGTATGTAATTAAATCTATCATGTGAAGGAAAACAATGCGCTACTGTGAATAGAAAAGTTCCAGTGAAAATATTTCATGGGAGAAACAAAGGTGTAAAATTCCAGTTACAATGCTTTTTAAATGAGTCATCCAACAGAGATATGTTTTGCACATAATTCTCCCCTCAAAGGGAGATGTTTGTTAGTGGTCTAGCATCCACAGTTTTCAAGATACCACTTTCAAATATCAACAACAGCTCGAGCTGATTTCATTTTGGTGAAAATTGGGTCAAAATCAAGATCGCACCGAATGTGAAAATCAGTAAAAACTTGTAAACCCACAATTACCTGCAATTTTTCATGGCTCCTCTTCAAACTTCACACCAATATATCACAGTGATGCTTGTCTTTAATCTATGAAATGCTATGCAGTGTTTCTGGTGCAAAGCTAATGCTAAGCAAGTATAACCTTGAAGAACAGTAAAGTTCAGATGTTTGTAGCCATGCTGTCATATGTGCTAGCTTAAACCTACTGCCTCTTTAAATTATTACGAAATGTGCCGTCAAAGTTTTGAGCAACTTCTTTTCAAAGGGAAATGAGCTCTTCTTCTCTGTCTGCACACGTCTCGATTTCAACATGACAAATGAGCTCATTCGGAAAGACGTCTGCTGGATGCGCGTCAGCGGCACCATGCTCTTGCTGACCATTTCAAAATCTAATCATCTAAGTGACTTGTTAGTATTAGTATATATTCAGTGGCAGGAAGACTCATTCATTCATTCAATCTTTGACTTTTATTAATGTTATGTCTTATGTTTGCAACAGTTCTACAGTAATGTGTAAAAGAACATTTTCACAGGTCTCCGTGTAGTCCTGTGAAAAACTAAGTACATCTTGTGATTCAGTAGCTTATAGAACCACTTTTAGCAGCAATAACTTGAAGTGTGATTTTATGATTGTGTGTGCAGGAATTGAACATAGAGTAGCAGACAACAGAAAGACTGGTTGATTTGCTTATGAGCCTTAGTCGTTCACATTGCTGTGAAGGGATTTTGGCCCACTCTTCTTTACCAAGTTTCTCCATTTCATTGAGATTTGCAGGAAATTGTTTATGCACAGCTCCCTTAGGGTCTTTCCACAGAGCTTTAACACGAGTTGAGGTCTGGACTTTGAGTGGACTACAACACCTTGTTTCAGATTTAATCCTGAGGATTTTTGTCCTGTTGCACGTCTCAAATGTGGCCCAGCTTTATCTATCAGACAGATGCCTCACTGTGGCTGCAAAACAAACCCAAGCCTTCACCCCTCCACCAACATGCTTGACAGTTGGTATGAGGTGTTTGTGCTGACATGCTGTGTTTAGTTGTCTCCAAATGCGGTGCTGTGCATTATGACCAAACATCTGTACTTTTTCCAAACTTAAGCAATGCTACCATGTTGCTTGTAGAGGCCTTCTCCTGCCTGCTCATCCAAACAAGTCATACTTGGTCAGCCTGTTTTTGATTCTATCGTCATGAACTTTAACATTTAACATGCTAACTGAGGCCTGTAGATTCTGAAGCTGTTGGATTTTCTGCAGGTTCTGAAAATTTTCTGCAGTTTGAACATTGCTTCTCTGACCTTGAGGTGAATCTGCTGAGAAGATTATGGCACTGTTTTAACACAAAATACAAACTTCTGCTTTCATGGAGTTTTTCCACACTTGCTGGTGATGAATTATTCAAATGCACTTCATTAGTAGCACTTGGCTGTTACTTACCCTCTTAATTCCTTTGGAAGCGGTAATGTTGTCCTTCTGTGATAACATGACAGTGTTTTTATCCAGCAAGGGAATATTTTTTGTTTATTTATATATATATTTTTTATGAACATACTATCCAAGCCTTTTGCAGATGCAGCATACCCCGACTGAGACACATTCAACCCAAATACTGTGGTTTAAAATTTGCATGGCTTGCATACACACTGACAAAAGAGTCTTCTCGTCTTTCAGCCTCTCCGGATTTGTAAATAAACAGTTGGAAATCTGGCTTCACAAACACAGAGGGGAGTGACTCAAGAACACAAGAAAGAGCATGTCGTTCTTCCCTTATCAGTACAGTAACAGATTTTTCCACAATATCAGATTACAGCCAAAATGTGTTTTAACAGAGAGAATTGATATGAACGCCATGAAGAAGGAAACCATGTGGGCATGACTCAACAGTCACAACACCTGAGACAAAAGTACATAATGTGACTTTTTGGGTGATAATAGAGTACAGTTTGACAAAACAGACATTTGAATAACCTGCTTCAAGCCTAAAACAACAGTTTGCACAAAGCCTGGTTAATAGATGCATGATAATTTAGCATTTTCTGCTTTATTTTTCTGTTTCTTATTTTAAGTCTTGGCCGTTTCTTTTTACTTAGTTACCTATTTATATATTTGTTACCAATTTTACAGTCATTGATCTTACTTAGTTGCACTGACCAGGAAATATGAGGAAAGTTTATCTTCTTCTTATCTTATGCTTCATAATGTGGTGGAACTTTGTTACAAGAATAACTTTAGCCTTTGTCCACTTCTTCTTGTGTCATCTTTGGGTTTTAGCGATGACAAAGCTACAGATCAGCATATTTTATTAAAACCAAACTTTTCACATGAAACACACATAAGTTGACTTGTAATCAGCAAATGAAAACCAGGTTCAGTGTCTCAATATGTGGAACTAGGGACAAAAAGAAGTGAGAAACGCTGGTCACTTTGGAGCTGCTATGCATTTATTTCCATTTAGAAGCTATGTAGTTACACAAAACCTCTATTAATGAGGCTTAGAATGGTATGTTATGCCATCCAACACCATTTTTGCCAAATTTGTATCCAAAATGTGACAAACTCAGTGGGAGGCATCTTATCTTTTATTATGAAAACCTGTAGCTGAGTAGGACATAGCAATGTTTACAATGCCACAATAAAAGGAACCAATAAACCTCATAAAATTCAAACAAAATGATAAGAAGTGACACCTCCAGTCATGTCCTGTCACTGTTTTTAACACAGACCAAACACCTGCCATTGAACTCAGTGAACTGCAAACACACTGAAAGGTGCTGGACTATGTCAAGTTCTCTGGTTGAAGCCCTTATAATGTGAGAATTTTACATACGGACTCTAAAACTGACAAGCAATAAACCTTACTGCCAAGTAAAATGTCCTGAAAGGTTCAACAGTGAGACAGTGCCATGGTCATTATGCAGAGGAGAAAGAAAAACTGTTGCAGTTTTGAAATTTCCTCCTGGGAATTAACTGATGCTTAAACATGGTTACCTGCAGTTAAACATTCACTGCTGTGAACAAGCTTTTGCACCTTTCATGATTTCTTTGTTTTTTCCCAGATTTGTCACACTCACGTGTTTCAGCGCATCCACCTAATTTTAATATTACATAAAGTTAGCCTGGGTAAATGCAAAATGAAACCTAATAACTGGTTTTGCCACCCTTGTCATTCCTGCCAAGGGTGGCAAAGCCAGAACTGCAATTAAGTGCAAATAACTGGCAATGACACTTTCATTGTGGAGGAGTTTTGACCCATTTCCTTTGCAGAATTCTTTTAATTTAGCCACGAAGGCAGATTTTCAAGCATGAATGGCTTATTTATGGTCATGCAAAATCATGGTCAGCAGTAGTTTTCTCCTTGAACTCTCCCACGGTTGCCATTTTTTGTCCAGGCTCTTTCTTATTGTTGAATCATGAACTCTGACCTTGAATGGGGAAAGTGAGGCCTACAATTCTTTGGATGTGGTTCTGGGTTCTTTTGCAGCCTCCTGGATGAGTCATTTTGGTAAGCTGGCCACTCCTGGTCATGTCCACCACTGTCCCAGGTTTTCTTAATTTGTGCATAATGGCTCTCAGTGTTGCTCACTTGAATCGCAAAGCCTCCTTAATTTTGTCAGACAAGTTCTTTTTACGTGTGTTCTTATAGTTTTTTCCCTTAACAAACAAAATCATTGACATTTAAAAACTGCATTTACTCTGGTTATTTTTGTCAACTATTACTTGTTGCAAGCTTTTTAATTCAATTCAATTTGACCATTGGATAGCAATTTGAATTCAATTACATTTAATTTATATGGCACCAAATCACAACAGCAGTTGCCTCAAGGTGCTGTGTATTATAAATTAAAGGCCCTAAAATAATACAGAGAAAACCCCAATGATCAGATGACCACCTATAAGCAAGCACTTGGTGACAGTGGGAAGAAAAAAACGCCATTTAACAGGAAGAACCCACCAGCAGAACCTGGCTAAGGAAGAGGCGGCCATGACCGGATGGGAGTGAGGTGAGGAAAACAAGACAAAAGACGCGCTGTGGAAGAGAGCCAGAGATTAATAATAACTCATGATTAAATGCAGAGAGGTGTATAAACATGTAGTGAGTGAGAAAAAAAAGATGAGCGAAGAAGAAACACTCAGCAGCTTAGACCTATTGAAGCATAACTAGAGAAGGATGGTCACCTGACCCTAACCTAACTATAAGCTTAGTCAAAAAAGAAAGTTTTAAGCCTAATCTTAAAAGTAGAGATGGTTTCTGTCTCCTGAATCTAAACTGGGAGCTGGTTCCAAAGAAGAGGGGCCTGAAAGCTGAAGGCTCTGCCTCCCATTCGACTTTTAAATACTCTAGGAACAACAAGTAAGCCCTCAGTCTGAGAGCAAAGTGCTCTACTGGCATGACATGGTACTATGAGGTCATTAAGATAAGATGGGGCCTGATGATTATTCAAGACCTTGTATGTGAGGAGCAGGATTTTATATTTGATAGTGGATTTAACAGGGAGCCAGTGAAGAGAAGCCAATATAAGAGAAACATGCTCTCTCTTTCTAGACATTGTCAGTAATCTTGCTCCAGCATTCTGGATTAACTGAAGACTTTTCTGGGAGTTTTTTTTAATAGAACAAATAGTAATAATGAATTGCGTTATGAAAGACAGAGCTCAATGCTATCACAGAACCCTGTGGAACTCCATAATCAACCTGTGTGCATGAAGAAGACTGCCCATTTACATGAACAAATTGGAGTCTATTGGGCAGATGTAATTCAAACCAGTCCAGTGCAGTACCTTTAATACCTACAGCATGCTCTTATCGCTGTAATAAAATATTATTGCAAACAGTATGAACGCTGCACAGACGCCAAGCAGGACAAGACTGTCAGAGGCCATAAGAAGATCACTCATCTTCATTAATGTTGTTTCCGTACTGGGATGAGCTCTGAAACCTCTGCAGATGATAAGTAAGCTGTTTTAAAACTACTCTTTCAACATTTTTTGAGTAAAAAACTGGATATTGCTCTAGAAATAGCAAAGACAGTTGGGTCAAGTGATGGCTTTTTAAGCAATGGTTAATAAAGAAAGATTTATCATTTTTACGGCTGAAGCGTTAATTAATGGTAGGACCAGCCTTGTAAGAAAAGGTAGTGTAAGGAAAATTTCATAAATATGCAAATATGAAGAAATCAGGACGGTGGTAAATACGTTTTAACAGCACTGCAAGTGCTACCGGAGCTTTATTTTTAGGTGCTTTTAAAACACCCACTAAAAACAACACCGTCGTAACGTCTGTTTAAGAAACCAGACACGTGATGTCGGTTAAAGGCGCGAGACGCTAGCTGTAGCTGGAGTTGTTCCCTTTGTCCGTGCAGGTGGCGCAAGACTCATTACGCGTGCGTGACAGTTGTACAGCGTGTAAAGTGTGCAGCAGCTCGCGGAGCCGCACCGCTGCAGGTAGGTCCGTGACAGATAAGCGGTGAATTCAAAGCTAGCAGCTCGGCGTTTTCTTAAACCTGTTATTTTCCCAGCTACAGTCCGTTTCCCAGCTCGCCGAACCGCGCTTTGTTATCACCGAGGAGCAGCAGCGGCACTTTGCCATGGCCGAGTGGCCAACTTGTTGATGTTGTCGCACTTGTTTCGTTTTTCATTCAGGGTAAGTTCAGTTTGTTTATAGTGTTATTGCTTTCTTCAGCAACTAACCACTAAAGGAATATTTAAAAAGGCATTATTCCCACTGGGGAATTATCGCGATTTGACCTGCCGTGTAATTCACTTTAGCTGTGTGCGATTTATTAGCTTGTTACTACAGATGTGTAGTTTTGTTATTATTCGTCCAGGCGCACGGGTGTCCCAGCAGGGGCTCCTGTGGTGCTAAAATAAGCAGCTGTAAGGAGTCACGACGGCTGGTAGCTGTGTTATTTGTAGTGCTGGAGTAAGACACGTCCCGTGCAGCTCAAAGCCCAACTGACCGGTGCAGTCAGTGTACTTAATAAGCTCGTCTGGTGTGATAACATCAGATCCCCTTTCCTGTTTCTCTTCATCATTTAAAATCAAATTCCTTAAAAAATGCTGCCACGTTCTCTTTAAATACGCTAGTCAAATAAGCCAGAACCTATGTGCCCTCGAGCAAGACACTGTCATAATCCACTCACGTTGTAGGCGTCCCAGGACTGTGATAATTTATGGTGCACATACTAGGTGCGAATATTTGTTCAAGCATCTCTGTGGAGTTTGTAGAAAATTATGAAGTTTAGCAGATCATACAGAATGAAGCCAAAAACGCAACATCCCAGTGTTGTGCCAAAAAGTGATTTCTAGTGTTTGTCTAACATCTTTGCTTATATTGATTAACAGTCTGCACTTTTACAAAGGTGTTACATATAAAACAAACAAACAAAAAAAGACCAGTTTTGCAAGTATCTTTGTGACTCTGCGTTTTTGTACATGCTCTGTGTTCCACATTATAATCAATGTCAGGGAGAGTTTTACATTCATAAACAAAGGAAATATAAAAGCTGCTTTGCCAAAAACTGATGGCAGACAGTTTGGCTTAAAATGGCTTGATATCATTCACTAGAGATATGTTTGACAAATGTTTATACGCCAACAAATCGTTTATAACAGTTTAAATACTGACTGTCATTTTTGGCAAATACTGGAAATCACATTTTGGTAGACCGCACAGCAACAGCTTTTACAAGTTCCCGTCCATTACTGACGCTGATGCTGTGGGCATCTGGAATGATCCGGCTCCAGTGGTAAATTAATATGCTTTATTTTTCACTGTGAAGAAGAGACCGGGAATTTGTGTAAGACTGCTGCTGCAGATTGCTGTCCTTCTTATTCATGCTATTTTCTCCTTTTTCCTCCTCCCTCACACGTGTGTGGCGCTGACAGTGGCCTCCGTCTGTCAGTCAAAACAGCCACACCCTTAATTCCAACATTCAAGTGGTTTAGGTATTTTAAAAAATCACCCTCTCGGGAAACTATCTACGGAGGGCAACACATTTAAAAAAAGAAATCAGGCTGTAAATATGCTTATCAATGCTGAAAAGTTACGCATTTTAACATGGGGTGTATTGGGACTGACTCCCTTGCGGTGCCAGATTGAAGTAGCCATTAAATGAAATACAGTTTTTGTTACTTTGGTATTTGCCTTAATTTTCAGCTCCAAAGGTTGCCCTTGGGGTCTTTATGGGTTTCTATTTTTTTCTATGCTTTTTAAGCACCACACTCTGATGGATGCATCAGGAGCAATTTGGGGTTCCCTGTCTTGCCTCAGGGTGCTGACTGGAGGCACCGGAGCACAAACCATTGACCCTCTGATTAATAAACACCCTGCAATACATCGTGTGCCACAGGACAGACACCCTTAATAATGACCTTTTTAAAAAAGGAATAGTATGTTCTCAGCAACCAGTTGTTTTTATACCGCTGTCAGCCATACTGCAGGAGAGTACAATGTTTCAAGACCAAAGAGTCATACCGATATGTCAAAGCAACGTAAAAAGCTATTTACGCGTTCTTTAATAAATCTGCTGTTAACCATGATAACTTGTTTTAAATCATATTCGAAGTAAGCAAGGCAAGTATAATAGTGTAAACAGTAAGAAGTGAAATCATCAGAAAAAAACTGCAGATGTGAGGTTAATAACTTGTATTTGTTATGTCTCTCTACAATGTGCATAACTGTGCTCGGATCCAGTAAAAACAAGTTGTCACGTAGCTGACGTAATAACCAAGAATCACTTAGACGGGTTATCTTGTGTAAGTACCTGGTTCAGTCGCCACAGGGCTTTGACATGGCTGCTGTGTTTTTAGTGGAGATTCCTTTCGGCTAGGCACTGTTTGAGCCTCTCTTTTGTCTGCCCGGGAGCAGATTAATGTAACTCTGTGTTGGAGCCGCAGAGTTAGAGAAGCAGAAAACTGGGTAGACATAGAAAATTTAGGACTGAAGTTGTTTATCAAATGAAGTTAAGTGGTCGTCAGCATTATCTCACTGAATAAACAAGCACAAGCTTAATGGCAGCCATCATAAACATACCAGCCAAATTGGTGATTTAATGTGAATGTCTCAAAATAAATCGAATGTCTGTCCTGAGTAGGTTTTAAAAAGATTACTGCCAATGTTTCCAAAACTTGCGTAATTCACAGCAATTGTCACAAATGCACTGGGTGATCGGTCAGTAAAGACTTTTTTTTGTTTCTGTTCTCTTTTTGTGCTTTACTGACTCTGCTTTCACCACATCTGCATTTCCATCCCCTCTGCAACACAAACACATGACTTCAGCAACCACGGGGAACAGACTAATTGCTGCTTACCAGTCTGTTGAGCTTTTGCTAAGCTTTTTTTTTGTGCACCAAGATGTTACAGCTACTGGAGCTCAAGATCAGTAAAAACATGTTATTCTCACAACATTAAATGTGACTAATAGTGGCTCAAGAACAAAAACATGTATCAGAAAAATATTTATGCATTTCTGGGGTATTTTTACATTATCAGTGAGCCATTATTATTGTTATTATAACACTATATGTGCTGAAGGACAAAAGCAAGAGAGAAACTATTGTGAAATGTCGTTCAGCTTGCCTGCTGTTATTTTTTTCTTTGATTAGTTCAGCAGCTTGGCAAGGTTTGCCTTTGTGCTCATCAAAACATTTAAACAGACAGATTTTTGAGGGCAAGAAAGTGACAGAATTTTTGTTTTAATATATAAATATAGATAACATGATGGAACTATGGTTTTTACTGTTGGCTCACAGGAGGAAGGTCCTGGGTTAAATACACCATTTAGAGCCTTTCTGTGTGGAGTTTACCAAGTTCTCTCTGTGTGGCTTTTTTCCTATTTGTTAAGGAGATGACTCTCTAAAACGGTTTATCTGCTCTAAATAGTTTTTTAGGCCGGACACTTGTTCAGTTTCTGAGAATCACCTTGTTTGGTGCAAAAGATACAATTTTCTAAAGAAATTGGAATCAGTGACCCACTTTTGTGGCAGTCTGTTCATAACAAAGCGCCTAAAAAGGGCTAAGTTGTCTGTTTTGCATAGACACAACACTGGTTTATCTATTGAGTTATGCACATTTTTTTATGCTTGAAAGATTCACAGGTCAGTGTTAGGTAGCTAATGACCAAAAAACATTCCTTTGATACTGGTCAGGTACAAGGATGGACTTTGGAATGGAAAAAAAAAAAAAAAGCAGCAAGTGTCTAAAGAAAACATTTGAAAGGCCTTCAAAAAGCCTGGAGAACTATTGCTCAATACCACTTTAAAAAAAAGAAGAAAGTCTGCTGTAAAGAAAGCGGTGGTGCAAGACTTTTGGACTGTTCTGCAATTGCTGAGTGAGGCATGTATAGTAAGCCCCTCACCATAAACAGAAGTCAATTTTAACACACGTTAAGTAAGAGTGATGATTCAGATTAATCATACAAGAAGGAACTTTGGTGTTTCAAAATTTTAGTTTCAGTTACCAGTGCCCTACTGTCCTGCCTCTGCATTTCTTTCATCAGACCTCTTTTGTGCACCAAATATCTGACACATAGTAAACTTGTAGGAAATATTGCATGACCTTCTCTCTGTAAATCTAATGACATACTTAGAACAACAACATCATTAGCCTGTTTTTGATTGCAAGATACGGCAAATTATTAGAATGCCATCTGTTATCAGCTGCAGTCTTGTCCACTTCATTAGTGGAACGTGGTATAATGCTTTGGTTGACGTAGGCCAGAAGGGGACTTTCTACACAAGCCTTGCAGTAATGTCTTTGTTTGCACTACTGAACGTTTAAAAGGACCTTATACTGATTTGTATAGTTATGTCACATGCAACAAAAACGCTTTTATTATCTTTGTGACCATATGGTAAGTAGCGCGGCTTTGATGGAACACCAGCTTTGCTTATCACCCGTCCATCTCTTTATGGTGCAGCTGATTAGTTTAAAGCGTCTCCTGACAGCGCCTGTTCTCAGGATTGATTGATTCGTGACAGCCTGCACCGTATTAGCAGCGATAATTATCGCAGTCTGTTTCTTTCTAATCCAAAATAGAGGGCTGTGACCTGAATGTTGATCATACTGATATGTGGAAGTTTTTTTGTGTTTCTGTGTCATGATATTAGTTTGTACAGTTGACTATTGTACTCCTGCTGCGCTCCTGAATTTACTCTGTTTTGTTTACTGTAGATTTGCTCCTGATTGCTTGGCTGGGCTGCAGTGTGTGTCTGCAGACATGTGATTGCACTGCGCGTATACTCATGTGCGATACCAATATCGATTTCCTGGCTCGTCATTTTGTTTCTCCAATTAACTACAACCGAGCACGGGAGTGAATGAGGGGCAGCGGGCATGAATCATTGATTAGGGTGTCCAGGGACTTTAGAGATCGGAGATGGGAAAGTAATTGGACTTGAATTGTGGCCTGCTTGCTCTCCTCTACTCTACATCTCCTTCTTCTCCTCATTTAAATGATAGAGAGATAGCCTTCCTACATGCACGACAGTATAACTCTTTATGTCACCTTATCTGCCAGTTTTAATTAGGCATTCTGTAGGTCAGTATTTCTAAACCAGCTTTTTTGTTTTTACTGGTCACGATTTTGTGTTTCATGTGTTTTATTTGTTTCACATTCTTTTATTTATTTTGTAGCACTTCTTCTTCTTTGGAAGGTTGGCGATTCGAGCCCTGGCTGCTCCAGTCTGCATGCCAGATGTCCACGGAAACATATCCATTATCTCTTCTCTGCACATCCCTCTTTGGATTTTTATCTGTGGATCAGACAGAAACATAGATCAATAATAATAATAGTAGGAACACCACATTTTTGATTTGTATACAACATTATTTTAATATAAAATGTATATGTCGGACATGTTTGCACATACAAATCAGACATTTCAAGTTGGCTCATGACGTTTTTCTTCTGTCTCCACTTACTCCTAGAGGAGAGTTCTGACATATTACACAACTGGTTAGTGACTTTGTGTCTCTAGTGCGATTCTTAGCAGTGAGCACGCAGTGGCTTTATCGCGGAGTTATTATAGGGTTGTTTTTTCTAATTAGTTTTTATTTTTATTTTACTTTTTTTGTTACTATTGTAGTTCACAAAGTTGTTTCCAGTAGTTTAATTTTTTTTCTAAATTCTGCTTTTTTATATAAAAAATAATTAACTAAAATGTTTTTTTTTTTTCAAATGTAGTTTTAGTTTTTAGTTTAATTTTAGTTAACTATAATAACCTTCATTTCCTGGCGCTGTGCACCCTGGAAACAGTTGCTTGCTACTACTCAAAAGAGGCCTAAACACCAAAGTTATGCGAAAAACCAAACAATGAGTTTAAAACACCTCATAAATTTCTGTAACATTGAGAGGAACCTTAAAGTTCTGCTGGTTTACATTACAGAGTCATGTTCATTTTTCATAGTACTGCAATAAAAACACATGCAGGCGGTAAGTGCACTCTCCGGGTTACGTGGTTAAAATATTAGCTGGGCTCTGCTATCAGTCATTACTTCTGATACTGACGTGCTCAGAGTTACCTTGCATGACCTTAATCAGAGTTCAAAGGTCCTGACACCATATCCACATGCAGAATAATCATTAATACAGTCTAGGTGTCATTTGATTTACAGCTTTGTTATGATGAATTATTAATCTCCTATATTTGTCCTGAGTGTGGCAGTCACATTCTTGCAGTCATGGTTTATAAATAACCTTGTGTGACTTGCTCAGCTCAGCCTTTTGGCAGTCCTCAGGGTGGAGAGTATGCAGCAGCGTGTTTGAGGGTGTGTTTATCTTGAAGAGGAAGTGTCCCTGTCATTAACTGGTCACATTACGTGAGCAGGGCTGTGGGTGTGTGCCTCTAAAGGCTTTATTTTTGCACTGCACAGCATGAAGGGGAATTAGCTCAAATGGTAGAGCGCTCGCTTAGCATGCGAGAGGTAGCGGGATCGATGCCCGCATTCTCCAGTAAATTTTTTTTTTTTTTTTTAAATCTGGATTAAATACTTTTAAAGGTAAGAGTTTCCTTTACTATTAGCAGTGAAAACAGCATCAGTATTATTTCTGTAATTCTTTATTCCTCTCCTGGCAGTGCAGATAACCCCAAATGTCAACTTAGCTTTCCATTTACATTATAGCTTTGATACACTGTATCTGCATGCTGAAAAAAATTACAATAAAGATGACAACATATTAGGATTTGCTCTCAAAATCTCTAAATTGACCAGTTGCTGCACCATTTAAATGATTGAATCTTTTTGGGAAGGATCTGAGGAGAACGTGTATGAACAGTTTATCAAAATTTAACAGAGTGATGTGGGCAGACAACTAGAGTGAGTCATTGGGCAGGTTTATGTTCGCTTCACAAGTGCCAGGGAAGCTCGATGAGTAAAGTTTTGTTTGTTTAAGTTTGTGTATTTAGTAATATTTCCTTATATTGATAAACTAACGTCATTTTTGAATAAATGGAGCACACTTCATACCCTGAAATCATTGCCAAGTCTCTCTTGGAAATGAGATTGAAATCTTATTAGACTTTCACCTGCATAAATGAAGGATAATAAATCTAGAGGCTCACACACAGGCTACATATCTATGTAGGAGTGTGCTTCATATGTGTATGAAGACGTGACTACTGAGAGACCTGCGATTATGTTTTGCTGTTTAGAGTGCTTGAAGAGGGAGGGAGATCATGAGACAGTTAAAACAGTGAGTCTCTACAGCCACATATAAAACACAGTGGAGGCTCTGTCGTGATTTGGGACTGCATTTCAGCCAGTGGTGTTGGAGTTCTTGTTAATGGAGTTATAATCACAGAAAACTACCATCAGATTTTGATCAACTATTTAATACCATCTGGAAATCTGGAAAACGTCTTATTTAGAACGGCTTTTTTTTTTCCAGCATGACAGTGAACCCAAACACACCGCCCATGCAATGAAACACTATCAGTCACGGATTGGCCTTTCCCAGTGTCACGGTCCACTCCTGCAGACCTAGTAGGGATTGTGGTGCAGACCCAAACGCAGATAAACGAAGGCGTGAAACAGAAATCTTAAGAAAAAGCTAACGATTTATTGTGGCTGATAAAAGGTACTAAGGTAATGCCAAAAGGAAAAGAAGACTACCCTTAAGGGCAACCTAAACTGGGAAAAACTACTACTACTAATAATAAAGATGTTACAAGAAAGTCGCCTAAGAGAGTTCAGGCTGAGTGTCACCTTTATATATTTCCCATTTTCTTAGAAACATTTTTGACATGTGTCCTGAACATGAATAGATCAGAAAGAGCCTTTACTTCTATTTGCCCCCTATTCCAAAATCCTTTTAAAATAATCTGGCTTTATTTGATATATGATTATCTCCACCACAATACTTAACCTAATAAGGTGCAGATATTCAGCATGGGAATCAGTGCTTTATTGGCCTCTCACATCTCAGCTCTTACTTTGAAACCAGTGGTTTGCTTGCTAGGGCTTGTAGGATCCAGGATGTGTGCTTCTCTTTCTCTATCCTTACTGTATTGTCTGAACGATTGCAGTACTGCTAAAGAAGGAAAATGTGGCAATGAGCCGATTAGTTCTTTTGTAAAGTGAATTATAGCTTAGCTTTCATGTTACTGCCTGTCCTTGAACTGTTCATTTAATACGAACTATGAGCACCAACACATGTCACAAACAGGAGCTACTGCTCAATCTATTACACATTTCATTATAGTTTATTCAGGTCAGGCTCTGCAAAGCCTCTAAAAGCAAGCCTGAACATAAAGATGAGTAATAGAGCCTCCTCTGTGGCAAAAACAAGAGCCCCATGTCCATGACTGTTTTCCACGGTACTGCAGACTTAATTCAGTGTTATGATTTCTTTATGCTTCAGGTTAGCAAAGAATTTTGGCCTCAAGGCCTTTTGCGGAGTTGATTTTCAACCAAATCACTAATCTGAAGTACATTGTGCGTGAGTCATCAGCAGATAAAACAGACTGCAGAGCACTCCTCAGCAACGTTTCCTATTCATCTTTGCAGATAAATGCTCAGTGGTCCTTTGGCACACTGCTCCCTTCACCTCCTCTCCCTCAGTTTCTGTGCCAGGAGTTATAAAATTGTGCGTCACTTCTGTTCACAACTGCGCACCCACACAGAGGAGCTCACCTAAAACACACACAGTTAACACTTTTTTTGAACACATCCAAAGACAGTATTTTTAAGCAGCTTTGACAGATACCTCACATTTACGCACTCTGGCACACAAGCACAGACGCAGGCTTGAGGGTGTTGGTTGGTTGGTTGGTTGGTTGGTTGTGAAACGTAGTGACTAACAGTCTGACAGGGCTTTGGAGGAAAAGCCTTAGGCAGATCACTTACTCAGCTGCCATGAGGGAAGTGGATATGACTGATGTTGGAAGGCAGAGGAATATTTAAGATCATTAATAAGTCTGTTTGTGTATAGCAGACCTGTTCCAGACGTTGTGAAATGTGAGTGGGAGATCAGACAGTCTGCAGTGGTTTTCATTTCAAAACTTGACCAAACGTCTTGGTCTACACTTGTCAGAAAATGATGGAGAGATTAAATGAGTATTATTTCACTGTAGCACTTATTTTGTTGTAGTTCTTACAGTCTGTCGTATGTATTCGTAAATACAAAGTGAGCCCTTTTTACGGTGAGCACAGCCCGGAGATTATTAGGCTTCAAGTCGGGTTATAAGGTATTTGTCAGAGATACTAATAAGCCCTTATAATAACTAGGTTTATACTTTAAAAATATGATTAACTACAAGTTTTTTTTATATACATGTGGTTTAAAAAACTGCAAAAACAATCTTTTCTTGCTCACTGCTGCTCCTCCAAACATTTAATAAATGTGGCCTTCCCGCTTTTATGTTGCATACTGCATAGTTTGCACTAAACTGACTGTTCACAAGGCTTTTAGTATGAACTAGTATCAAATAAAAAATACATGAATACATTTGTCCAAATAAGAAATACTGAAGGTCCTGTGTTCACAGGGCTCAAGGTGACTGCTTCTGTGTAATATTGGAGAATATCACACAAACACAGATCTCTTGTGCCCTCTGGTGGAGAGTTTCCCTCTCTGTCTATTTCATCCATTTGTTTTCTTGCATGTTTTCTGTTTCATTTGTCTAATCGTGGCATGCTATAGAAACATTGCTTTCATGTGTTTTCCCAGTTAAATTGACAAATGGGAACAATAGGAGTCTTCTAGGTAAGGCTGTGGGTGTGCGTGTGTGTGTGCCGTTACATCCAAAACAAATGTTGATTTTTTTGCCTGTATGACAAAATAATTGATGATGTGATGTGATGGCATCCGTCCATCCACTCCTCTTAGATTTTAGTGAAATTTGCACACAGTGATCACCTAATGGGTTTTCAGCCAAACTGTGTTCAAGGTCAAGGTCATACACGAGCAGGAGAGAACTGCTCCTCCTACAGTGTTGGCCAAGCTGAATATGGCTCTTTGCGAGCCTCCCTGGATTAGTTTGTACACCACAGACAACTAATAATAAGAAAACCTATAAAGTTCTACCTGTACTCCATCAAATACAATAGCCCGGTAATTGTGTTTGATCTTGAACAAATCGAGCTACCAAGTCTCACCTGTCTCTCTGTCTCTCCTCCAGAATGTGAAGATGCCAGATTCTTTCAGCACCATCCCCACAGAAACCCTCAACTCAAAAACTTTCCCAGTGGACCTGTACTCACACCCTACAGACAGCTTCCTTAACGCTCTCAGTAACGTCAGCAGTGGGGCGGTTAACCCTCGCTGCACCTACAAGGAAGACTTTAAGCGCATTTTACTTCCTGCTGTGTACACCATCGTCTTCCTGCTCGGTTTTCCTCTCAATGCCACCGTCATACTGAAGATATGGAGGAAGAGGTCCAATTTGTCCAGAAACAACATCTACATGCTCAACTTGGCCATAGCTGACTTTCTGTATGTGATGTCACTTCCTTTACTCGTCTACAACTATGCGAGTCATGACTACTGGCCCTTTGGGGAGTTTACCTGTAAGATGGTCAGGTTTCAGTTCTACAGGTGGGTTCTTGTTTGATTATTGGCTCATTTTTCTGATTCTTTTAATGTAATTTTGGGAATTAATTTTCCATTGTTAAAGCTGGAGTATGCAAGTGATATGTGACACAGTGTTCATATGTGAATCGTCCCACATTTGGACAGGGATAGTAAAGAAAAGAGGATCTAAGATGTGATAAGTAATGGGAAGGGAGATAATGACACTAATATTTAAGTATACTGGAAAAAATGTACTTTTTTGCATTATAGTGCACACACTTGTGACACGAGCTGGTGTGTAAAGGATGAAGACTAGTTTATAAAAGAAGTTCAATACCTTTGAACATGACAAGGTATTTATTGCAGATGCAGAAATGGTGCTAGTGCACACACAGATGCTATTAGTAGCAGAAGTTGGGATTTGTGGGAGTTCCCCCTGTTTTCTGTAACTTTGATCTGTTTTTTTTTTCTGTTGTTTTGCGGGGGGGCTGCCACCAGCACCAATCTTCTTTTGGTGGATGGAAATATCTGGAAGTAGTCCTCAGTAGGGGTATCATTGCCAGACTGTGTGCTAGAAGAACAATGAGCACAATTGTGGGAAACACTGTGGGGGAGGAGGTTTCAGCTTCTGTTAGATGATGTGAAAAGTACTTTGGGAACACACTGAGAGTCTTAACCCTGCCATGTGTCTTTTGTTATGTATTTTTGAGGGGAGGCTTGTGACCTAATTTCCTTTGATTTTCACTCAATGAAAATCAAATTTTATTTCCCAAACATTTTTTAATACATCTTTTTGAGACATACTGGTCTTAATTTAGATGTTATTATTTTACTTTGCACACAGAAACAAAATAATTTCACAAAAACTGCCAGGGTCAAAATTATTACCCTCCTTGATGCTAATAGGCATTTGTTTATCCTTTTAACTGCGTAACAGCCTGCAGTGGTTTGTTGTAGTTTTCAACAAGTCTCTTAAGCGATCTTCTGTGATTGTTCTGTGGATAATATCTCAAACTTTTCCAGATTTGACAGTCTTCTGGCATGGACCGTGGTCTTCAGTAGACCACAAAGTCACTAATATTCACTTTAGTCTTGTACGCCTTGCCCATCTTTCTCCAAACATAAGCAGCGTCTCTGTGGCCAAAGAGCAATAGTTTTATCTCATCTGACCAAAGGATGCATTTCCAGTATGCTTAGTCTCTCCAGCTTGTCCTTAAAAATACTTCAATCTGGCTTGAAGGTGTTTCTTCTGCAGAATTGAAGATTTTCTTGGTTTTCAGCCTTGCGGTCCATTTCTATGCAGGCTTCTAGTGATTGTCTCCTTTGTGACTACAGCTCCTGATTCAGCTAAGTCATTCATGTTGGTAGTTTGTTTGGGTCCTTTAGACAAATCTCTAACAAGTTTTCTTTCCAGAGTCTTTGAAGTTTTTCACTTCCTACATCTGACAAGCTTATTCTGTACTCAGTGGCTCTTTGACTTTTTTGATGATATTTCTCACTCGAATTCCTGACACTTGGTGATAACTTTCTATATCTATCTCCTGCTTTGTGAGCATAAGCAATCCTTGATATTGGCCCTGGTAATTTTTGTTTTTTTGAAATAATTCTTTTATCGTGTGCAAAACGAAATGAAAAAAGAGTAGGTTTAGAAATGCTATACTGAAATCCCTTGCTCTGTTCAAAAAAGCACGTTTTTTTTAAGAAAAACTTTAATTTTGCTGACCATACAATTGAAGTGTGATAATATTCAGCTCAACAACATTTTCTTGTCTGTGTTCCTGTTTCAGTAATCTCCATGGCAGCATCCTGTTCCTGACCTGCATCAGTGTGCAACGTTATTTGGCCATTTGCCACCCTCTGGCGGTGTGGCACAAGCAGGGTGGTCGCAAGATGGCGTGGTGCGTGTGTGGATTGGTATGGCTGGTGGTTGCCTCCCTGTGCGCGCCAACTTTCCACTTTGCAGCAACAGGGCAACAGCGCAACCGCACCGTGTGCTACGATTTGAGCACGCCAGGGCGCTCGGTAGACTACTATCCTTACGGCATGGCTCTGACGTGCCTCGGCTTCTTGCTGCCTTTCATAGGCGTGATGGTTTGCTACTGCAAGATGGCCTTCATCCTCTGCCGCCCAGTGTCCTATCAGGGTGTCTCCATAGCGCCCGGGGATAAACGAGACAGGGCGGTGAGGATGATCATTATCGTGGCCGCGGTGTTCTGCGTAAGCTTCCTTCCGTTTCACCTCACAAAGACTCTGTACCTGGTGGTGCGCACCTTGCCCAATGCTCCCTGCACAACAAGAAACTTGTTCTCAATCATCTATAAGAGCACCAGACCTTTTGCCAGCATGAACAGCTTTCTGGACCCGATTCTGTTTTACTTCACACAACCACGCTACCGCCGGAGCACCAGGAGGTTTATGCGCAGAGTCACCACTCTAAAGAGCCGAGGCAGCAGCGTGTGAGCGAACAGTGCTCCTTAGAGCCTTGTTAAGATTTGAAACCCAGAGATGCATTAGTTTTCTAACCTTTTTTTTTAAAGGTTCTTTCTCTTATTACAGTGAGCTGTTGTCCTTGAGGCTTTCAGCTATTAGTGACTAAGAAATATGTTGAATAACTGTCTGAAGAAGCCATCTGAAGTGCCACATAAGGACTTAAATTCAATGCAGTGTGAATGGAAAATGTTGACATTGTCCTGCTTGCATTGTTTTGAACTGGGAATTATTATCACACTGACTGTGAGTGTGTTTGTCTGTGCGAATTCATAGATTTTGGGTTATAACTCTGATGAAAATGTCCTGCACTGTACATAAGTGATGTTTACTTTCAAGCTCCACTGCACTGCTTTTTTTTGTGAAACCCACATTTTTTAAATCAGTGAGCTTTTTTTTTTTTTTTGCATTTTTTTTAACACTGTGACGTGTACTTTAAATTGAAACTACTGAATTATTGTGTAATTTTAGTATCTATGCGAGGTGTTATGATAGAGATGCATCATGCTGTAAAGAGATGCAGTTAAGGAAAGGAGAAAACAGTTCATTTGAACTTTAATGCTACTATAAAATCCACTGTGGCACTGTTTTTGGTGGTGTTGAGTCTGCATGAAGCACTAGTCTGAGGAAAGGAACTGAAAGGTGGGGATGGGGATATACTTTGCAAACATGGCTGCAAAAAACAGAAGTTTATGTTCACTGATTTAGAATTGGAGTATTATGCATTCAAATGAAGGTCTGTAGCTCTGTTTTTCCCTGAAAGTGACGCGTTTCAATATTATCCATGTCGTAATAGCTGCTGTTGCGGGTTTTAACCACTGGATGGTGTGCACACGCCACTGCTGTAACCCCACTGCCTCTGTCCTCTGTCGTAATAGTATTGATGTTAAGATATTTTAGCACATATTAGATCTTACAGTCACAAATAAACCATTGTCAAGAAAACCGTTAAATGTGCAGCTCACAGCGTGCTGACATAGGCTGTCACTTGCTGACTAATCTCTTTCTTGTGCTTAAAAATTCTGCAGCAAATGAAGGAAATCAGTTTAAAATTTTTTTTAAGTCATTTAAAGGTAAAGATAGATGCAGATTGTGGAGTTAAGGGCATTAAATTAACTCTGTGGTTTTTATGAGTGTGTGAATCTTTTCAGTCTAACTGGGATTCCTGAAATGTTTAGTACTTAGTACTGCTTTGACGTGATTTAGCTGTATGAAGTAGGTTGCCAGCTGCATGATCTGGTGACTTAAAATGTTCATGAAATGAACATAAATGTAGATGGCATGTGTCTGCATGTACATATGTGTACTTTGATGTTTACTGTAAAAATGTGCCCTGTGTTTTGTCATACCTGCCTTTCATAGTGAGCACCTTTATCATGTTTTTAAGCAGTGAATCTTTGCCCCGTGACGAGCTCTTGACAGCAAACAATGCACTTACCGTCGAGTGAAATAAACGTGATTGATAATTTTGTGACAGTCGTGTTAACCAGAAGGTTTCAGAGTAGCCAAACCCATAAGTTACACTAGGCTTTGCCAGCTTGAAGACCAGTATGTTGTTAAATTCTGAAATGAGTCATGACAATGTGAAAAATGGCTTTCAAATCGTATTGTTCTGAAGCTCCTGTAACAGGTTAACACTTTACGTATCTGTTGTATGTGTCAGTCTAATGTGAATGTGCAGTTTTGACCTCAATATGAGGTGGTGATGTGCTTCAGTTTCTTAATGTGTGCGTATTTGATGTGATACTTGATGTGTATTTGTACATAGTAACAATAGTTATGTAATATGTGTGTGTTGTACTACTGGCTTTAGAAAAAGTGAATGTCACAGTCATCTGTAATGACCTATTGAGACCCAGACGTCAGTATTAATTAGAAGAGTTCTTATTTTTATCAAATTCCCTAACAAATAAATAATGGGAATGGTATTTTATTTTTATAGACATGTAATTATGTTGATAGAAAAACTAAAACTGAAGTTTTTTTTATTTTTTGCTGTACAGATGCTTAATTTTCTGTGATGTGTTTCTGATTGTTGTCATGTTGTACTAACTGAAACTATTAAAAAACACGATGTTTTCACAATCATATATTAATGCTGATGGAGTAGACTGTTGCTTCGTTTTTTTCCAACTTTTACTGTAGTTTAACTTCAAGCGTTCAGTTTGGGCAGAACTTGAATTCAAACCTTAGGTGTGAATATGCACTGCAGTGGTTTGTATCATATCTATCTAATAGATTCCAATTTGTACATGTAAATGGAGAGTCCTCTTCAGACACTAAGGTCAATTATGGTGTTCCACAGGGTTCAGTGCTAGGACCAATTCTATTTACATTATACATGCTTCCCCTAGGCAACATCATTAGAAGACATAGCATAAATTTTCACTGCTATGCAGATGACACGCAGCTCTATCTATCCATGAAGCCAGGTAACACACACCAATTAGTTAAACTGCAGGAATGTCTTAAAGACATAAAGACCTGGATGGCCACTAACTTTCTGCTTCTTAATTCAGATAAAACTGAGGTTATTGTACTCGGCCCTGAAAATCTTAGAAATATGGTATCTAACCAGATTCTTACTCTGGATGGCATTACCTTGGCCTCCAGTAACACTGTGAGAAACCTTGGAGTCATTTTTGACCAGGACATGTCCTTCAACGCACATATTAAACAAATATGTAAGACTGCTTTCTTCCATTTGCGCAACATCTCTAAAATTAGAAATATCCTGTCTCAGAGTGATGCTGAAAAACTAGTTCATGCATTTATTACTTCCAGGCTGGACTACTGTAATTCACTATTATCAGGAAGTCCTAAAAACTCGCTGAAAAGCCTTCAGCTAATCCAAAATGCTGCAGCAAGAGTACTGACAGGGACTAGAAAGAGAGAGCATATTTCTCCTGTTTTGGCTTCCCTTCATTGGCTTCCTGTTAAATCCAGAATTGAATTCAAAATCCTGCTCCTCACATACAAGGTCTTAAATAATCAGGCCCCATCTTATCTTAATGACCTTGTAGTACCATATCACCCTATTAGAGCACTTCGCTCTTGCACTGCAGGCCTACTTGTTGTTCCTAGAGTATTTAAAAGTAGAATGGGAGGCAGAGCCTTCAGTTTTCAGGCCCCTCTTCTGTGGAACCAACTTCCAGTTTGGATTCGGGAGACAGACACTATCTCTACTTTTAAGATTAGGCTTAAAACTTTCCTTTTTGCTAAAGCATATAGTTAGGGCTGGACCAGGTGACCCTGAATCCTCCCTTAGTTATGCTGCAATAGACGTAGGCTGCCGGGGATTCCCATGATGCATTGAGTTTTTCCCTTCCAGTCACCTTTCTCACTCACTATGTGTTAATAGACCTCTCTGCATCGAATCATATCTGTTATTAATCTCTGTCTCTCTTCCACAGCATGTCTTTCATCCTGTTTTCCTTCTTTCACCCCAACCGGTCGCAGCAGATGGCCGCCCCTCCCTGAGCCTGGTTCTGCCGGAGGTTTCTTCCTGTTAAAAGGGAGTTTTTCCTTCCCACTGTCGCCAAAGTGCTTGCTCATAGGGGGTCATATGATTGTTGGGTTTTTCTCTGTATTTATTATTGTGCTATCTACTGTACAATATAAAGCGCCTTGAGGCGACTTTTGTTGTGATTTGGCGCTATATAAATAAAATTGAATTGAAAATTGAATTGAATATAGAAAAGCAGCCAGCAGCTTCTGAATCCATACGATTATATGATGACAGCTGTTTAAATAATGTGACAAATGACTGTCTAAGAAAGGACATAATCTAAGAGATTTGTGATCTGCTTACACGCTACTGTTCAACCTTTAGGTAACGCCAGTGTGTTATCGGCCAATCACAATGCAGCAACGCAGTGTATTTACACATGTAGATTACTGAAGTTCAAACCAAGCGCCTGGTATTAGCCGTATAAAAGTTAAAGGAACTCTGATTCGGTGTTCAGCAGTGTAGAGAGATGGAAAATGTGTGAAGAGATGTGAGAAAACTATCTGAACCAGACCAATGCTGTTTGTATCCAACAGGACATAAAAATAAATATTAGTGAACGTCATACTTTAATATGCTAAAATAAAAACGTAAATGCAACGGTTTTGGTGAAAAAAAACAGACTTACAGAACAAAAGTCAACACACACTGGTGTTCCACCAGAAAAAAATACTGTGTATTTTGAAATACAATTAAAAAAACTAACAAGTTTGCAAAAGTTTGGAGACCCCCTTTTAAAACAAACAAACAAACAAACTTTCTTAAAGATTTTGATTTTATAGAGAAGTAGTCTGAATTATTAAGAAATGATTCAGTTCCTGTATCTGTACTGCTTCTTCCTATTTGTTTGTGCTTGGTTAGGAGTGAGTTACTAAGGCAGATGGGGATTTCCTGAAAATGTTTCTTGCTGGAATTAAAAAAAACGTTAACAAACGCAAAAACAATCAAACAAAATGCAAAAATCCTTTCAATCCAAAACACATTCGGACCCTGCGAGGCCATTTAAATGCATCCCGGAAACATGCCATCACAGATAGATGGGCTGACCTCACCGGGCTCGTTTGGGTTCTTCCATCAACCTCCACCTTTGACCTGACGTGTTACGATTGAGCCTGTAGGGGGCGCTGCAGCCAGCGTGTACTTTTCTCACAGCCTGTGAAACAGAATTCCCCCGTTGGAACAAAAGGACCTGTTAACCAGACAGCCACATGGGAAGCACCACAGAGGGGTTATTGTGCACGAGTGAAAACTTTTATCCTCCCTGCCACCACCAGCTCCCCCCGAATGCTGACACACTAATTCACAAACACCATCACACCAAAGTTTGCTGGAGTTGTGCAGTAAATCAACCTCTTTGGCTTCCTTTGTGAATTTTTCACCCCTGAAGGCTGATTTTTAAACGTAACACCTTGAATGCATCTCGGAAATCAGCACCTATGGTTTCATTGACATCTTTTAGGTTTCTTAAAGATGTTGCAGGTCCAAATTGTAGGTATTAAATAAAAAATAAATATTTTTTGAGTATCTAAAACACTTAGAGTTGTGTGTGTGTGTGTGTTGGGGTTTTTTTCGCAAGGGAAAGAGCTATAATTACATCTTGTTAGTCCACAGTATATCCCCTCTCCTATCAAAAAGGGAAAAAAAAGCTTTTCCTCTCAATCCCCGAGGGGGGCTATGACAGCCCCTATACCCCTGGTCCCGCCCAGCCACCCCCCTCTCTGCCTCTATCTCAGGCATTTACATGCAAAAAAACAACATAAGTCACGGAAAAGCAAATCATGCCAAAACAGGGAGTCCATAAACAGTTTGGGGATTAATAGGGAATGATGCGCAGGGCCCGTGCCTGGCGATGGGCACACGTTTAGAAACAGTGAGAGGAAAACAATGGAGAAGTTGTGTTTGTGAAGATTTGGGGCCAAAGAAGAAGAAAAAAAACTTGTATCGCTTTCCCTCTTGGCACGGATGCGGTTTCGGGAATCGACAACATGTAAGTTTTTGATAAGAGGGCAGCACTCACCTACTTTACTCACTGAACACTTTATTTATCACCTAACTAGCCTCGTTACAGAGCAATATGAAGCTTTGCCAGCACTGATTTTTCCCCCTTTTTCTTGCTGTTAGGTTAAACTGCAGATGGACCACAACTAAGAAAAGGTGCTTGGATGTGTAACAGCTACCCGTGGAGTTGCCAATGCGTGTGTGAGAGCCGTAACAAAAGACATGAACAATGGCAGAAAGCGAGGAGAAGAATGCGGCTGTGTATCGCAGCGTCTCTTTCAGAAAGCTGGGGTCCTGGGACGCCAACAGGAGGGAAGAGCAGCCACACAAATTAGGGGATTTGGAGGCAGTTGGCGTCGCCCTTCCCCCGGAGCCCAGCAAAGCAGAGCAGCCCTTGACGACGACGACGCGTAATGTCAGTGTGTCAAGAAAAGTTTCCAAAATCTCTGCCACCACCGCCAGCCTCCTAACCGCAGAGCCAAAGAGAGGCTCTCCCACTCTTCTCTCCTTCATTTCTCCATCCATCCGGGAGCTGACTGAGAAGTTCAGCAACAGCAGCAGCAGGAGGAGTAACAGCAGCGGCTCCGCCAGGACGCACACAGCCTCGCCGGGAGACTGTGCAGCGAACACGCGGGGGAGCAGCACTTTTCCCCGGGCCCGAGGCTCCAGGAGTGACGGGGTTCCACCTGGGAAAACTTTTCATGAGGACAGCGGCGGTGTTGGTGGTGGATATTTCCAGGATAGTGACAGCGCAACAGCAGAGCCTCTTTCAGACAACAAAGCGCTGAAGTTTCACTCGGGCACCGACTCTGTGTCAGGCTCAGACTCGGACAGGAAAAGCGACAAGCGGATTTTTAGAAGTTTATCAAACGACAGCGGCGGCAAGTCGGGTAAGAGAGACTATTCCCAGATTAATGCACCTCCTTCTGAGCTCACAAAGACTTTGACTCCAGATGAAGAGGAGGATGTTAGCAGTAGAGGGGTTCCTCCACCCTGCAAAGCCCACAGAAGTTATCACGCCACACACTACACTGACTTTCTCCCTCTGCACTCTGACAAGTGGCCCAGTGTTACTAAAATTAGACAGCTGTTTGATGAGAGGCAAAGCAAGCCTTTGCAGCAGGGCAAAACTGTTGAAGCTTGTGAGGATTTAAAGGCAGCTGGCCGAGGCCATCTGCAGGAGCTCACCTGCAGCTCCGAGAGACACAGACTGTGTCCCTGCAGCTCAGCTAATGAAGGCTGTGACCTGCCCTTTCATGACAAGTGCCTAGCTGGAGTACAGAGCAGAGAGAGCGGTGCTGCTAAAGAGACTTTGACGTATGGTTTGCGCTTTTACTCCAAAGCCGATCACCATCGGCACTCAAATGATGAGGAGGCAGACGTAGAGGCATGCAGTCAGAGTAACAGAGTGTCTGGAAGAAACACTTCTGGTAGCAGTTGTGGTCGCTACCACGGGGTTAAATCATCTCCATACAGATCTCATAGTCCCAGCACTGAGGCGGCGGCGGCTCAGGCCCCCAGATCGACAGGATTGACATCTGACCCTAACCCTGACCTTCAACCCTGTCCTGCTTCGTCTCGGAGTCAATCGGAGAGCTCAGACACCACCTCCTGCTCCTCCTCTCTTCACCAGCCGACAGCGAGGGAGAGAAGGGATAGACAGGGGGTCGGGCTGCCCAGGGATAGTTTACATTCCTTACATAGCTCCTCTAGAGCTCCAGCCCCCTCCGCCTCCTCTCCCTCCTCTGCTCCAGCTCCAGATAAAGCCATTACCGCCTCCTCCTTCTCCTCCTCCTCCACTGTAGCTCCCTCCACTGAGTTAACACACCCAGCGAAAGTTGCTTCTCCCCTCAGCTCCCGCTGGAGGTTTAGCTCTGGAGACGAAGAGGAGGAGCAGACCAGGAGAAAAAGAGGAGGCAGTTGGAGTGCTTCTTATAAGCCCTCTCCGTCTGTCTCCTACCGAGCAGGAGAGAGGGGTGACACAGAGCGAGGAGGCAGCTATTTATCCCGCAGTAAAAATGGCTGGTGGGGCACAAAGGCCATTGGCAGGTCTTCAGGCAGCGAGGAGGACAGTCCTGGTTCTTTAGGCCCCCACTGCCGAGAGGCAGTCCGCCGGCGCTCGCTGAGAAAGAAGAAGAAAGTCAGCGGGGGTGCTCTAATAACAGGCCGTGATGACTACGATGATCATGATGGCGAATCAGAAGACAGTGACAGTGATGCGGCCGTGACGATGGAGCACCTAGAGAGGCAGCACCAGCAAAACACAGGAGGGGAATTTGGGGGGGCGGTAACCCGGAGCCACACGGCACGAGAACCCAGCAGTCACAGAGCCAGGGTGCAGCAGTGGGAGCGCATCACCTCACCTGTGACCTCAGTGACGCTCCCGGGTGTGTCGCGAGTGTCAAAGGTCAGCATACCCCCATTTCTGTCCAGCCCTGGCGAGTCACGTTGCAGCAGCCGGTACTCCAGCACTGAGACGCTGAAAGAGGAGGACTTGGCTGGCTGTGCCAACCGTGCAGCTAATGTGTTGTTTAATGCGAGGGGAGCAGAAGGTAGCACTAGTAGAGCGGCGGCGTCTTCCGTGTTGAGTAAAACTTACCATGGGAATTTTACCATGTACCGCTCCCCGAGCTTCGGCCACGGGGACAACTTCTCCCGTGCCCCTGCGCGTGTGCGCCCCAAGATTGTGCCAACTGTAACATCGTTACCTAGTGCACTTGCCAGAGAAAGTGGGTTATCTTCAGGGAAGAGAGGTGGTGAGAGTGTGGGATTAAGGAAAATAACAGCAGGGGGTAGGGTTAATGATAATGAGAAACACCAGATATCCACATCCAACCCTGATATCACCTCAGAAACTATGACGCTCTTAAGCTTTCTCAAATCTGACCTGCCGGGCCTGAGGGTGCGTAAATCAAGTGGAGGGGATAGATCAGGGGTTGGGGAGGGGTCATCATCAGTGTATAGAATGGGTTCAGGGGCTCACGGTGGGACCCTGCTATCTTTGGGGCGCCGCCCGTCTCTCAAAGACCTGACAGCCACTTTGCGGCGTGCGAAATCCTTTACTTATTCAGACAAACCTGCTCCTGCCACCAGGTGTTACTTGACAAGCGGCCCCACAAAGAGGAGCTCCTCTGAGCAGCGGCTTGATTCGGACGGAGAGAGCAGTGGAGGGAGGGTGGTGGTGTCAGACAGGGAAGTAGAAAGTGACGGGGGAGATTTTAGGGTTGGGCGAGGGCGCAGAATGGGGGATTATGGATTTGATGGTGATTTTGATGATGATGAAGCGATGCCAGTGCAAGACATGTATGTGCAGGAAGCCAGACAGGTCATTAGAGATATCTGCCAGATGAGCACGAGGGAAGATGATGACGACGATTGTGTAGCTGTAAGAGGAAGTGACAGTATTTCTAGGGCTGAATGTTTGAAGTTTAAGAAAACAATCGAGGAGAAGCAGAAGTCCGGGGAGGGCATAAAGGATGAGGCAAGGAGAGATCAAGGGGCTGAGTTTGAGAGCACAAAAGACAAGGATAAACATAAGAGGGAGAGTGAGAACAAGGTGAGGGAGAGGGATGAGAGAGATAAACAAAGTATGCAGATGGAAAAGCTAAACAGCAGGGGCACAGACTACTGGGAGAAGTCAAAGAGACAGAGTGGAGAGCTGGAGAGAGCTACGCTGAAGGGTGATTCGGATGAAAGCATGTTCTACGACCGCTCTGTGGATGAACTTTCGGGCCCTGAGTCGAGTTTAACAGATGAAGGGATTGTGACGGAGCCTGAGACGGGCCCCGGCGACCCCTCGGATAGGTCATATTTGGGCTCAGAAGGGGTCGATTTGGGGTCAAGAATAGCATGGGATGTGCTAGAGCAGCCAGTCACTGTATGGAAGCAGTCTGCTCTCCATGAGGCAGACGGGTTTAAGCAGGAGGGAGAAAAGATCACAGAGAACAGCTTGAGCTGTGTAAATCGTCTGAATGAGGTGAGCGCGCCTCGCACTATGCCTCTTCCTGCCCGTGTGGCTGAGAATGACAGCTTTGTCACAGAGCAGAACACCGCTGCTGGTATCGCCAACGTCAGTGAGGGGATCCACGGTAACAGTGCCGTGTCGCAGCGGTCAGCAGCCACTGCGGGAGGAGGGGGAGGATCTGAAACCCCCGCAACCCCGAACGCTGTCCGTCGAAGGCGCAAATTCTCCCCCTCTGGTAACACGGGCTCTGATTCCAGTAATGGCAGCAATGCAGAGTCAACAACAGGATCAGCTGTGGGAAATGGGGAGTCTACAGTCTACCGCTCTCTCAGTGACCCCATGCCTCAGCGGCGCTGTTCTGTGGCAGAAGAGGGGAACAACAACTTTTCTTCTGTGGACAGCAACCTGTTAGGATCCCTGTCTGTCAAAGGTGGAGGGGGAGGTGCTCCAGAAGCCTCTGCTGTGGGCACGCTGTCAGAATATAAGGGCAGCGTAGCCAGTGACCTGTCAGTTTGCAGTGATGGCGGGCTCCGTGATGACGCCATTCGGGATTACAGTGGGGTGATCAGGAACATCGTGGCTGAGCCAGGTGCGATGGACAGACTGATGGCAGATGAGCACAGCAATGGCAAAGCCCCCAAGAAGAAGTCATTCAGTGACCCCAGTCGCCGTAGTGATGCCCCTTTTATTTCTCAAAATGACCCTCAGTGCAGAGGTCAGACTGGCAGCACTCAGCCAATCAGTGAGCTGGAGCACCCGGGCCAGATTCCACCTTCCAGCAGCGAGCCAATCCTGAGCGAGCAGAGAGAGGAACTGTGGGAACCCGAAGTTAAACCTAAACATGCACATCTGCATCAGCAGCCGAATGGCAGTAATAAAGTCACAAAGGCTCGCTCCCTGTCGGAAAGCACCCCTCCCTCCGAATACCACGATGATGAAGATGGTGATGTCATAGACCAAGGTGAAGAGGACGAGGTGCAGAAGTTTAACTTTGACCTTAAACTAGCTGGAGCTCTGTCTCCCAGAATGAATCGTCGGCCCACCAGAAAACGTCCAATCAGGCTGATGCTCTCCCCTCCTGAGGATCCATTTGAGCCGGCGGAGCTGGGCTCAGAGGGGCGCGAGGACCGCAGCGACCAAACCAAGCTCGCATCTCCTCTTTCCCCACTGCCACTGCAGTCCAAACCCAAAACCATACCCAAGCATGCCCGCCACACCAGCGAGCCCACCACCTTCATCCCCATCTCCCCACCTCCACAACTCCAGCCCCTCAAGGAGGTAGACTTTGCTGTCCGATCCACTACAGAACCCCCGCCCGGAAGCAGGCCTTCAGGAGATGAGGCCCCTTCGCTGGAGGATGTGACGCAGAAATACATCCTTGATCTGAGCACTTCTGAAAGGGACCCCGAGGGCCCAGGAGCGCTTTCAGCACACTGCGCAGTGTCAGCTTCAGAGGGACCCAGCGAGACCAGCCCCACTGGAGTGGCAGAAGCCGGACCACAGAAGAAGGAAGACGCTCCATCTGCGCCCACGCCACAGAGAGCCAAGCCTAAAGTGGTGAGTCACCTTTTATTCATGGATTTTCTCTTTTTTACCTGACATCTTTGAGTTTGGATGATTTAACCTCAAATGCTCATCTACTTCCCTGAACAATTATATAAATGTGCCATTGTTAGCTGCAAAAAAGAAGCCATGAACACCACACCCAGTATTACACACAGACACACACTTTCAATTTTTATGTTTCAAAATTGGAGGTTTCACTGTTACTCAAGGTAGCACTGATGTAGCGTGAGAAACGTTTGGTAGAATATTGAACATTTATTTTCTAGTTCCACCAGTCTTGTAAGAGCTTCTCCTGTTGCTTTTGTTAGCATCGCATTGCTGGATTGCTCTCACAGTTGTGCAGCTGCACCCAGTGCCTGTGTGTATCTCTGCTTTTATGAAGCACTTTCATTCGGTAGACCCGTATGGCTAGTTTCGGAGCACGTTTGGACGCAGGCCTTACAATACAGAAGCCATTATAGGCCGAGCTGTGTTTAAACAAACATCAGAGGATGTTATTAGTTTGATTAAACGGATTGCAGACAAAGGGCATTAAGGAATGGACTGAAGCCCGCCGAGTCTGTTTTCATTTATTTGTTTCATCCAGTTTCGATTGTCTCCGTGCCAGAATCATAGAGAGGGGATGTAATAAACAGTTCTCCCAAACACAGACTGGGTTTATGCGTGTGGATGTTTGATGTAATGTTACATTTGCTTATTGCTGTCTAAACACCGGGAGAGACAGTCTGTCTTGTTGTATCATTGGAATATAAAGGTTACTAACTGTCAAGAGAGACTGTCGAGAAACTGAAGAGAACATGGGAAAGCCTTAAAGAAAAAATGGTACTTATATGGAGCTTTTCTGCTCATTTTGAGTAGACAATTTAAAGGTAGCTGTGTGTGTGTGTGTGTCACTGATTGCCATGCATGGCTGCTCTTGCTTAGAGCACACCTCATGGAGTCTGAGGCCTGGAAGGACAGGAAGGTGCAGACCTAACGTCCAAGACTTCAGTTTTCTTACATCATCAGCTGCTTTTGTTTATCATAGCGACTGTTCTGCAGCCCCGCGCTTGAGTCCCGGTTAGCGTGGTTGTGGTTACTTGTGATTTGTCACTGTGTCTGTGCTTCAGGAATCTGAGCCTTGTTGTTTTTTATTTGCTCAAAACAAACAATTATGTAGCTTTGCGTGCCGCTCCACGGCTTCAGCATCCAGTCCGCAGGGCTGTTTTTGGTTTCACTGATAATAATATTTGCATCAGTTACGTTTGCTCTTCATTTGTTTGCAATCGATTGTCCTTAGTGACAGCAGCAGTAGCTGGCGAGGGACCCTCATCGGGCAGGAAATGGGTTTAGGGAAAAGGGAAGTAGTTGCAGTAACTGAAGGGTTTGATGACTTCCAGCAGTACTGGCTATGTGCATGTACTTGTGTCCGGTGCGCTCTTATTTATGTGTCGCCCGCGTGTGTATAAAACTGGTTTCCTCTTTATCCTCTTTACTCATACTGCTGTGTATGTGTGAGCCCATGCATGTTGTTCGTCTGGACTATATCAGTGCCTCTTTTTTGCTCCAAATCTTCAGAGCATAGACTTTTGCCAGGTGACTGTGTTTAGGGTCCTGCAGCACTGGTGCTCTGTGTGTGTGTGTGTGTGAGAGAGAGATTTGGACTGAATGTAATAACAACAGTGCCAAGCTAAAATGGATCGCAGGCAAGTTCCTAAAGCGAGGGAGGGATGAAGAACGGGAGGAAGATGTTGCGGGGAGAGGGAGCGTTTTTCTTTCCTTTTCTGGAGACATGGCTTATTTCAGCCATGGTGCAGTTTCCTGACATCAAAATCTCCCATTAATTTCTGTTGTTTTTCCTCTCCTCCTCCTCCTCCCGTGCCCCTTTGCATCATTCCAGTCCCCATTTCTTCTCCCGTCCTCATCCAGATGTTGCCAATCATAGCTGTTTTCTTTTCTCCACGCTGCATTTCTACTTTATACCCTCACCCCATCTCCACTTATCTTTTTTTAATGCCACTTCTCCTATATTTCTACCTCCTGTTATTTCATCCTTCGCTGCTCTGTCTCTCCGTGTCTCTCTGGAACATTGCACCGAAGTGAGGTCATAACGTTTTGTCTTGGTGCACGGCAGGCAGGCGAGCCAAGTGTCAGGTAGAGAGAGACGGAGAGAGAAAGGCAGGGAGCAAAAAAAGGAGAGAGTTGGAAGGAAACTTTCTGGTTTTAAAAAAAGTTACAGGATCAAAATAGAACAGGGAGAGGGAGCTGAAATGGAGGGAAGGAAGGGAGGCGGGGGGAGTGAAGGAATGAGAGGTAATGGGAGCAGATGGTAGGAAAAGGCTGGTTTATTGTTGAACCAGAGGTGAGTAAAATGTAAAATCTTAATATAACCATTAGCTTTTTTTTTTTTTCTTCTCTAAAGTTTACATGTTTGACAAACGTTTAGATCCTCAGACTCAAACTGCCTGGGGAAAAATCTTATTAATATTTATGCAGATGTCCAGACTTTCATGTAAGGCAGTGCTATGAGAGAATTTTGACCAACATGTTTAATATTATGTTGACAGATATTAATTTTATGGCTGAAACTGAACATGTTTGATCATGCATTGGTAAAGTCCTTCATTAAATGCTTGGAAAAAGTAACCACAGCTTACCCAATGTGGGTAAAATTCATATTTCTCTGGTATAGAGTAGCACTTTATAGGTCAGATGAGGCATAAATATTGTCTTTGCCTCCAAGAGATGCGTTGTAAGTCCTCCTGGATGTGTGTGTGTGTGTGTGTTTCCCCTACAGCTGCAGTAGTTTTCACTTTAACAGGCAGCAGGAATGCGGCCCATCTTCCCTTTGCTTCATGTTGCATAACCGTCTTTAACTTTCCCAAAAGAGCTGCACACTGGTCATGTGGGCCAGCTATTAGAAGGCTTCTGTAGTATCATTTAGGTTGTAGGTACTCGTCATTATGCGTTGAGCAATTTAAAGCCCCAAAGTCAGTTTTGGCCAGTAATTAAATGCATGTTTGGTGCGTGTAATCAGACAAATTACAGTCTGGACTCAAAAGGATTCCAACCCCAAATCATTCATGCTTCTGTGTACTTCTTGCACATCATGGACAGATCTTACTTGTTCCGCGATTCACTGTGGCGTGAAATACATTTCTTAACTCTTATGTTCATTCTTATCCTATTGATGAGGCCAGCCAAGTTTATAGAGGAAATGGGTTTTTGAGGTAATGGGAGAAGCAAGTGAGGGCAGGATATATAGTAAGAGAGAAGGAAAGAGGCATAGAGATTGGTTTGTGCTCCGCTCTCCATGGATTAGGTTTAAAAGCACAGTGTTTATAACTCCAGATTTATGACCGACTTTGTTTTATCAGGCCACCCACATGGAATCTAATACTCTCTCTCTGACGGATCTTTTTCTTGGACTATTCCCACTTATAGGTTTTACTTCAGACAGCCAAAAAAACAAAACCAAAACATTTTTTTTTTGTCTTTTTACACCTGGAATATTATTATGAACTCACAAATAAAGGACGGGTGCCTGCATGTTATCACAAATCAGAGATGTTTTCAGTCAGCACTGAATCATAGATAAACTGGAGTAACCCAAGCCTCCTGCTGCTGTTATCTACTGTTTGAGTTATCAAGCATAGTCATAGGTGAGAGGAGTGGCACCTGGTGTGGTCTTCTGCTGCTGTAGCCCATCTGTTTCTAGGTTTGATGTGTTGTGCATTCAAAGATGCTCTTCTGCATCACTGGTGGTTGTTTGACTTACTGTTCATTTCCTATTAGCTCGAAGTAGTCTGGTCATTGTGACTTCCAGCATTAACCAAGCTATTTAACTCAGAGAACTGCTGCTCACAGGATATTTTCTCCTTTCTCTGTAAACTCCAGAGATGACTCTGAGGGAAATGTAGATGAGTGTGTCTGCATACTCAGATGTTGCTACGTGATTGGCTGATTAAATATTTGTGCTTACAAGCAGTTGAACAGGTGAGTGTATAATGAAGTGTTTTCTATCAACTACAAAATGTGCAATCCAAATCATTTACACTGTGATCAATGGAGAAGAAGGAGCTTATCCAATGTGCAGCTTTCTTTGAAACCACACTTAAAAGTAAAGGGAAAGGTCAGCTCCATATACACACAGAGGATATTGTGTGGGTGCAAGGGGGTTTGTTTTTTGATATGCAAAGGTCAGCAGAGGTTTAGCGGGGTCCAAAAAGTGCTGGCTGCTGAGAGAGAGGTAAAAAAGTATCGGAGAGATGAAAGGGTGAAGATATGGCTTGTGCTGCCCAAATGACCCAAAGACTCTGGAGATGAGAGGGAAGCGGTGGGATGAATCAAAAGATCAAAAGGTTGTCTGCTGATATCTGTGGCATCAGTGACACATGGGAAGCTTCCAACTTTATGTGGGTGGAGTTGGAAAACAAATCCTGAGAGGTTAAGCCTAAAAAGATAATTATGGAACCATGATACTGACGCAAGTGTGGTTTGATTAAATAAAGGAAATATACTGGCATGTCTATTGTGTAGTTTTTACTTGGTAGGTAGATCAGGTGTCACAAGTATAACCAGTAAGTAAAAGGAATGTTGGGCTTAATCCTTAATGGCTCTTCTTCTTAAAGCCTCAAGACTGCAGAGAACATGTCCCCATTCTCTAACTAGTAATTTTAATCAATGACTAGGAGTAGCTCACTGGGTATAGTTTGTTCATCTATTTAAAACAATATAGATTACATTATCTCTGCAGTAATCCTTTGGGTGGAAAACATTTAGGTGTGATACTACTTTCACATTTGCATGATAGCATTAGTATAGAGCCAGCAGCTGGTCAGCTTAATAAAAACACTCAAAAGCAATGAAAAATCTAGCCTAGTGCTGTTTGACCTGCTGAGGTTCAAACTGGGCGTCAGAATGGGAAGGTGATTTAAGTAATATTGAGTGTGGCATGGTTGCTGGTGCAAAATGGGAAGGTTTGATTATTTCAGAAACTGCCGATTTACTGGGATTTTCCCACGCAGCCACACATCTTTGGGGTTTACAGAGAATGGTCCAAAAAAGAGAAAATATCCAGTGAGTGGCAGTTCTCTGGGTGAAAATGCCTTATTGATGCCAGAGGTCAGAGGAGAAAGTCCAGACTGTTTTGAGCTGATAGGAAGTCAACAATAACCACTTGTTATAAGTTTGGTATTGCAGAAGACCATCTCTAAATGGGATTGTTGCACAACCTCAAAGCAGAAGGGCTACAGCAGCAGAAGATCACTTCTGTCAGCTAAGGATGGGAAATTAAGGCTACAGTTCACAAAGGCTCACCAAAATTGGACAACAGAAGATTAAAAAAATGTTGTCTGGTTTTACAAGTCTTGATTTCTGCTGGTCATAAAGGAATAAACAAGGCCAACAACAATACTCAGGTATGCTGAGCAGTTTAAACTATGCTCATTTAATAATAACGAATCTGAAAATATCCTCCTCACTATTACACAACCAGCAGCTTGCACTCTTGATGCAAGCCAGGATGGGGTGCAAACAACAAGAAAACATGAATCCATCCTGGGTATTGTTGCTGGCCATGTTCATTCCTTTATGACCACAGTGTACCAGTCTTCTAATGGTTGCTTCCAGCAGGATAACTCACCGTGTCACAAAGGTCAGATCATCTAATAAGGATTTCTTGAACATGGCAATGAGTTCACTGTATTCAAATGGCTTCCACAGGCAACAGAAATCAATCCAATACAGCACCTTTGGGATGTTCATGGGAGATGCACATCACTGCTGACAAATCTGCAGCAACCGTGTGATGCTGTCACATCAGTATGGACCAAAATATCTGCAGGATGTTTCCAGCACCTTGTTGAATCCATGCAATGCCAAATTAATGCAGCTCTGAAGGCAAAAGGGGACAAACCTGGGACTAGCGAGGTGTGGCCATTAATATGAAAAAACTGAAATTTAATTTGTTAAACTTGGAGCTTTAAAAGTAAGCTTAGAGGCCGATTTGGTTGCCTTTTTGTTACAGAGCTGTGCTGTTTACTGTAGCTTCTAATTAAGCCTGTATTTTCAATTCAGATGTATTTATATGGCACTAAATCACAACAGCAGACACTTTCTACTGTAAGGTAAAGACCTATAGTATTCAACGACCCCCTGTGAGGAAGCTTTTTGAGAGTGGAAAAGAAAAACTCCCTTTTAACAGGAAGAAACTTCCAGGGAAAGGAAAGAAAAGTCTATAGGAAGATGGGACAAAGCACAGACTAAAGGAGAGACACAGGGAAGAATACTCTTTTCTCCTTCTCAGCAAGACCGTAGTTAACTGTCCAAAATACCATTTCCTTTTGTATTTGGTCTTCTCTTGGATTAGTGATTAGTTGTCTTTTTGTTGGCGTTGTTACACAAAAAACTGCCAACATGATGTTGATTAAACTTGGTAAAAAGATGAAGAGCGAAAAAAAACCCTGTAAATTTGGTCACTGGCCTCAGATGTGATCTCAGTAGAATCTTTCTTGTTTTAAAATGGATTAAACAACCTCAGCACACACAGTCCATGCTCTGCTTGGACTGCAGTAACTAATTCTAGGTTAACATCCATGGACTAGATAGCATGTGAATAATGAAGCTTTTCAAAAGATGCTTGTGAGCAATAAAAAATAAATAAATACATAAACCTCACTGACATGTAGTGTCACAGCAAAGAAATCCCAACATGAGGCTCCATCTGGGTTCTCACAGTGGGGAAAAAACATCTGTGGGAAAAACGGTTCAGATGTCTTTGCCCTCGGTTGGTGACGGTTGCAATATGCTTTGAAAATCTTCAACTTTCCCTTTTAAGGAGGGTGGCTGTCTGTTTCTTTTTCACAATAGCCCACCATTAAAGTTCAAACTTGTGAACGGTGGCTGTCTTTTCTTTCTCTTTGTTCCCACTTGCTCTCCTCTTTACTGTCTCTTTCTAACTCGCTCCTCTCTCGGTTGGTGTGGATCCACCCAGTGTAATTACAGAGCAGTTTGCTTATGTAAGGAAAGCCTCTTCTGAAACAGCACTTTCTGACAGAGTTGCTATTTCAGCTTTTTTGTGTGTGCATGGGCAGATTTCGACATACTGAAACGTGCTTTTTGTCTCGACATAAATGTCCAGATTCCAGTTTGACCCGGTTCTTATACCACTCAGAAAATGGGTCAGACTCTTTAAGATAACCGTATGAGCTATGTCTCATATGAGTTGGTCTTCTCTATGGTTTTCTGTCTGAGTCACATACATCTGCAGACCATGTGGCCTCGAAGCTCTCTAAGATGCAAATTCAGGTTTTCAGCTTGTTGATGATTCACCTAATGTGGGGTTTACTACACTACTAGCTCCCATGTGCCTGAGTGAAATAGCCTGAGGCTAACAAAGCTAAAAAAGGTCCTGTGAAGAATACCTGGGGGAAAAAATCCATTGTAGCTCAACAGAAATGAGTTGGTGACAACGGAGATTATGTCCTTTAGTTGTGTCTGCTTTAACTTTAGCAGTCTGGGCACCACAGTGCAGGGTGAACATTAAAGCAAGAGCTAAGACATTAAAAATAAGGCCTCAGTCTGACAGGCCTAGCAAACCAATCGGATTCTGGTTGCTGTGGGAAAAATGTGTATTCCTTTGGTTGTGCCTAATGAGAGCTGAATGAAGGCTCTGTTTTTTGTTCAGTGGAGGGTAAACCATGAAACTTGCATTGTGAGTGGTTATATTATTGTGTATGTATGCTCCAGCATTGGTTTGTGTGTGTGTGTGTGTGTGCATGTTGCTCTCAACTTCCAGTGACCTCCTGTATGTCTTGTCTTGTCACTCGCACAATAGTATGACTGTGCGATGTCTAACATGGCATACTTCGCAGCGTGGTTGGACACACAGTCAGTCGTATACAGCGTCTAGGCCTCGGCCTAACTGTGGGCTGACTTGGCTGTTCATTTCCATTGTCCCACCCTGGGGAAACATGACATTCCCATTCCTCCCTTCTCTGCTTCTGTCCTTATCTTATGGCATCAGTCCGCCGGTTTGGCTCATGCTCTAGCTGTCAGTTAAGAAACACTCTTGAAAATGGGAAAGGGAGACGCTGGAAGTGTCGGAGCGCTGTTCCCGAGTGGCTGGTCGGTTCCCGGATTAAGGCGCAGGGTGAGGAGGAAGATGATTGGAAAAGAGAAAAGGGAGCGGCCAAAGACGCCTCAAAGGCAGGTGGAGTTGTTTTATGTTTTGTATTTTCCGCGGAGTCACATTTGTTTTTGATGTTTTCCCTGAAGATGGAGTGAATTTAGTTATGACGATTAATGAATGTAATCAGGTAGAAGGCTTTCACATTTTTGAGTAAAACTTAAAAAAATTAGAGTAAAAGTATTCCACTGTTTGTGTGTGTGGATCGTACACTGCTGAATCACAGGTTTTGTATCTTGTAACTTAAGCTCTGCGCTGCTGTCATTGTATTACCTCATCAGTGAAATCACCCCCTTTGAGGTGGACTCCATCACTGTGGATCACTGTGGTTCCCTCTGGTGTCCCATCATCATCTGCAGCATGGTGATGGCATCGCTGTAGCATTTTTAATATAATTCGTGTGTGTTTGAGGCTTTCGTGATCAGATTAATGCAACTTTTATCACAGCATCAGAGCTGATCCGGTCACCATCTGCCTGTTAGTGCACCTTCACTTCACCTCTCGCGCTGAGGTTAATAAATACTCAGATTGCCTTATTGGAGGAGCTTAAAGCATGGCTTGCAGGGCTAGGAGCCATTCACAGCATTTTGTTTACAGTCTTCGTAACATATTGTGTTTTCACAGGTACCGCTTAGTGTGTGTATGGATTTTTGAGTTTTTATAGTCAGTCCAAGGGATCAAAAGATTGACTCAAACGCTTTATTTTATGAAGATGATGCATTAAAGAAGTCACTGATGACTATTTTAGGCCCTTTTTTCCTAATTAAAAGAAAGTCCTGAGGAGGTGACCTGTGTTGTTTCTTCAACCCCCCGCATAGGCGAGAGGTTGGGTCTGGCCACCGGCAACCTTTGTACTTAAGTAAAACATTTAGTCCCAAGATGAGTTCTCACCAAGCTGTGAGTCATCCTGAAAATATGTTGACCTTACCTCAGCTGAACTTGTGAGAGAGACAGAAAGAAACATAAGCATGGAGATAATGTGCATGCATGCTTTCACGCCTGCGTGTGTTTATCTCACACACTAAACTGAGTTTAGCACAACAAGCTCAGACGAACACAGAGCTATCAGTGTCCATCGCAGACTTGTCAGTGATTTCTACATGTTTGTGCATCTTTTTTCTTTTATAATGAAGTGGAAACAGCAGCTCCCTGCTCATGGTTCCCTTTCATAGGGAGTATCTCTGTAGGTGGCGTGATCCTGACCCAGTGCTGTAAGGAAAGTCTGATGTGTACAAGCTCAACAGGAATGGAGACGACACAGTCCCCTATGGAGCTCCTGTACCGTGCATCACCAAACCAGACAGAGCGCTTCCTGGTCTCGCCTGTCCATCAGCTAGTCAGTAATCCATGAGGTGGTGGATGTGTTTCCTGTAGCTTCTCTCTCAGTAGCAGCAGCTGGATTGTGCCAAGTGCACTTAAGAAATCAAAGAGGGTGAAGAAATCATAGGAGAGTGGCCATTAAAGTGAGACAGTCTCAGTTCCCTGCATCTTCCTGCCCCTGCTGTGCATCGTTTCAGTGCCGTAAACAGAGAATCACAGTTCTTGCTTGTGTCTTGCATTTCCACCTCCATATCTTTCTTCTTGGCCTCCACTACAGTAACTTTACATGATGCACAGTTTAAAATCATCCATTTTTATCCAATGGAAGACGCCTCCTTCAAAGCCAGTCATCTGATTGGTTGCCTATCATAGACAGAAGATTTCCTGCGTTAACAGGAAAAGTTTCAGACATTGAGGTCAGTGTTTGTTTGATTGGGCCAAGAGCTCTAAGTGCTGATTTGTTTTTTACACTTGGCCCTGCATGATGTCGACAGGAGCGGTGATACCTGATCTGGCGTAAAGCAAGAAAATAAAGAAAGGAGGAGAGATATCTCTTCTGAGTCAGAGCTTCATTTGGGCATGAACCCTGTTGTTTATTTAATGCACTTGAATCAAAACAAATACCATCAAAAGATTCCAGAAACACCAGACACACACTGTGCTTGTGGAACCAGCGTCCTAAAACCAAATGTCCAAACTGAAACTGGCATGCTGTTCTTGCCAAACCTTGCTTACAACCCTGCTGAATTATTAAATTTAAGTCCTGTGGTTAAGTGTGCCTGTGTGTGTGTGTGAGTGCTGACCTGCTGTCCCTTGGCTGTCGCTCACATTCATCCAGCAGCGTGGAAATTTTGCCAGATATAACAGCAGCAGTAATCACACGGCAGTGATGAAGGTTAATGATGATGACTGCCATTTATCTGCAGATTGAAGGAATGCGAGTGTGTGTGTTCGTGCGTGCATCTGTCCCCAAACGTTTGTTTGAAGGACTCACACAAAGCCCCCATCACCCAGTGACAGCTAGGGGGTTGTGGGTAATCGGGTCTGTTTGTCCTGAAACAATGTAGTCCTTCTTCGCTCCTCAATAGGCTTCTTATTTTCAGCGAGGCCTCAACATTTCCCCTGTTCAAACATTTTATTCGGCAGTTGGCATTTCGGTTCTGTGGTTCTGAAATGTTATTGTGAAGGGAGGAGAGAAATTAACCATTTTTCTCATGGGGTTTAAAAGAGCTCTTATTAAACATTACTGGTAAGCATAAATGTCCGGCCAGGACTAAATCTTGGTGCCTGATTTGCAGTGTGATAAAACAGCAGGATTTTGGCAACGTGGATGCATTAAAAACAAGCCTATAGTAAAATTAAGGATCCAAACCCAAAGTTTAATAACCACAGTTCAAATGAGAACCACTTCATTTTACACACTCATTATTGTAGTTGTTCTGATTTTGTTGCACTTTTCTTTTTTCTTTTCTTGATCGGTCACGTCTTTGCTTTCTCATTCATCATTTTACTTCACTGAAAAGTTACAAGGTTGTAACTAAAGGCTGAAGCAGCAAAACCTTTATGATAAGAAGATGACAACGTCCTAAAAATAGCTCATAATCTCACCCTGGATTAAAAGAAGAAGAAGAAGGGAGCTGTGGATCCATGTCATCTGCTTTAAAATAAAACATGAATCTTTCAAACATCAGGTCTGTTCACTTGTTCTGGTTATTTTCATGAAGCAATTCTCCAGCTTCCCCTTCTTTAACAACTGCTCTTTATTCAACATGTGAATTTTACATAATTTTAACAAGCCTCTTTATAGCCTGACCACTGCAGTGAACAAACACTTACCTTTACTTCTTGATGACTTCATGCAGTTGCTGCTGTAGAGAAGGGTGTTAGGGCTAAGTAATGAATAAATAAATGGTTGCAAAGGCTTGTGGAAGAGCTAGCAATTAGTCTCCCATATTATGCATTTTATGTGCAGGTACAGAAGAATCAGCAGTTTGTCTGGACTTAGAGAAGAAAGGGGTTTACTCATCAGCAATTTAATTAAGATATAATATTTTTACAATAACTCAAAAAACAAACCAAATATAATAGATAAATATGAGCTAACCCAAATCCAACATGTAGCTTAAACAAGGGAAAACTGCATCTGAAGTTTCGGTCACACAGGCCTAGACATCAGTTGGCAACTTACCGGCAACCTCCTTTCACCAAGTAAAATGTTTGGTTGTATGGATGACTCCAACTTGTCTGCAAACCCTCAACAACTACTTGCCTAGTGGAAGTGAAACTGTGAAGCATGTGACCCAAGCTGGAAATGCAGTCTGTTCACCTTTAACCCTTTAAACCGTAACCCATCACCAGCGACGGGTTAGGGTTTAAAGCAGGGGTGGGCAACTCCAGGCCTCAAGGCCCGGTGTCCTGCAGGTTTTAGATATCACCCTGGGTTAACACACCTGAATCAAATGATTAGTTCATTACCAGACCTCTGGAGAACTTCAAGACATGTTGAGGAGATAATTTAGCCATTTAAATCAGCTGTGTTGGATCAAGGATACATCTAAAACCTGGAGTTGCCCACCCCTGGTTTAAAGGGTAAATCAGGTTAGGGTTTAAAGGGTTAAAAGTAGAAGTTACACCGTTTGAAGCGTGTTTGTTGCACAGTAAGGCGCAACTTTTACTTTGAAGGCGAATGTTCTTTGTTTCTGGAGAAGTTTTCCCACGGCTAAAGTAATAATAACGAGTGTTTGTAGAGAAGTTGGCGTCTTCCATTCAAACTATGGACGACCAAAGCAATCACAAAGAGGTTTTTAGTACAGCACATCTTTGTGACTAGTTTCAGCAACAGCAAGCAGCCTCCAGCAACCACTCACCAACTGGTTGGGGATCGCGCAGAATTCTGTAGCAACTGGAGGCTGTGAGTGTGTCGTCAGCCATTCTCTAGGCCTGTGTTGCTGAGGCCTTAGATACACCTAAAGGTTAGAGAAGTAATGTTAGTGTGGATTAGGACCTGAAAAGATGGAAATAAAAGGCCATCCAATATTGGTATAAGGCCTACAGCACCACCTGAAGTCTCTCTGGCCAAGATCTGTGGTCTTTTTTGTGGCCCTTTGCAAAACACCATTATTAGCTTCTTGGTTTCAGTTGAGGTAACCTCTTTAAACAACACCTTTTGTTCCTTTGGCGTCAAAGGGGTGACCGTGGCTCAGGGGATTGGGAAGCACATCTGTAATCGGAAGGTTACCGGTTCGATCCCCCTGCTCTCTCTGTCCTGGTCATTGTGTCCTTGGGCAACAACCAGGACAGAGAGAGCAGGTACGAGTACCCTACCGCCTACTGGTGTTGGCCAGAGGGGCCGATGGCGCGATATGGCAGCCTCACTTCTGTCAGCCTGCCCCAGGGCAGCTGTGGCTACAACTGTAGCTTGCCTCCACCAGTGTGTGAATGTGAGAGTGAATGAATAGTGGAATTGTAAAGCACTTTGGGTGCCTAGAAAAGCGCTATATGAATGCAATCCATTATAAATACCATTGTTATTAAAAGCCACTGCCACCTGAGAGATGTGCACTAGATGTCTGGGATGCACGGGGTTTGCACAATGAGAATATGGAGCTCACCTCTAGCTGGTCATAAATGACTATTTGTTTAGCTCCAGTTTGATGTCAGTGAGAAATGTGACACGTGACGTTTGTTAAGTATCTGTGCTCTCCTGCTGAGAAACCATTGACCCACGGTGCATATGTAAGGTCGCTGGTTTGTCACTAGATTTCAGTATAAAACATTTTTAGCTCTCAGTCACACTTGAAAAGTTCAGTGTAATCACAGTCTATGATTTAAAACTGCTCTATCATCATATCTTCATGACTTCAGGACTTACCTTCTGGTATCGAGACATCAATGCCAAAGGATCATTTTGTATCTATTTTATTCCAACCTGTAGCAGTTGACCTCCTTGTTCATTTAAGCCACTCTAAACCCTAAAAAGCACTCAACTGATTACTATAAGCACATATTATGACCAGTAGTGTAATATGCAGTGAAGTCATGCTACCATTTATTTTAATTTAATAGAAGTAAAGGCACTCTCCGTGTGGCAGCTTGTCATTGCAGCTACTTTCCAAAGAAGCAAAAATGCCATACAGATTATAAATACCTTAGCTTTGCTCTCCTTCAATCAGACACAAGAAACTTCTTTTAGTCTTTATATTTAAAAAACATGCGACACTGGCTTTTAATTTGAAAAATTATGTGCAGAGGTAAAACCAACATGGATCCTTCCTTTTAAGGAGCTATTTCTTCTGTGTTATCCTGCTTGCAGGAGCCATAATTGTCTTCATTGAAAGGGCAGGGCAGGAAGTGGGTTTGGGGGAGGCATTTTTTTGACGCACGGACACACACGCGTGCACACACACACATTCTGCAGCTATAATGTATTTGTCAGAGGAAAAGCGCAGAAAAGACAGAGGGAGGACTTTTTAAACTGTCAGTGCTGACATTACGAACAGTCATGCATGGAGCTGCGGTCTAATATTTTAGGGTTTGGCAATGATGAGGGTCACCCCTGTGTGTATTCTTGGTCGCCCGTGGCAACTGTGTGTATGGGCCGGGCGTGTTTTGTCATAGGAATGCGGTGACATCAGAGGGGCTAGTGTTTTTGTTTAAGAGGGGAGAAGAAAGAGGAGGGGAGAGAAAGAAGTTGAGGACGATAAGAGAGGTTCTTGCACAGCTTTGTGTCGACGTACGCTCAGATGAGACTTTGTCCATCTTGCTTTCGCTCTGACCCCCGTCTCCGCCTTTCTCTTTCTTCCTCTCTCACCTCTCCCACTCTATTTTTATCCACTCTCCCACTGAGCTCACATCTGGATCTTATTGACAGAGTGAACAGCCCCTCAGCCAGAAAGGACTCTGTGTGCATGTACGAAGCATGGCAGACCTAAATATAAACACGGCTCCATTTAAAGAAGATTTGCATGGCGTATGAACATTTGTCACCAATCCAATAATGCCAAGATTGAACTTTTATCATAATAAACCCGAAATAAATCTCTCTCGACCATTTTACCAACTTAGCACAAACCAAAGTATGGGAGCTAGGTGTTGGTGCTATAAGTTTGTGCTTGTAACACCAATTATACGCTATCAGTTGCTCAGTAGTAATTTACATTAGGCTGAATCTCTGTTGTGGATCAGAGTTGTGGTGCCGTTATATTATCAATGTTCTCACCCTGGCGAACAGCGCCACACATCAAAAATGACGTCACATCCACTGGGGTAAGCCACACTTTGGTTTCAGTCGGTCGTGCACCTCTCAATTTTGTATCCACACCCAGGTGCCACTGCTGCTATAGCCGGGTTTAAGAAACTATTCTCGTTTATTTATATGACGTCTAAGGAGCTTGGAAAGAAAGCGACTGGGCTTCTTTAAGTTTCCTGAAGACATTTCACTTCTCATCTGAGAAGCTTCTTCAGTTCTAAAACCAAATGATGGTGTGTCCCAGGTATTTAAACCCTAGTGGGGGTTATCCCTTAAGAGGGTTATTGATCCACTATTAATCATGTGACTCACTACCATGAGCCGAAGTGACAAGAAAGGCGTGGGTCATTATCACCAGAGGTTTTTTAGTCAAACCATTGCTAGACCTTGCCTCACCCTATCACTCTCCACTGTTTGGTTTTAGACCTGAAGAAGCTTCTTGGATGAGAGGTAAAACATCCAAGAGGAAAAAAAGTCCAGTCGCTTTCTTTTCAAGCCCCTCAGACTGCCATGACTAAAAACCTACACACGTTTATTTAAATGATGTTAAATTGCAACAACTGTTGCCTCAAGGTGCTCTATATTGTAAGCAAAAACCCTAAAATAATATAGAGATAACGGCAACAATCATACGGCCCCCTGTGAGCAAGCACTTGGCAAAAGTAGGAAGGAAAAACTCCAAAAGTCACTATTTGTGAGCGCCACACCCGATCCTGCGAGCATAATGGAAGCCTTAGTGGCAAAACTCATACACAAACAAAAGCAAACAAAAACAAACAAACAAAAAAAGCTCAGGCCATTCCCTTTGGGATCTCTTGGTACGCGGACACAGCATGAACAGGATGTGCACAAGTCAGTGACATCATATTACACAGCATCATCTCTTGTTGGATCTGAGCACGAATCCATGTGTAGATTCATTTGTAAAGTTTGATCTCTGTTGTGTAGAGAGTCTCCATAAAACTGGCGCCGAGCTGCAGCCTCCCCCATCATTCACCTCTGGAGCTGAGCAGCCTCCGGGGTCGACACCAGACCTTTTAACCTCTGCACCGCAGAGGCCTAACAGCTACGTACATGACAACCTCTTATCTTGTTTACGGTAGGCTGCTCCTCTGGTAATAAGTAAGACAGTTTTGGGCTATGTGGAGGAGGTGGGTCCTGGTTGAGGCGTGACTGACCCATTATTTTTTTTTCCCTTTCTTTTTTTTGTGGTGTCATGTTAACTTTGGATTCCAGCGAGTGTGGAAATAGTTTGAATTCACTGTCAGAGTTAATAGGATGATATGAGTGAGCCGAATGCACAAAATAAATCAGCTGTCAGGCCTGAGGCTGAATGACAGCTTTATTAGGGAGTACAAGACACGAACATGGGTGAGGCACAGCGATAAATGATCTTAAACTCCTGTCGGCACGCTGCCTTCGTCTGTCTCTGTTTCTGTATCACGCCGGTGGAGGATCATAAGATAAATGTAACTATATTTGACTACACTGTAGCACTACAGCATAAAGTAATATTGGATTTTGCTTGTGTTTTCCGCAGTAGCTATAGTGAAGTAGGAGCTGGTGTTTAGATAACGTGTGTGTCTGAGTGTGTGTGTGTGTGTGCTCTATTAATAGGAAGAGAAATGGTACAGGCCTGGGAATGTTGTCCTCTTGTGGAAAAACAAACTTCTCTTTCCTCCCTTCTGTCCCTCTCGATATCTCTCCCCCTCCATGCGAGACAGGAGCGATATGATGGGGACGGAAAGAAGAATTACAAGATGAAAGGGAGAAGGAAGAAATGTGAGGAGATGAGAAAAAGGGGGAAAGGGAATCATTGTTCAGTTTCTCTGTAGAGCTCCTTTTGATTCCTTTCCTTTCTGCACTCTCCTCTTGTGTTCAGTGTTGATATTTCACTGGTAAGTGATGAACATTTTCCACTTAAGGGCACCGATCACAGAAGTCTCACACTGACCTTTCTGCTTCATTCCTTCCAACTTAAAGGTGCTCCCAATGTTAGATATTAACATATAGGCATTGTTGTTGCATTGTCACATACATTTAAGTATACTGACTTTAATATTAGGGTAAACTGAGGGTTGCAGTGCCTGATTCATTGCTGTAATCTGGCTGACTGATCAGATAGATTCCATGCCGTTGGAAATATACTATACCTTGTTAGTACCAGGTTGGATCCCCCTTTTTACCTTCAGAACTGATTTAATTCTTTGTATTGTTGATTCAACAAAGTTCTGGAAGCATTAATCAGAGATTTTAGTCGTTATTGTTATGATAGCATCACACAGTCGCTGCAGATTTGTCGGCTGCACATCAGTGATGAGAATCTGCTGTTCCTCCACACCCCAAAGGTGCTCTCTTGGATTGAGATCTGGTGACTGTTGAGGCCACTGGAGTAGTGAACTCACTGACCTGTTTGAGAAACCCTTATGAGATGATTTGAGCTTTGTGACACGGTTGCCTTATCCTGCTGGAAGCAACCATCAGAATATGGGTATGCTGATGATACTGGGATGGTCAGCCAATAGGTTTAGCCAATTTACTCAGGTAAACGATGCACTTAAAACAATTTCACCACCACCAGTCTGAACCGTTACTAAAAGGCAGGATAGATCCGTGCACGTTGTTTACACAAATTTATAACCGCACCTTGTGGCAGCAGAACTCAGAACTCAGCAAGACTTTTTTATACCAGGCCATGTTTTTCCAGTCTTATCAAATCAAATCAAATCAAAGTTTATTTCTGTAGCACATTTTAAAAGACCAATGTTCATCAAAGTGCTTCGCAGTCGACAACAAGACAGAGAAAATTTGGGACAGAGCATAACAAGCAAACTGGGAACAAGCAACACATTTGCACAGCGCAAAGCAAACCGTATGAAAATCAAACTAGTTAGATTCAAAAGCCAAAGTAAACAAGTGAGTTTTTATCCAATCGTTCAAATCGCGCCTATACTTAGACGTGCGAATATCAGCTGGGTGATTATTCCTGAGTCGAGGTGCAGCGATAGCAAAGACTCGATCACCTCTGGTCTTTAACCGAGACCTTGGTATTTAACAGTGTAAGTTAGCTAGAACTGGAGTGATGTGGTCAAACCTTCTAGTACCAGTTAAGAGGCGTGCAGCCGAACTAACTGCAGACGCTGAAGTACAGAGTGTTGGAGGCCCAAGTAAAGAGAGTTGCAGTCTAGAGGTAATGAATGCATGAATAAGTTTTTTGAGGTCTTTTAGTGGTATATAGGGCTTTGCTTTGGAAATTTGGGGTAGCTGACAGTCTTATGTTGTTTGTTGAGCCTGTGTGAATTGTAGCCTTGGTTTCCTGTTCTCGGCTGACGGGAGAGGGTGTGGTCTTCTGCTGCTGTAGCCCATCTGCTTCAAGGTTTAATGTGCTCTATGTTCAGAGATGCTCTTCTGCACACGTTGGTTGTAACAAGTGGTTATTTGAGTTCCTGTTGTTATCAGCTCGAAACAGTCGACCTTTTACATCAAGGCATTTTCACCCAGAGAACTGCTCCTCACTGGATATTTTCTTTTCTTTTTTTTTGCCCATTCTCTGTAAAATCTAGAGATGGCTGCGTGGGAAAATCCCAGTAGATCAGCAGCTTCAGAAACACTCAGACCAGCCGACCGTGCCATGTTCAAAGTCACTTAAATCTTTCTTCCCCATTTTTGGTGCTCTGTTTGAATTTTAGCAGGCTGTGTTGGCCATGTTTACATGAGTTGCTTCCATGTCATTGATAGATGTTTGCGTCAATGAGCACTGAACATGTATATCTAACAAAGCAGACGATGAATGTATTTACATAAAGTAATGCTGCTGCTTTTGTCTTTTGTCAACATGCTTAAAGCAAACTTCACTAAAGCAGTGTGTTCTTCTCTTCAACAGTTTGAATGCTGTTTTCTGTAATCTCCCTACTGGCAGCAAACTGATGAAACCAGACAAAGAGTTGAACCTCTTTTGCTCACAATTGCTCACCTTCTAGTAGCGCTAAACAAGTGCAAATGAGCTTTTGTGACTGTAAGACGGGATTGTGCTTTTTTGTACATGTGGCTTCCATGACAAAGCGTAGAAGCTTTGGCATCATGTTATGATACTCATATATTTTTATTTGTACTGACTGGGAGATTAAGGAATGTGGCACGAGTGCACAGCACATTTCCAGCTGTAGGCTCCTGGTTGGTTCCACTTGTGGAACACATTTTGTTCCCAAACGTTATAAAAGACATTTTACTGAAGGTTTATTTCTGAGCTGAGGTGTATTTTTACACGTGAAGTGCATTCCTTGTTGTACAGTAGCCAGTGTGCGGATGGATGCATTGTTTGTGTGTGTGTGTGTGTGTGTGTTTATGCAGACGTGCTACCTGGATTCCTGCATTCCAGTCTTTTGGGCTCAAGCTAAAACATTCTGGGAAGCAGAAAGGAGGGAGGGGAACATGAAATGAAAATAAAAGGGTGGAAAAAGAAAGAATGAGAGGATTGTGGCTTCTTCTGATTCCTTCCATTCTGAGGCAGAGATCCCAGGGTTTATTTTTGTGCCTCATGAGGGGGTTGTACCCTTAAACAGGCTGATTGTGATGTAATCTTTTGTTCCCCACTCCCTCTTTTCCCCTTGTCTGCTTTATTTCCTCCAAATTAAACTTCTCCTGTGTTGCTTCACAAGTCGAAACCTAAACTCATTTTGTTGGCTTTCGCCTTTTTTGACCTTTTCAAAGAGTGCGTTTGATCTTTGAGTTGAGTTGAATTTTAATGTAAAAGTTTTTTATTTTTTTTTTTAAATCAAGAATTCAGTGCAGTAAAGTGGGTGATGGGGTGAGTACTTTTAGAGAGTGGCAAAACTGGGCGGAAAAGTACGAATGGTTAGGAAAGGAACCTTTACTTGGATTGTAGTCAGCATGCGTTTGCTGATCTAATCGCTCCCTCTCAGAGCAACACTGGGACTGAGCCCGTATCACAAACACACACACACACACACACACACACACGCCGACACACACACACACGCAGCACTGCCATATAAGGAGAGAGCAAGAGGGAATCAGGCAGGGTTGAAACAGGGGGTCCTCTTTTCTTCTCTGCCCTTTTTTTCTCTCCATTTTTTTTCTTCCTTTCCTGCAAGTTCATTGGCAGCTCTCTCCCCCCTTCTCTATATTTATGCTGTCATTTTCACCCATTCATCCACTTCAAGTCGCTGTCCTATCCCCACTCTTTACAATCTCATACTTTGTCCTCCTTCCAAGTCAGAAACTCTCTGTCTCTTTCTCTCAGAAGACGGTACACGCCCAGTGTTTTTGGAAAGCTCTCTCTGTATCATTTAAACATTTTCTTTCCTCCTAGCTTTACTCAGGAGTACACATTAACTAAATGCCCCACTGCTCACAAGCCACTGTTCAAATAGGCCAGTGATATTAGCACTGTTCAAACAGAGTGTAAGACCATTAGGAAATAAGTCAGTTTTCTAAGCAAACAAATGAGAACTACTACCAAAAATAAAATGAGTTTCGTGTTGATATAGCACTGGTGCAAAACTTTGATCTTCATAACATTTTTTCAGCGGCTTGGCTTTTAGCAGCTGATATCAATATTTGGCAAGATGAGATATTGTGGAAAATACTTGGGCTGCATAGCTGGATCCATGTCTTGTTTTCGTGTAAACCGCCTCTTACAAAGCCTGTTGTTGTTTGCGTTATTGATCCATCATGTTGTTTTGTTAGCAGAAACTTGTTCTTACCCAAAATCTTATTAAAAAAAGAAGAGTTTGTACTTTTTGAGCTTCTTTTCGACCTCCTGTGTGTTTTGCAAGGAGCGGCAAAGTCGAGTTTGACACTGATGGCGAATATTTCGACAGAGCAGCGGTTAATGTGTACAGTAAAGATGACATGGAGCACCCCCCGTGGCTTCTGCGTGTGTGTGTGCACGCATTAAGTACTGCAGAGGAATGCGACTGTTTCATGTGAGCAGTTATAAACGGATCTACTTTCCTGGGAGTATCCGGTATCAGAGAGTGTGTGTGTGTGTGTGTGTGTGTGTGTGTGTGTGTGTGTTTGTGTGCGCGCCTGTAGTTGAGATAAAGAAAATGATTCCCTTTTTTAGCTCTGTCCCACTGGGAGGATAACTCGTGGGAGGGTGGTCCTCCGTCAGGTCCTCCTCTGTTCACACGGACGACGAGCATGAAGCAGCTTTTATGTTTGACATCACTCTTTCAGTGCTGAGGTTTATGTAAACCTATATGATTATTTAAGAAGTGACACATTTGTTGCCATGAAAGAAATGGCAGAAAGGGAAGCATTAGTCTGATACTCATGCTTCTTGGCCGTGTTTGTCTAAAAATCAGCTCATTAACCACCAAATAACTAACGGTTGAATTTGAGTCACTAGAAAAACTTGCTGTACTGTTAATGGTAGTATTAACAATAATTGGTGGATGAGGGTTTGCGGGCTGTCACTAGGTCAAATCGCTGGCAAAGATGTATACGGTGCTAACCAAAGACCAGCTTGAGATTCCATTGGTTGTTAGCAGATTGTCGTGAGCACTTGTAGTTTGATTTTTTTTAAAAAGCAGTGAGTTGTCTGCAAACAATCGCCTCATAAAATGTGCTCCGTACCGCTGCTGCCGGTATGTTTCTGGCTTGCATTGAACTTTCTCAAGATTCACTAACACTCCGTGGGTAGTTGGCAAATGTTTGCAGACAAGTTGGCATATTTCATGAAACTTAGGGTTGACACCTGCAATCTATAAAAAGGCAAAGCAAACCCAAGTAAACTTTAGGTGCAGCGCTGTATACCTCGTTACGACCGATTTCACCAAGCGGTTAGCAGCAACATTCAGCAACCACTTGCCAACTGCTTGGGGAATATGTATTTTTAATACCTCATGGTACATACATAGTGCTTCGCTTCTAAGTGCTCTCTTACAAGACATGCATCCAATCACACACATTCATACAGTGCTTGTATATCAGCCTAAGCACGAGGTTCAGTATCTTTGCTAAGGATATTTTGCCGTGCAGACTGTAGGAGTCAGGGATCAATCCACTGGCCTTCTGATTGGTAGATGACCTGCTATGTCACCCGTCCTTTTGCTTTATTCATTCAACTCACTGCTTACAGAAAATGTAATGTGTTCAGTGGACATGCTGGAAAAGTGATTATACCAGTGCATTTTACATCTTGAACTGAAGTTTTCCCATTGTGTCTATTCCATGATGCAAATTCTCACCGGCTGACAGAAATAGAGGCAAATTTGCATTGAGAGATAAAATATTTCAAATTCACTGAAAAATTTGCTTCACATTGCATCTTGAAAACCCATCAGCTCGGCTCTCCTGATACCACTGGAAATCCAAATATGAAGGACAAGCTTATTGGCGTTGTAAATACAGCTGGAGCTATGTAGAGTCAACACAAATAGTATGGAGAAAGCTGTAAGTTCTGTCAGTGTGATACTGTAACTTGGTTCCAGTCTTCGGTTGTACTCCTCGTCTTCCCACTTGGTTCTTTGGAGTGAAAATTTGTGTGTTTTCAATGCAAACCATGATGATAACTTAGTTTGATAACCAGCCTGGCCTCCATGTTGCTGCCAGATGTTGTTGCTAGGTGACTTGTGACGCAACTGCATCGCCTCTGTTGTGTAACACTGCAGTGTTAATGTTTGTGTGTAGGTGCTAATTATGAGGTTCTGTGTGCAGCCGGGTTTTTCATTCATGCTTTCTCTTGCATTCAGATGTTTCTGTAGCAACCAGTGTAACATAGCAACTGAGCAGCCAATAGCAGAGCTCGATCTCTCTGCTTTTCTCTTGCTCCATCTTTTTCCCTCTCCCAGGCTCACCTGCCTTCCTGCCCAAACTGAAAGGGTCTCAAAAGAGTTCCTCTGCAGCCTTTTGGTTGTACTGCCAGTTGTCACTGATCCTGAAAGCTCTTTCAGAGGGAAAAGTGGCAACCGCAGCTGCTGATTGTGCGCGACAGTAGCAAGTAACAAAAGTTTCACATGGTCAAACTCCAGCAGCAGCCGAGCAGTGAAAATCTGTGCCTCTGTGGCGCGTTGACATGGGCGGTGACTCTTAAACTGAACTGAAAAGAGGCAGAAACTTGCAACGTTCCTGTCTCCAAAGGCCTTTAGATGTTCTCAACCATTCAACACTGAGCATTTCCTCCTCTGGTGCTTAAGAATAGCAGTTATACTAAAGTACTGGGTTTACGGCCTAATCCTGAAGGCATGAGTCCCTTCACTCATTTCACTTTCACACAAAGTGGGTGAAGCTGTTCAGTGGCTGCGTGCTGTGCTGCACAGCTTAAAGGTGTACAGGTTTATCACAGAGTGAGAGTGAAGCACAGAATCGATGAGTGAGCTCCAATTCAGACAGGGTATGGAAACAAGTGATGTGAGGCTCATGACAGTGTGACAGAAGGAATTTGAAATGGAAATGTAGGTGAAAATATGGAAAGATTTCAAGCTCATGGCACTCTCTATCCTGTCCACGTGCCCACGTGAGTACAAAGACGCCAAAATGTATCCACACTCATCAAATTATTCTAATTTTTTTCTAATGTGTTTGCGTTTTCATGACTCTAACCCTTTTATCTGAAAGGGTTAAACTACCTATAGATGAGCAGTTATTGTACATGTACAGAAAAGACACACATGTGGGGATTGTAGTCCGTGAGGGGTCAGGAATGTTGAGGAAAGACGGATGAGGGCAGAGGAAGAGGGGCTAGAAAGGGTGAGAAAGAAAGGGGGGAAAAGTGAAGTGAATAAAGTGGAAAAGAGAGACGGACTTAATCCACAGTGTGGCGTTTAGTATGGGATAAGCTGCAGTTTTAGAACAGTGCAGAATCTGCTGAAAGCAATGCTCTCTAGCTTATTCCTCGTTCCTCATCCTTTCTTTTCCTCTCCTCTCGGTCTCAACACGATTTTACATACCGCCAGGCTTGGGAGTCACTGTGTGAGAACATGTATAAGTGCTACTTAAGTGCCAGCATTTTCTCTGCATGCCTTTTGAGAGAGGGCTTCCTGGGAAATCCAGCTGACGGTCTCTTCGTCATCCTTATGTTACTGGTAACTTTATAAATAACGCAGTTCCTTAACAAAGACGCAGGAGGGAGGTTTTATTTTTCATGCTTACTGAGGGAGGCGGCGTGAGACGAAATCTAGAGATTAGCTCGGAGAAAGAGAGGTGGCGCAGGGTGTCAGAAAGGACAAACTGGGTGGGAGACACAGAGACACGGAGAAGGTATTTCCGGAGCGGTGTTAGGGTTAAGGCTAGTCTCTGTGGCTGATGGCTATCTGTCACAGCCCAGTGATTTGTGGGGTAGGTTGCTGGACAGGAAGTGGATAGGATGTCAGATTAAAAGGCTGCGGTGAGACTGGAAATCAAGGACTTGGATGAAGAGTTGATCAAAAGCTGCGTGTGTCACTGTAATGCTGTCTGGTTGAACTCGGGTGTGTCAGCTGATAAAGTTCCTGTGAAGAACGTGCGCTAACTAACACGTGCATGAATCTACATGATTTTTATGACATCTTTGCAAGGTCCCCGTTTTTATTTTTCTGTTCTGTTCACAGTCCACACTTTAACCCTCCTATACAGCAATCACTGCTAAATGGTCAATTTACTGTTAGGTCATTTAAAAATGCTTTATTGGGGTAGATGATGTAATGAAGTAATTTCTAAAAAGAAACAGAAACTTACATGCAGTGTATTTGATGAAGAGTGAATTCTCATACCAAAATTGGTGGTCGATATAAGCTTAAGGTTTCTTTTGATTTTGATCGTAATATTAAGATGGAGATGGCTGCTGCTCCGAAGGGTCGGCCGCTCATCAATCGATATTCCGGTGGTGGAATTCAACTCTTCCAGTCGGCATTTTGAAGCGTCCTTGAGCAAGGTGCTGAACCCCAAATTCCCCTTGAAGCTTCTGCTTGAGTGTGAATGTGTGCATGATAGTTAGACCACGCATAAAGATGTAGAACTAAGTGCTTTGGATGCACAGTTAGGGCAGAGGAGCATTATATAACCTGTAAGATTCAATGTTTGGCTTTAACTGAATCTCTGAATCCACAAGTTTTGATTTTGTTGCTTCATCCAAATACCATGACTAGATTATTTATTTAGGTGTTTCCATGATTGTATCCCTGCGTGCCCTTAGCTTAAATCAGTATGTGCATGTTGTATTGCACATGTGTATTAGCTCAGTCGTCAGTCGTGTCCTTGCCTCAGCCTCACCTCTTGGGACAAAGGCTCTTTTCACCACACACTCTCTCTCTTTCACTCCTCTCTCTCTCTCACACACACACACACACACACACACACACACACACACACACACACACACACACACGTGCAGACCCATAAGGGCGTATTTGGAGAGCAAGTAGATCTTGTTACCTGTGATCTCTCTCTGCCTCACACACATGCTCGCTAAGGCCTCAACAACAACAACCTCGACACGGCTCTGGTGTGATACCAGATGCTGTTTACTCTCCTTATTAAAGTTTCAAAGACTGTTATTTTTGTATCAACTACCTTGGGGACAAACAAAGGGATAGAATATTCTTTATTTATAGAGTATTTTGCAGGAGCTTATCTTTGGATAAGTGGGTTACATTAGTTCTGTTGTGTCTTTACAGTGGTTTTTGTCTTGTGCCAGTGGCAGGATGAGAGTAAAAACCACTTACACCCTGTAATGACTGGTTTCATTATTACTACTGCCCCCTTGTGGGTTCTGTTTATGCATGTGTGTACACTAAAATGTGCTCTCCTCTTCTTCGCCCGTTGCTCTGCGTGTGATTTTGTTTTCATAAATACAGCTGGTTACAGTTATCGGTGTCTGCAGGAGGTTGTGGCCACAGATTCATCCAGCTCAGATATATATGTGCACACACAGATGGAGAGTGGGCGAGATGGAAAGATGTACCTGGAAGCAGAAATGTGAAAAGAAGACTGAGGAGTCATTAAAGTTTCCTGACTAGAGCTCCCACGTGGTAGCGAGCGCTGCCAGTGTTCTTCTCCCTGGAATAGCTTGCTGTTATCTTGTTACCCAGCGCTGACAAGGGGAGGTTAACAGAGCTACACTCCCCGCAGCAAGACACACAGAAACACATAAACAGAGGCTCAGATGGCGGGGGGTGTGTCCCTATACAGGTGTGTGATGACAAATCTGTTTTGATCTGTTTGGGCAGTCATGCGTCCACCTCTCCTAAGGTTACTCTCACTCTCTTTGTCTCTCACTCACACACCTGGGGACCTGGGTGACAGGTGTCATCAGCCCTCCTACATGTTTATCTATGAACTGCCTCCAGGCTGACTCAGTTTTGTGGGGTGATGTTGGCTCAGAGGTTGCGATACAGATGTCACATCAGCTGTCATTTAGCAGCACTTTGTGTCATTCACTGATGCAGGCAGACAGGCAGAGCCGCTGAGCAAAGTATTAAACCACACACGCATTTCTTTGCAGGGTGTGGAGGAAGAGTGAGGTTGAACCACAGCTGCAAATGCATCCCACTTATGATTACCCACATGTGTGTCTGGGATGGAGCTGTGGTGTGTATTTTTTTTAATGCCGTTTTGTTGTTGTTTTATGTATCAGCTGATTACTGCCTGCGTCTGTGAGTCGAAAATGGCTAAAAGGTTGTGTGAGTGAGTGAGAGTCATTTGTTCAGGCCACTTATTCATCTTTTTCTGACAATCAGTACCTGAATATAGTCACAACTATGTAATTCTTCCTCTAAAGGACACAGTGATCTTAATCCGACCATGCAGCCTAGTTTGTACGGGTGTGAACGCACACTGGTAGGAAATCTGGGTCAGCCTGCTACGAGCCGCTAACTCATTCAGCAAAACGCTCCTGTGTCAGACGGCCCGCTGATTGTACATGTGCACGCATCCCCATATGCACCTGAACCTAGCAAGTGCGTTAGTCCCGAGCTAAACAGGAAGCCTGAGGATGTGAGTACACTGGAGTTGCTATGGAAACAAGATGCCATACAAGATGCTGATGTAACTGGTTCAGGTGAGGATTGTGACATGTGTGCACTCTGGCAGCTCAAAAGAAGAGGTGTTAAACACACATCAGTGAACCACACGTGACACCTTTACCGGGACATGCTGTTAGTTCAGTGAAAAATGGTTTTGGTCTTTTAGGCTTTAGCTAATTTTACCGCTCATGGCAAATGCCCTACAACTTCAACTTAACTATTTTGGTGATCACCACCTTGATGTTTTGAAGCCAGACTTGACACCTGGGCTGGGCGGATCAATCACTCCCTCAAAAATATCTGGCTTTGTTTTGTGTTTTACGCTAAATCGGACCATAGAAGCAGAAGTAAACTAAAATGCACAGGAGTAAATGACAGTATTGAACCAGCCAGTCACCGTGATAATGGGCAAAGTTAGATCTCTGGGGAGCTGCAGATCAGGTTATGGTGTTTTTATGCAGAAGCATAAATCCTGTATAACATGTGCCCGAATGTGCTGCAGACCATATGAATTATCAGTGTCTTGCCCTTCACTCACCATGTCTCTGGATGTCCCCTGTCCACTTCTGGCTCCAGAAAATTGTGCCCGCTATAATGCTAACCTCGAGGCTTTGAAACTGCAAGCTACAGTGGCTAATTTCATTATTTTATTTATTTGTTTTGTGCTTACCTCTACATTTCACTGATGTGTGTTTGACTGCTAAATGTTAGGTCTTATGGGAAATGGTGTCTTTTTGCCTAAACTTGAGCGAGAGCTGTAATTTTAACCATTAATATACTTAAAAATATCAGTTTTTGGACTCAGTCTTATACTAAAGCAGTATACTTCAATGCAGATACCCTGGCCTTATTCTTTTATTGTGGGGTACCATTAAAGGTAATAACGTCACAGTTATAAGTCAGACTGAATGCTGAGTGTTGAAAGGGGGCGTCTTTGTGGCAAAGACAAGTGGTGTTAATGTTAGCATACCAAAGAACACAGAGAGGCATATGTAAAGGAAAAAAGGAAAAATATAGAAAGCACTGGAGCTCTGAGGAAGGAGCGAGTGCTTATATAAGTGCTTATGATGCTCTTTGTTTGGCGTTAAAGGTGTTTTGCTGGAAAAGAAACAGAAACCCTGAGGCAAAACATGAATTGAATTGGTTGTTAAAAAATATCTGCTACACTTCAGACATCCCTGAAATCTGATCCCAGTCACTACACTTTCATAAGTGACTTATTGTTCCTATAGCAACAAGGATTAAAAGACAATTTCCAAGCCACGGGCTTGACCTTTAAATGTCTCTTTGGTGACCTTTTGTCTGATCTCTGTTGGAGAGAAAGAGCCTAAAGTCTGTTTGAGGTTATTTGTGACTTAAAAAAAGAGACTAAAAGTCACCTCATACTGAAATTCAACAGTGTATGACCCCAGTTTATCTTGTTACATTACGCTCTGTGTTTACCATCACCTTCTGTCTATCCGTCCGTCCATTACCATTAATTAGAAATATTAAAATGTGCACTTCATGTTTGTTAAGTTTTTGTAGATATGTTTTATTGTGTCGGATGATTCGAAAGCTTTCCTCACTGATGTTTTCAAGGACATTAAAACTGGACAAATTTAAGAAATAAGCCTCAGTCAAATAACTCTGATAGGATTCCAGGTTATACTAATAACCAGGAATGAGGGAGATGGCCTCCTGTACTCCTCACCCTCAAACTATCTGTCTTCTCTGTCCAAAACATGAACACGTCCATCCTCTGGTGCAGATGTACAGCTCATTCTTTTCCTGATGAGCTGACTCTCGCGTGTTGCTCTGCGTCTTCACAAACCTAAAGGGAAGTCCAGTACTAGTCTAGTTTGGGGTGATGGGAGACCCTGCCCCAGTTAGGTCACCAGCTCATTACAGGGCTAATACACAGAGAGCCAGACACGCATCACAGTCAAATTCAGACCTATGACCAAGTTAAAATCTCCGCTCAACAAAACATGCACGTCATTGGATTGTTGGAGGACCCCAGAGTACGTGGAGGGAAACTCTTTACAAGCATAAGGAGAAGATATAAACTCCACACAGAAAAACGTGCTATATTCTTAAATTTTATAGACTTTGCAGTAATGTGATCAATTAATCTAAGAAAAATTGGAAGATTTTTGAAAACAGCCTTCATGTTTTTAAGATTTAAAACTGAAGTCTGCTTGTACAAAAATAGTAAGCAGTTTAAGTGGTCATAGTTGGAAGGAAAAAACAACAAAACTCAGGTACAGTCATTTTAAAATGACACCTTTGCTCACTGTTGTCATGGTTATGTGTGGGCTGCTGCTGCTATTCACTGCTCTGCTCAGCCTGACTGTGTAGAAACAGAAGAAGCAGAAACGGCTTTCCCTTTTCAAATCAGTGTTTCTCACTGGAATGGCAGGAGGGGAACTTTGTAGTGACTTCTCTTTGACGCTCAAAAGACTTTCCTCACGGCGAAGGCTTTATTTGATAAATTAGGAGGTGGATGGATTTTAAACGCAACGCTGCTCATCCTCAGATACTTCAATCGAGTATTTGTGGGGGGGATTGGTCGAGCCTGGCTGGTGTGAAGAGGAGCTAAGAGCTGTGAGCGTCTGCCCTGCCTGCTGTCTCTTATTATACACACCCAGGGGGAGGGCCAGGACACACTCGAACACACCCACACACGCAGACGTGCGCACACACGCACTTTCTATCTCTCCCCTGGGCCGCACACAGACACACCACGACATGCGCTCAGATCTTGCTTACATCATCCGTGCAGCAGAAACAGATACGACACCCATGCATACATGCTGAAGTGCGCTCCTTGCCTTTCACTTTGACGAGCTGCGCAGCTGAGCCTACCTGCTCAGAGCGGGCGCAAACCGAAGACACGAGATTACATTTATGGGAGAGCAGGCAGGCTGCAAGAAAGCAGCTGCAGGGAACATGCTTTATTTAACGTGGTAAGAGGGAAAGGTGGGGGGAATCCTTCGACGCTCAGGTGTGTCTGCTTTTCTTTATCTGGCAGAGATGAAGACAGAGTTTGTGTGAGTAAACAAACGGGTAGAAACCTTCACGGGCTGCCTCGCGGGAGTGTCTTATGTGCCAAAGTGAGTGTGCATTCGGGCACACGGACCGTTCCGTATGCTTCAGATGGTTCGAACCCTAGCGCAGTTCAGCATCGCTTTGGAGGAAATGAATGAGAATGGAGAGAATACAGGGGATGAAGGAGGAGGAGAGAGAGATGGAGGAGAAGAAGCAGGCTACAGAGATGCAGTGGATCAGTTCAGAAACAACAACGGCAATAGTAACTCCAGTGGGAATCTGAATGGAAATGGACTTAGTGCTGGAAGCCCCAACGGAGAGGTAGATCAGTGGTTTTTGTTTGTTTGTAGCACATAAAGATGTGTGTTGCCCTTCTCTGCATATTAAAAGTTATCATTGGCCGATCAAACTCGGTTTAGTTTTCCACTCTATCCAACCTGTTTAAATCAGCTTTTATAATTCCCTTTCTTTAACTTCTTCTCCCCTTTTGGCCGCCTCAAATCCTGTTTGTCTTGCCCTAATTTCTCTGCATTTCTTTCATTTTTATAGCTCATTCCTAGTTTTATTATATCTGTCTCCACTGGATAATGTCTTTTTTCAGATCCCCCTCTGTCTCTATGTGTTGCATGTCTATAATACAATTAGAGCTGAGTGAATCACACGATTAGCTCTAACACCTACTGTCAGAGACGCTCGGACCACTCACTGAAGACTCACTGTCCGTCCATCTGTGCCCTTTTATGAATCTCACCATCCACTCTTTTAATGACATTTGCTTACAGCTGATTAGGTTATTTGGAAGCATCCTTGCAAAGTTGTCTTTTTGCGTGCGAATCTCATCCTATTGTAGTCGACTTATTTATGCTTGACTGGGGACAGAACCAACAAACAAACATGTGTGAACACGTAAACTGTAGACATAACCCAGCCTCTGTAGAGCCGCTAACCTGTTTATATGAACCAGCTGCTGAAGTATGTTAGTATGTTATGTATAAACTAAGCCTGCTTAAATCCTACATCCTACATCTACATCCTAATAAATTTTGAACCGTTTTTCTGATTTGGGAATAAGGACCGTGCTTCTTATGGAAGTTTTTAGACGATTACAGCTAACCGTTTACACAGACTCATATTATTTCTAAAAATTACTAAAAATTAGTAAATAGAGTAGTAACGAAGACCCTTTTAATATTTATTAGATCAATTTATTCATCTTTTTGTCTGTAAAGTATTACTGAAGAGTAAAATTAATAAATCCTAAAATAGCTAAAGGTACTGAGTCCAAATCCCGGACAAGCCCCCACTTAATGTATGTTACATAATGTGGGCACAGTGGTACCCAAGTACCTAATATCTCACCTTTCTTTAGAAATTACAGTTTCAAGCAAACAAATCACTGAATTATTTGTGACAATTAGCCACATTTATTTAAAAACCAATAATTAAAAAATCTCTATCAGAATCAGTTTATATTTTGTGCGTCTTTAGGGTATTTGAAAACTTTCATCTGATAGCTCTGATGATGCCATCAGTACAGAAGCTATCCGCACAGTTAAAAAACTACAAATAAATAATTGTTATAGAAACTCCACAAAATAAAGCTAAAGTCATGTTCAGGATGGTGTTTTGTTTCTGTAACTATCAGTATCATTTACGTGGGAGATGGATCATGGTTTTAAGTAACAAAACTGCAGAAATTTCATGTCTATGAAACATCCTGAAGCATGGTGCATGAATCATGTTTTATCTATTTATGATATTTCGGCCGTGAGACAGCAATTGGATTTTTGGTTAACATTTAGCTGTCGTCATCATCATCATCATCATCATCATCATCATCATCATGCGGGATAGGTGGCCGATCAAAACAAGCTAGCAACTGATATCTTTTGATATAGGACACAAATAAATGTTAGGGCAAAATTTAAATTCTGTCATCTACAAATTACAAAAATCTCTCGGCCAATTAGTTCATCAACTTAGAAAGACTTTAAAAACTGTTTTTCACATTATAAAACCCCAAATCAGTAAATATTTGCCAATTTAGCTCAAAAATCAAAAACGCAAACAAACCAGTTATTCATTGTCTTTAGATTTTATTTTGTGTAAAATGGTGCAAGTACAAAATACACACCTCTGCACTAACTGTTTTATTCACTGTGTGAATGAGAGGTGAGACCAAGGTGAGGAGCTATTTACAGGAAGAGGCACAGAGGAAAAGTTGGGACAGGTGATGAATTAAAGAGGTGAGGATGGAGAAGCTAGGGAGGGGGGATCAATAGTTCATTCGTGTGTGTCTGAGAGAGAGAAAATACTATTGATCACTATAGAGTATGTCAGAGCAGTCTGGGCCTGCAAATGACAATTAGAGAAGCCCATAGAGATGCACATTTATGCTTTTTATCTGCATGCCAGAATTGTTCGGAAAGAAAGCTATAAGACTGTAAAAGAAGCAAAGGATGGAGGTCCCTTGCTTTCAGAGCTGCTACTTCAACAATGTGAAAATCCATCTTAATGTTTACAGCTGCGTATAAATAAAGGGAAAATGATAAAAGGAAATGATAGGGGATGAGGATGTTTTCTCTTTGGGCTAAGAGGACGCCTGTTGCTGCTTTTGCCAGGCTGTTGCCAGGGGATACAGTAGTCAGGAGGGGGGAGGATGGGAGTGGGTGATGAGAAGTGACGAGAGCAACTGGAAGGAGCTGCAGTGCTGACTCCGAGGCGTTCAATGAGCAAACTTCAGCTCAGAACACATTATGTTAACATATTTTTCAACTAAATTCACTAATGAAGTGAATGAATTTAAGTACAATTCATTAGAATAAACAAATTAATAAAACAAAACTGCTAATGAACTTCTTTAATTTAGGTCAAAAAGCTAATCTAGCCAACTACGCTTGCTCCAAAAGCGAGTTACAATAGTTAACTTTAGTGGATAAATAATAGAGGCCGACCAATATGTTAGTCCTGCTGATATTATTTATTTGCTAATATTTATTGATTTATTGGTATTGCATTTATAAAGGCCGATATATGAAAATTAAAAAAGTAGAGAGGGAGAAACCCACTTTAGCCATGTTATAGGTGCTGATGTTGCATAGTTTGTCAACCAGAGGGCATTTTGCACCATCTTTCATCAGCAACACGCATTTGGAACGGGACAAATACAACAAGTAGCTGATCAAACAATAAAACAAGAATGTTTTTAAACCGTGTTCTCATTGTATTTTACTAAGGAATCGGTTAACTACACATAACAAATGTTTGGTGAGAAATCAGTTTCAAGTCCCCAAATACTGCTCCGAGTATAAGTCTTACAAAGCCTGTATCTGCCACGCTCTAATAAATACAAATTGCTTCACAACAACCATAAAAACACAACAACTCACCCATAAAAATATACCAAAGCTAAACATTATCACTGTCAAGGTCATCCTCACTTTGAATGATAAGTGATGGCTGATATAAGCAGCTCGACTCGCTAGCATTCAACGCCGTTATCAAATTGTTTAGCTAATGCACGCGCCAACAAGCCTGTGCTCCAGTTTTGGTGTTTTTCTAGTACATAACAGAATGATGACTTAGCTGTCCACCCTCTCATCAAAAACCCAACACAGACTTCAAAACAGGTCCTCAAACATCAGCCGGTCACACCAGTGTGGCTATTTCTATTTTTTTATATATACATGTTTATAGTCTATGCTTCCACCTAAGCAACTAAGAACCTCTTTTAATCCCTTTGTATGGTTTTGGGCCATTCTGTGTACTAGGAGACAGACAAAAAAGTAAACAGGACCAACACATAACCTTGTAGGGCAGTGTGCAATCTTTTGTGAAAAGCTGTATGCAGCTGCACTCTTTACAGCTGTGTCCCATAATAACATGTGCAAATCTCCTTCTTGTTGGATAAAAAGAGGCCACAGAGAGAAAGAAAAGAGAACTTACAATTTCCCAATAGCACAAAACTGAACTCAATTGTGGTACTTAGAGTAATTGGGTGCTTCAGTCCTTTCTGGCTAAAAATGACACTTTAAATTAAAGAGATATATTGGGAAATGGGAGTTATGTTCCTAACAGCCAAACACTGTGTGGCATTCTGTTTTTCTCATTTAGTGTACCACTTTTAAGCAACTATCTGAAAAAATAAGCAGCACAAGCGGAAACCTGGTTTGTAAATTCGCCTATCGGTCAACTTTATTGTCTAAATGCACTGTAGTGTTGATCCAGTTACAATACTAATGATATTTGGATCCATAGGAATCCCCCGCAAAATAACTTCAAGTCAAACAGAACGGCATCGGGCAAAGTCGGATGTGTGAGCTGCGGCTTTAATGTTGAGCTGCAGTGTTTGCTGAAGTTTTGAAGAATAACTTGCTTTACGGACCCCCTGTACCCACACACTATTCAGGCACCAGAGCTCACAGAGGGACACAAGAGAACATATTGTACTCACAAAAACACACACATTCATCCAGACTGTTAACTGAGCATAATGTCTGACACTGAATATGCGTACGAGAGGAGAAATGCCGGGCGTTTAACCTGTTAGTGCTGTGAATTTCATCTCAAATGAGCAGACTGTGACGTCTTTCTGAGCAGATCCCATTTTAGGGTGATTAAATTACACAAATTCATACCTTGTAGTTAAAGCTGCATCATTGTTGAGATCAGTGGAAGCAGGTGACTCAGGTTTATAAAGGATATGTAATTTAGGAGGTACTATATATTACATGAGTAATTATTTTAATACTTTAAATTAGATAATTGAGCAGCAGCTTGTACTCCAATTCATACATGCCAGCTTTATGTGATCACAGGAGTCAGGGGTGTGTGTGTGGCATTTTGAGTCATACATGATGGAATCTATTTATTATTAACAGCGAAGATGTTTTTCTTTCTAAAATTTTACTTCTTCTCAGATGATCTGATATGTAAGACCAAAGCAGCTTGTGCTTTGCAGGTTTTATGAGATAACAGCAGTGATAGAAGTGGTTTCTCTTGTCCTGATGAAAAAGGTGAGAACACTGTGGTGTGGTGACTGTGCCATGTTTGGTCTCTCTGCACTTAAAAAAAGCCCCCATCTCTGTGATGACAAGGAAATTATTACATATCCAGTATTTATTGCACCTGTGCTTGATGAATTTCAGAGTGGTTCAGGTGTCAGGGCTGGAGTTGTCATCACCGGTCACAAACAGCCGGAGGCTGTGAGTTCAGCGTGTGATGTAGCTAAAGCCCAAATTAGACTGTACAGACCCAGTGTGGCTGCTACAGTCTGACAGCCAGTCTCGGGTTAGTAGAAAAAGAATTGTATGTTTTTTAATTGTCCATACATTTTAATTATATAGACACTCCCTGGCCACTTTTTTAGGTACACCTGTTGAGCTGCAAGTCAACCAATCATGCGGTAGCAACTCATTTAGGCATGTAGACATGGTTAAACGTAAGAAAGGTGCTGGTCTGTGTTTAAGAAACTGCTGATCCACTGGGATTTTACCACACAGCTATCTCTAGTGTTTACAGAGAATGAGCTGCAAAAGGAAAAAACCCCAAAAAACACCAGGTTTCATCTCTGACCTTAATGATGGATCAAGTCCTGTAGCAGTGATAATAGAGTAGAAAGGAGTCCTCCTCACTCATTAGACTGTGGCAGCTTTCCTTCTTCCATCTGCCTCTTTTAAGATTTTTTTAAGGTAATTTCAGATTACTACTCACTGGAGTGTTAATATTACAGAGCCGCATTTCACTGAGAAATAATCATAGGGGGGAGACAAACAACATAATCGGTCAAGATCATACTTACTGCAGTTATTGTCTAGTTGCGCTTTCCTGTAAAAAGATGGGTTATTACCAGCAGGTTCACTCACATTCGCACCTGTAATTTGAACTCAAAGTCCAGTGATTTTGATAATTAGGCTGACCGCTTATTTGATGGCCTATTTGGCTGTTTTGTTCAGATCTCAGAATGATGTCTTGTTGCTGGATCTCGGTGTTTACTTGGCTATAACTGATAAAAAATGGAGGTGGATCTTATTTTGGAAGTTCTAACGTTGTAATAAATAAAAGCGCCTGTGAGGAATGTTCTAATATTCGTCTTGAAGAATGAAAACGAGTGCTGTTGCAGTCGTAGGCTGTTAAACATCTCTTCCTTTTCATGTGACTGAAAGCTGTTAATCCTGGATTCGGTTTTCCGTTTTGAAGGTTGACACCGCCTGAGCCCAGAGCGTCTTGACTTCAGCTCTACTGTGCCTGCCCCGTTGACCAATCAGTCTCTCAGCTGGGGTTACTATGGTAACCCTGCTAGCAAAATGAAACTGGCATTCCTAACATTATTTCACTGTGTTCTGATGTGTCCATGTGTGATCTAATAAAAGCGACCAGCGCCGGACAGAGAAACATTCCTGTCCTCAGGGAAGCTCCCCTCATATTTAACTTGACTGTCGCGCACAAACGCTCGTTGTTTCCCCATCGCTTTCTCGTCGGGGTCAAGTGGTCAGCAGCGTTATTCACTCGACAGCTCTTGTAAGAGTGCAGTTAATTCAGCGGCATCGCACCTGAGTGTGAGGAAATGCGTATATTTACCGGAGTGGAAACAGCCAGTCTCATGAAGAAGTCATTTCCATGAAGCTTTCGTGAGAAAGAAAGAGGATCCGCATTCGTTAAGTTGATTACTCTAAATGAGGTTTCATTTGTGCGAGACAGTCATGCAGGGACAGCTGTGCTCTTGTGTGGAGGAGCTGCAGCTGAAGTTGCTGGGTGGGGAGGGGGGGAAACCAGTTTTTTAGTAAATGCACTGTATGCTGCATAATTTCTGCATGGCGAGTGAGAAAATGTGATGCTTCTCAGTGCAACGAGTTAAAAGGAAGACTCCAGCTTTTAATATCAGCCAGTTAGAACGACTACAGTGTGTCTGTTCCCAAAGTTAACAGGCGAGCAGTGTAATAGTTCCTAATTTAACCTTTATAGCATCACACTGATATTTATTCGAAACACTGATGTTGTTCTCTCTTGGTAGCACAACAAATACTGGGTAAATCTTTCACATATTTTCTGTCCAGTCCTTTTACCCGACCATTTATTTTTTTAAAGGTATTTAACACTGGTCAGTCAGTTATTCCAGAATATTGTATCTTTAAACACATAATTTGTTCCCATTTCTTTTATCAAATCTACCAAAATGGAAATAATAACACAGTTCAACAGAAATAATATAGTATTTTTGATTCCCAAAGATCCATTATTCAAAATCTTGGCATATCTTGGCATGCTGCCTGTGTCCTTAAAGAGAAATTGAGAAATGTGGCCAAGCAGAGGATGAGAAAAGAAGCTGCAGGCTTAAAAAATCTAACTACAGTAGATGAACAGTATCTGAAAGTCCTGTCCTTAAGAAACAGGAAGTAAATCCAGCAAAGACCTGACGCGGGGCCTCAGAGACACATCTGGGCCTTCAGCCGATCCATCAACATTTTAACATATTCATCAGTGTGTGTGTTGGTCGACAGCAGTGCTTCTGTGGACCATAACAGGGGACCAAACCACAGCTACTTAGGGGGTAATTAAGGACTATAAATGGATGATTACTATGTTGTTGTTCACGTCCCTCTTTAGCTTTGTTTAATCCTGTGTCTATTCTCCCCAACTCTATTGTGTTTGTTTGTCAGGGGTGAGTAGATTTGGAGAGAAGGAGCAGTTGAGCTGATTTACAGAGAAGTGTCACTGGTGGCTAACTTTTACTACTGTTTCCTTATTTAAGAGGGCAAATCTTTCACTTACGATCACTCTGTTCTTCACACACACACAGACTAGTATACACATTCCTCCATCCATCCACACACCACCTTTCACTCTCCAGTGGTGCCCCACAGCGCCCCTGGGGTCTCCTTAGATGCCAAACGCTAAACATAACCTTTCTGGGAAGTTATTGTTATGGTTATTTATAGGACACAGCGGTGCTGGCAGACCGGAGCAGGGGAAGAGGGGGAAAAAGCCTCCTCTGTGTATTTTTTGTGCCCATTGTGTGTGTGTGTGTGAAAGAGAGAGAGAGGGGGGGGGAAAGCGCCATTGTGGATATATATGCACCATAGGGCTATGCCTGTGGCTCTGTATGATATTTATAAGTCATGTTGGCTACCAGAATATTTTGGGAGTGTCCCCTGAGACCCTGGATAAAGCACATACTCCATGAGCCTTAATCTCCCTGTGTTGTCCTTCCACCTGTCTGTCTGTCCTTCTCCTTCACACACAAACAGCTTTTCACAAGTAATAAGAGAAACTTTGGGAATGGTAGGAATCGCTGATTTCGGTGTCACATGAACTACTTTTTAAATTTTTTTTTAAACTAGCATGAGTCATTATAGCATGAACGAGCCATGCTTGTGTGGACTTCCTAGCCCCGGTGACGCCTCACAATGCCTCCTGACCATGGAGATATAAGATTTCAATGAAAAGCTTAAAAAATATAGAGCTCCTGCCACTGAGTTTTCTATTTACTTCTTGAGAGTAACAGATAAGTGAAATCAGATAAACCTAGGACGACAACAGTGATTGTGATTCCAGTTTAAGTGTTCCGTCGGCGGTGTTGGAGAGAAGGCGTGCAGAGATAGAAAATGTAGATTTAAAATGCCAGAAAGACAAAAGGTCCATTATCGAAGCACAAAAAGAACCGCTGGTTGTTTTTGTTTGTGGATATTTTTGACGATGGCGCACATCAGCACTGAAAAACGATGGTATTTATTACCATATAACTTACAGGCTGAGTGATATTTCTCTTGCTTGGTCATAATCCACCCCGCTGTCTTGGGATCTTTTTACTTTACAGACTGCTGGGAGTCTCCTGCTTTAAATGTCAACAACATTAAATTTCCATTTCCTATTAAAATGCTGTTTCTTTGCAGAGCAAAACAGAGCTCACTCGCTTTCTTTGTGCCCGCGTTGTTCTGCTTTTGAGGATCATTTCTGAGTTTGAGTGCAGCAGCTCTGACCTCGCTGGTTCAGGGACTACTTTTGAAGCGTGAACTTTCAGAGGATCAGAAAGAACGATGCAAAGAAATAAATGTGAATAAGAGGTTCATAAGAGGTTTCACAGCAGACCATAAATTCACAGATTTAAATATTTCTTTAAGCTTGCCAATGTCACAACAGTCTAGATCTGCTCTACTAAAGCAACTCCTCAAGGGGAGCGTATGGTAGACACTCGGCACGATGGGTGCCTTATCATCCACGTCTTTACTAACCCCGATGAGCCCATCACCCTGGAAGAAGGAAAATCTGAACTAATCAGACCTCATGACCTTTTTCCACTGATCCAGAGTCCAACCTTTCTTCTTCCTAGCGAATTGAAAGCTTCTTACCCCCCCAATTGTCCTCACTGATAAGTGGTTCTCTTAAGGCTGAACAGCTTTTTCAGTGATTTAATTTCACAAGTTGGTGAAAGGATCAGGATTTTTTTTCCTTACTACATTTCTTCCTTGGAGAAGGCTCACCACTATCTGTCCAGGTTTTAATTCTGCAATGGAGGGTCTTCAACCTAGTTTTAGCAGTTTCAGCAAACTTGCTGACCCGTCTGAAACTGAGAAACCTTAATTCCACGACTGCAGGGCATGTTTTCCAGCATGAGAAGCTACTCGCTGCATCAGTTGGGGTTGAATAACTTGTTGCCAGACAAAACATATGAATCACTCTATGATAAGCTTAGCTAAATCTAGGTGGAGACTTTGTTTTTTTGTTTTTTTTTGGCAGTGTATGTGCTCTTTTTGCATTTGACGTTCTTTCTCATTTTCCACCTCTGTATTTACTGATTTAAAATTTACCCCATTTCAAATTTTGTATCCTGTGTAAAATTTCCAAGTAAAAAGAAATCATGTGAAACCGAACTTAGTGTTTTTAGGCTTTACACGGCCTTTAAAAGCTCACAGTGCTTTCTGATCCTCCATATCAAGATTCAGTTGTATTTGCTGTACCTGGTACACATGTTTTACTTGGCCTTTTGAATTCTAGTTTATTTTTACTTAAAAGGGACCCTGTAAAAAAAAAAAAAAAAAAAAATTAGGAGAATGCATTATATTGTATTAGATTTAGCTAATAGCTATTTTCCATCTGCAATCGCATGGGCAGGTGAGCATAAAACACCACCATGATATTTTTACAGTGTTACATGTGTTTCTGTGTGTATATTTCTACGTCAGTCACACCAAATGGTTTGTCCATGACATAAAGGAGCATTAAATATGGCCTAGATGACCCTACAAACATTAAGTGACCTTATATTTCTTTCCTATTCTTCTGTCTTCACAGGATATGAGGAAGCATGTCATGATGACCCTCTTAGACACAGAGCAGTCATATGTGGAGTCACTGCGTACTCTCATTCAGGTAATGTAACACACACAGACACACATAACTGCACATGCTCTCTTACATAGCTCTTCATATAAATGAGTCTTATTCGCAGGTAGACACGCAGAATAACTAAAAAATACAGATTGCTGAGGACATGAATAACTGTAGATGTTATGTAATCCACTTATTCTCATTCATCCTGTTAGGCTAATCTGTTAACCCCGTCACATCCCACTGTCATCAGCATTATCTGCCACACACACCCACGCTTCTGTATCCTACACCTGTCTGTGCTCTAATAGCTGACTAACCTTTACCCCAAATCTTAGCCACATCCCTCTGTCTGGTTAACACATTCCCAAACATTCTCACACTCACTTTGGCGCCCTGTTGTGTAACCTGTCGCTGTTCGCTGTGTGCGGGTGAACAGTATGCATGCGTCTGCATTTTTACAAAATGTTCGCTCACATGCGCACACGCTGACTTTGACTCTGTGTGTGTGTGTGTGTTTCTGTGCGTATGTGTGGCCACAAAGTGAATAAACCCAGGCCGTGTTCCCATGACGACACAGGGAAAGTAATTGTTACCACGGTGACTGGTGTATAAGTGCAGATCCTTGATGGAGGGTGTCAGATTTAGTTCAGCTGAGACGGTTCTTAAGCAGCGCTATCCAAAGTTGAAATCGGACTCTTTTGGGTTTCTCTTGAGGGACTTTTGGTGAAGCGCTCTGTGAATAATACAAGCTTCTGCCATATAACTAAGACGATTTTGAATCAGAAAGTACTTTGTGTTTAGTAAAGCTGAACTAATAACAGTGGTTTTAACAGTCTAAACAGTTAAACACCTAGTCCTTTAAGAGAGCGCCATTATGCTCATTTTCCTGGTTGCATGGTCAGTAGCAATACTCATGTAGGCTGTTGCTTTTTAATGATGCTCAGGACACCAAAGTGTGGTAAGAAAATATCCACCACACCATTACACCATCAGCACCAGCCTGAACCTTTACAAGGCAGGACGTAGGCATCCCTTCATGTTGTTTATACCAATTTCTAACCCTACCATTGAGTGAATTCCTGTTCTCAGCTGACAGAAGCGGCATCCAGTGTGGTCTTCTGCTGCTGCCCATCTGCAGATTCAGAGATGTTTTTCTCCATATCTTGGTTGTAACCAGTGGTTATTTGAGTTATTGTGTCCTTCCTGTCATCTTGAAACAGTCTGGCCGACGTCTTCTGACATCAACAAGATTTTCAAAGACACACAAAGGAGAAATTAAATTAACATGGATATAGTAATGGTGTAATGGTGGCTAATGGTGTAACTGGGCCATGTCACAAAGACAAATGTTGCCACACAGTTCATTCAAGTTGATTCTGGAGTTTTTCCATCAATGTGCATGTCTGTCTTCCCACTTCACTGCTGCCATACTGTACGTGAGACTATCTAAATACAGAGAGGAAAGAGTTCGTCGAAACTCAAGTGCTTTCCTGTGACATAACGTTCGCAATTCCAGGTAGTTACTGATTTGTTATGTAACACATTTCCAAGAAAAATGGATAAAGGAACTCAATCAGTTTTCTTTAGTACAGATGTTTCATCCAAGAGATTGAATTAAACGTGAAATGTGTCATGCAGTTCGTCAGTGCAGCATTCACAGCTTAGTGGACTTTGAAACGAACTCAGACAGATTCAACCCTATTGCTCCCAAATTTGCAGAGTTAATTGAGTTTCCAAATTTCAAAGTTTAACGCGATCACAGTGTGAGCGTCTCTGAGTCCGAGTCGAGCTTGTCGAAAGCAAAACTGTTTGATCTACACAGAATAAGAACAAAGGACAAAGTGAAGACAACATGTGATGGCAAAACCCAGTTTAATCAGTTTGTTAATGTGGCGTCTGTGTCGACTGTGTTTATTCTGTGTTTACCCCGTACTGGTCACAGTGTTCATGAAATATGTGCTCATATCAGCCTCGATCCAAGATTGAGATATCAGGGATCAGTAATGCTGTAACCAGGCATACTGTGTAGACATGTGCAGGTTTGACTTGTGTTTATTAACGCGTTTATCTTTTGTCTTTCTCTTGGTGTTTTTGCTCATTTGTGAATGCAGCTTTCATTCATCAGATAATGTGGGTGGCGTGGTGTGAGGAATGAATTGCCAGACGTCAGCTGTTTTGAGCAGTGGCTGTTTTTGCAGTAAAGAGATTGCTTTTAGAGTGCATGAAGATGAAGATTTCAGCTGCTTTAAGCATACAGCTGCAAAATTCTTGTAAACACATATTTTGTAAAAAATGAAAGAACTCTTTTAGCGTGACTCTTAGGGCTTAAATTTTAAGAAATAATGTGTAAAATTACAGAAAATGTTCTAGTGGCTTGTTGGACTGTCCTGCAATTATAAAGTGAACTTTTGTTTGTTAATTCAAAGAAAATGTCCTATTTCGTTTATTTATTTGTGTATTTCTTTATTTTACTGTGTACAGATAGTACAAAAGAAGAAGTTTCTATAGTACATAGGCAAATTTCTGGTTTTTTCCTATCATTTAATTATCTATTACTCACTTACTTTGGTGTGACATGAATGGCCTTGGGGTGGAGATCTTTATCAGCTGTAAAATTTATGAAAATGCAATTAAAGGTCCAAAATTTGTCTTACTTCGCACTTTCACAAAGCCATCTAGTGGGATGGATTGTTGTCCCTGCCGGGCTGATTCTGGCCCCCGGGCCTTATGTTTGACACCCCTGACATGAACAGTTTTTGCTCTAAATCTACTGCACACCTGACAAAATCGCAGACTATGATGAAACAGCCTGCTTGGATAGAGAGCCTGTTTTGATATTTATAGCATTTACATTTACCACAGTTAAAAAGGGTCCTGGACAGCAGACATGCACTTGTCCCCGGTCCTATTTATGGCATCCACTGCATTTTGATGAACATATATGCAGACTAAAAGTGGAACACAGTATTAAGAAGTTGATTTTTTTTTTAACAAAATTATTACAAGCAGTAAGACTGCAGTCCTTTTTTATACGTGTGGCTTCTGGGAAACACCGGTCTTAGTGTTTATACTCTGGCAGGGTTCAGAGAAAAACAGGTTTACAAGGGTAAATTTTGTCACAGCAAACTTTTGCCTGTTTATAATTCAGACTTTACATATCAAAACAGGCACTCGACAGATGTTGGCTTTCTTGGAAGTTTTATACACTTCTTATTAAAAATAGAAGGGTGCTGAGAGAGTGCAGGCCTCTGCCAATTTTATAAGATCGCTCACCCGAGATTTAATGGGTTCATACGTTTACCCGCTGAGGTGAGAGGAAAGATTTATGTCATGCTTAGGCAACTGTTTAAATTTTTAATTAGTCCACTGATCACGTGTGAAAGCAGTGGCAGATTGATATAGAACGTGACATCAGTTTGAGAAAACACACTTACTATTGTTACTGTGCCAGTAACACTAACAGACATAAACTGAGGGATTACCACTGGACTTATTGTTCACTGGTTTTGAGAGGCAAGCTTGATATAAGCTCTCCTAAATGGATTTGATGAGTTAAACTGGCCTCCTTCGCGTTGTCTCCTCTTCATTGTTTTTGGCTGATAAAGTAACTAGTGCAATGAAAAAGTCTAAAATCGATTGCAATACTTTCTTAAAAAGACAAACACAGTTACCCAACCTTATTAGCTTATGTCAAACACATTTATATGATCTGCTTGCTCATCAGCTGGTGATTCTCTCTCCTCAGGGCTACATGCGTCCTCTCAAACAGCCGGACAGCGGCTCTATAGTGGACCCCCTGCTGGTGGACGAGATGTTCTACCAAATCCCAGAGATCCTGGAGCACCACGAACAGTTCCTGGAGCAGGTCTCCGGCTGCGTGAGCCAGTGGCACGACAGGAAGACCGTTGGACACCTTCTTATCCAGTCGGTAAGTAGATATGGCAATAAGTCAAAGAGGACACATGCAGCTTCTTAACAGATGAGAACATAAGATATCTGGGCCATCATCAACACACACGGGTCTTAAGAACATGTTGGACTATCAGAACACCTTCACTGTGACCCACCCAAATCTTTAATCACAATTTTGTTTTGTGGCATGAGCCTCAGATGAGGTTGCTTCTTCAGTTTAAAGTTTTAGCTTAAACTGCAAGCAGTGAAGAAATGGCCCTCACACCTCGGTGCACGTTGAGGTGTGCCGTCACACAGGGTTGTTCTGCAGATTAGGCGTTTCCTGCAGTCATTTCGGTGTGCTAGCTTTACTCTAATTGTCTGTTGAACAAACAAGTTACTTGTCACTTCCTGTGCACACTAGGTGGCATTAGAGGTCCCCACTTATGCTGTATTCTAGAATAAGTCAAAAGTCCGATTTTCGGAGTTCTCAGTTGGCATTTGAATCTGGAACACCCCCTCAACTTGGATTTCCCGTTTAGGAAGTTGGAGCAGCTCCACCTACCCTAAGATAGCAATCTACAATGGCATCACTGAACACGAACAGCTTTAAAACTGTAACTTTAATCTAGGAAACTGCCATTAAGTAATGACCATGTTGGAGAAGACCCACTTATTATATGTCATGGTGCGTGGTGTATCATGTGTGGAACCCACAGTGAAAATTTCATGTACGTGGGATGATGTTTATTGCTTAATGAAGATTTCCTGTTGCCACTAGGTGGTGCTATGAGCATGACTAAATGCTGACACATTAGCTGTCTCCAGACTCAGACTGATCTCAAGCATGTGACATGTTGAGATAAGACTGAACAATGTATCTAACAATTTCACACCCTGTGATGAATGATCATTCTGCCATGGACATGCCCGTTAACGAAAACTTAAAAGCTTCCCAATTTACCATTGGCGAGTTCTTTTTAGTCGACTTCTACTGTTTTGGTCCTGGTACCAATACTGCCTTTGTATTGGAAGATTGTTATATTTTAGCATATTCAAAAACTTTATCTTGATTGTAAACAAGAAGTCCCTTCATGTGTTCCAATAAAGCTGTGCATGAGAAAGACATGGAACATCCTACAGTTTTAACCACTATCCCACTGAATTTTGAATTAGTTAGAATTGGTCCACAACTAAAAAAACAAAGAAACCACTAAAAGTTACACCTCTTCATCTGTAAAGTGAAACCTTTATGTTGATGAAAAAGATACCGTGTACGGTGTTTCTGTGGACGCTATTATTTGCAAAAGTAGGGGCAGAAGTGAAGCATCTGTGCAGACATGACTCATACGACATTTACTTTCCTGTAGACATGAGCTTGAATGAATAAACAAACTTCGAGTGAGGGGAAACTGTTTTTATTGAAAGATGGTCTATAGTTGGCAACACTAGTTTCATATTTTGTTTTTCCAGTGACCGCATGTTGACCCATTTAAAACTTCCCATGACCCAAGTGTGGCTCCCAAAGAAAAAAAAAAGTGCTCCAGAGCTTCAGTGCTGGGCTAAATGTCAGATTTGAGTTTTCTAAGAATAAAGAAAAGGAAAGGATTTTAAATCCAGGCTAAGAGATTTTCACTAAATTCATCACCAAAGGTACTCGAATGCCAGTATTTGTTCCCACAGTAGGGGGAACAAATACTGGATGTTTAGTAGTAAAGCAGATCGAGAAATGAATCACAAAATTAAATAAACTCAATTATTAATTTTTCCTGTCTGTTTAGAGTAGATGTTCCTTAAAATGAGGGTGTAAGAAATGCAACAACAGTAATAAAAAGCTAACACTGAAAACAGTGTGTGCCTTTCTAGCTAAAACTGTTGCAACGCTCAGAGTGAGGACCCCTCCCCCACCCTTTCCCGCCCTCTCTCCCGCTCTTAAAGCGGCAGCGGTCACTAGTGCTACAGGCCTCGTTGGCGCAGTAGGCAGCGCGTCAGTCTCATAATCTGAAGGTCGTGAGTTCGAGCCTCACACGGGGCATGATATTTTCTCTCTCGTTGTTTGTCCGAGTTGATTATATGTTTCATAGATATCAGAAAAAGAGTCTTACATGAGGTGTTTTGTTTATAATATAATGATAAGTTGAGATGAATAAGATTTATTAAACAAAACTCATTAGACTTTGTCTGGGATAAAGCATGAAGCGCAGGGCTTAATGCTGTGTGTTACGCAGCCATCCGGGAGCATTTGTTATGACAGACAAAGTCAGCAGGGGTTCAAAGTTCATTTTGTCAATCCATAAAATCCCGGACGTTACAGTGATCCCATTTTAATAGCAAACAAACAGCGGAGACACACAGGAAAATAATAGTAAACAATGACCTTATCAGGCACAACACTGACACGACAGTTTCATAAAAAGTAGATTCATGTTTTCATAACTGTATTTTTTTTGCTTTTTGTTTTTAGAATATAATATATGCACATTCAGCCGTCATTACAGGTCATTATGGGTGCAAATATCAGTTGGGTTTTTTGGGAGTGCTCTAATATTCGAAGGTTAACACATTCAGTTTATTTACAGGGTAAGGAAAGAATGTTTAACCAGATTTCATTCTTAATCTTTCTTCCATTTGTTTCTCCCCGTGTAACTAATCTTGCTCATCCTGCTCAGATTTTATTTGTCAGACTTGTTACTGAGAGGCGGATGCTAAGGACAGGGAAACCGGAAGTCAGTCCATTTCATCAAAGGGCAGAAAGATGATGACTCAGTGACGTTAAATACAGCACCACATTGTGGTTCTCTCTCTGCTCGTGTCCCCGACTGCTGTGTCTTCTACCCTTTTATTTGTGACAAGAAAGCAGGTCAGGGTGATTCATCTCAATCTGCGCATTTCTGTTGTGAGACAGAGAGAGAGAGAGGACTGCATCCTCAGATTTCTTCTTCTTTTCTTCCTTTTTTTTTTTTTACTGCCACTTAAATCGGGTGGAAATCCACTAACGTGAAGGCTTCTTTGTGTGGCTTAGTTTTGGAATAAAAATAGTAAAATAGTTTGATCTTATATGCCGTTTGTTCTGTTGTTGTCTTCCCTGATTATTTAAACCTCTTAAGTGTAGCTGGTTTATACTGGAATTGTATATTTTGCTTTGCAAGAAATTGAACAAGACTGTGGTGTCTGTGTTTCACAAAAATCACCACAGCAGTCGCCTCAAGCTGCTTTATATTGTAAGAAGACCCCAACAATTATATGACCCTCTATTGAACCAGCAGGGCTCAGTGCATTGTGGGAAGCCCCCAGCAGCTTAGACCTATTGCAGCATACCTAAGGAAGCATTCAGGGTCGCCTGATCCAGCCCTAACTATAAGCTTTATCAAAAAAGACATTTTTAAGTCTAATCTTAAAAGTAGAGAAGGTGTCTGTCTCCTGAATCCAAACTAGGAGCTGAAAGCTGAAGGCTCTGCCTCTTATTCCACTTTTAAATACTCTAGGAACCACAAGTAAGCCCTCAGTCTCAGTGCACAAACTAACTGAAATGTCATCTTTTTCCTCTCTCTCTAGTTCTCCAAAGAAGCACTAGCTAACATGTACTCTGCATACATTGACAACTTCCTCAATGCTAAAGATGCTGTGAGGATTGCCAAGGAGGCCAAGCCAGCGTTTCACAAGTTTCTGGAGGTGAGTGTTAGATTAGAAAAACTTCTTTTATACATAGTAATGATGCGAGCTTGTCCACTCCCAGCTTTTTGTTAGTGACAAAAATGTAGCTTTAAGCTTTAAGTTATGTGTTGCTTTCAGTGTTCTCATTTTTTTAATATTTTATAACCATCATCCAGCTTTACGGCAGGCAGGGTCAGAGTCAGAGAGACTTTATTTATCCCCAAGGGGCAATTCAGATAGATGATACCTTGCCGACCATACATACAATACACAAACATCACATTGGGGAGACAGGTCAGGCTAGGTAGTTGACCGCATGAGCAGCTGCTGTGGAACCACTTCACCATCTTGTGGTAGAGATGTGAATTACAGGATTGAGCCAGCTGTAGAGCCTCTGATACTGGTGGTTCTTATATCATTCACTTTGTCTTCATTGCCCACCTTCTTTCAATCTAACAGCAAAACATGCGTGAGAACAAGGAGAAGCAGGCTCTGGGAGATCTGATGATCAAGCCGGTGCAGAGGATTCCTCGATACGAGCTGCTAGTTAAGGTGAGTGATTTCAAAATCGAACTATGAGCCTGCCGTGAAAGTTATTCAGACTGTTTAGTGATGGAAAGCCCATTTAAACGGAGATGAATGTGCTGTTGTTTGTTCAAGGATTTGCTCAAGCACACTCCAGAGGATCACCCAGACCACCCGTACTTATTGGACGCCCAGAGGGACATTAAACGACTGGCGGAGAAGATCAATAAAGGAAGACGCTCTGCTGAGGAGGCAGAGAGGGAAGCCAGGGTCATCCAGGAGATTGAGGCACACATAGAAGGAGTCGAGCACGTGAGATATTTGCTTACCTCTGCTGATTTTAGCTTTGTTGTCTGAGCATTATATTTTTTCTAAAGCCGCTTTCACCCAGCATAAACAATAAAAACAATAAAATAAAACAATAACCTCCTTATATGTGTGTTTGTCTCAGATTCTAAACCCCCAGAGGAAGTTCTTGAGACAAGAAATAGTCATGGAGGCGGTAAGAAACACTTGTAGAATTATATTATAAAGCTGTACTATATTATAAGGTGTGATCCTTTTGTGAAGGTTACATTTTTCTAACCCTGTATTTGTGTTCCTGTCTCTCTCTGTAGAAGACAGTGGGTGGAAAGAAGGATCGTTCCCTCTTCCTCTTCAGTGATCTGATCATCTGCACCACTCTCAAGAGGAAGTCTGGCTCATTAAGACGCAGCTCCATGAGCCTGTATGTAATGCACACAGGCCATCAGAGCACAGTTCCTAAACCATACTGCCCTCTGGTGTTAAACAATATGTACACCAGAGATGCTCACTTTTCTTTCTCGATTACATCTTTCCTGTTTTTCCCTTCATCCCTCCTCAGATACTCTGCTGCCAGCGTGATTGATACTTCAAGTAAATACAAGTTTTTGTGGAAACTTCCCCTGGAGGATGTGGAGGTGGTGAAAAGTAAGACTTATGCTGCAATTTGTGTAAAACATGCATCTTTAAGTCATATCTACCACTGAAACACACACAGAACCAAAATAATTATGTTGTTTGGTAGTTTCTTGTATAAAATCACCTGGAGAAGTAATGTGGAATTTGCTTTTTGCTGTTTATTTTTCAGGCTCCACGCAGGCAACAAATAAGGACAGTATCCAGAAGATGATTGGCCGGTTAGATGAGGATCTCAGCACGCTGGGTCAGATCAGCAAACTGGCTGAGACCCTCAGCCTCCCACACCAGGTGCTGTGAAAGATGCAGTGACAAAGAACTCCATCGTTCTCTCTCTTTGCCCATCTACTTTTCTTGGACACATGGAAACTTGTTTATTTTTGATCTTTCTAGTCTCCTCTTTGCAATATTCAATTATATACAGGTTGTTACACAGGCATAAAGAAAAGACCTTATAGAGCGTTTCATCTTTTATCTCTTTCGTCCTCTTTTGTGCGTTTGTGTTGTTTCCAGCATCACTTTGAAACTCAATTCTACCCTTTCTTCCTTTTCTTTCAGCCCCTAGACGAGGTAATAAAGGATCTGATGGCCTCGGTGCACAGGGAGCTGTCAGATAAACAGTCGTTGGCCTTCAGTGTGACCTTCCTGCCCACGAAGCTGGAGTTGACCACTGCTTCTGCAGAGACGAGCTTCATTTTTGAGTTTGCTACACCCGATGCTCGCTCCAGCTTCGAGCAGGCCTTCGAGGAGGCCAAGAAAAAATTAGGTAAGTGGAAAAAAGTTTTAGAGTGAGATACAGTATTATTTGGGTGTGGGTGATTTCATGTCTTGCTTGACTTTCTTTAAAAAAAAATAATTGTTCTTACTTCGATCTAAATATGCCTAATTTTTTTGTGTCATATGTGTTTAGCTATGAATAAGGACCAGTGGGACCCAGAGTTCCTGAAGGCTATTCCCATTATGAAGACCCGCAGTGGAATGCAGGTGAGAGCAGCGTGAAGCATCTACTGTGAAGCCGCTCTTTTTTTTTTTATCCACAGAACAGAGGAACTCATTACTTTGCTGTTTGTCTCCAGTTTTCATGCGCCTCTCCCAGCCACAGCTGTCCAGACAGCGGATGTGAAGTGTGGGTGTGTAACAGTGACGGATACGTGGGACAGGTGAGCGATTATTCCATGTTCTCCGATCAAAGAGGAAGAAACAAAAAGAAAAACATAATTTGGATTCTGTAGACTGATGCTGATGTTTCCTTTGCAGGTTTGTCTGCTGAACATCAAAGATGAGCCCACAGTGGAGGCGTGTATCGCTGTCTGCTCAGCCAGGATTATCTGTATTGCTGCAGTACCGGGACTTAAGGGAAGGTCAGTACACACACACACACACACACACACACACACACATACACACATGCATGGATGTGACTGAGTGCACAGCTAGACAGGCTGTCTCTGATTTACCGAAGGTTAAATCTGATGATGCTATGTTGAAGGTCTTTCATGAAAAGTTTTTTCCAGTATCACTGATCTGTTTTTCTACAAAAAAGAAAGTTATTTTTGTTTCTTTTTAACCATATAAACTGGGCTAAAAGTCAGCCATATAATATTACTTTGTAATGATCATTAATAAAGTTGATCCATCTACTGTTCACTGAAGCATCATCAGAAATAGTCTCAGGGGGAGGGTGGCTGTCAAGAAACCATCCTTAAGAAAGGGAAACACGGAGGAAAGGCTTCTTCATGTAATTACACAAGACCTGGTCTGAAAAATCAGTGGCAACAGGTCTTAAAACTTCAAATCAAGAGGGGAGAGGTGCAACATTCAGTGTCTACAGCAATCTGTGAATTATGAACACAAAAGTACTGTCAGATTTGATCCACCATGCAGTACCATCTGGAAAGCTTCTCATTGGCAACAGGTTCATTTTTCTGCATGACAATGATCCCAAACACATTGCCAATATAGTAAAAGCATACCTGAATAGAAAGTACACACAATGCAACACTTTCGTGGGGAGGCCAATCCACACAGTCGTGGATTGGCCTCCCCAGCGCCTGGACCTTTGCATTATTGAGGCACAGAGACGTAGAACAGAACAAAAGGGCAACCAACATCCAAAGAAGAGCTTTTAAAGATGCCTGGAGAAATATCCCTGAAGACATTACAAAAAACCTTACTTGAGAGAGTTCAGGCTGTGTTAAAGAATAAATGTGGTTTAAATATTATCAAATACTGACTTTCAAGCTTATTGTACAAACTCTGTTTTTGCCTGCTACGCTGTGGGTCCATCTATCCCTGCAAGTACCTTCTATTTCCCAGGACCTTTGCACAGTAGCCTATATACCGCTCCATTAAATCTGTTGAAGAATTTAAATACCAGTCAATATTAGATCCCACAAAATCTTTAATCTCAGTAAAAAAACCCAAACAAACAAGATCAAGTTTGCATTTAACGACAGCTACTGTCTGTTTCTGACTTTATCCTAACTAATCGCTCTTGGCTTCCCAGGGAGCGTGGATCAGAGCCTCCTCTTGCACCTACCTCTGTGGCAGCTGGTCACACCCAGCAGCAGCTCCTCATATCCATTTCTCAGTCAACTCCAGAATTAACAGAGCAACCCACAGGTGAGTTAGTGGCTTTCTAAATTATATCATTTCATGTTCTTCTTGCGTAAGGTCTTTTGTGAAATTTGTGAAAATGCATTGATTGTATCCAGGACCAGGGGCGGAGCTTGTTCCATTTGACAGTGATGACACAGACGACGAAGATTCCCCCAGTCCCTCTTCAACCCTACAGAGTCAGGCCAGCCACTCCACCATATCGTCCAGCTACGGCAGTGAGTAAACACTCTGGTCACACACACTTTATTTACACCCTCACGGTCTCTACCAGTCCTTCAAATCTCATCTTCACCCCAAAGATGACGAGGGTCCAGGCTCCAAGGACATGGCTACAGAGACCACCAGCAGTGAGGAGGAGCAGGAGTTCCCAGTGCCGAGCTCATATGGCTCTCAAGGGATGCTGGGGGTCGGTGGTGTAAGCCGCGTCCACGCAGAGAGTCCGATGGATGGTCGTGCCATGCGCCGATCGTCTCGAGGATCTTTTACACGGGCGAGTCTGGAGGATCTGCTCAGTATTGACCCAGAGGCCTACCAGAGCTCTGTGTGGCTGGGAACGGAGGATGGATGGTGTGTGGAATTACTGGACCTGTGTACTCAAGCGATTTTGATAAGCTATCTTTGTTTGTTTGTTGGTGTACTGCTTTCACCTAATTTCCTATGTGGCTGCCTTTGTTAGCATCCACGTGTACCAGTCCTCAGACAACATCCGAAACCGTAAAAACAGCATGAAGATGCAGCACTCGGCTTCCATCCTCTGTATACTGTGAGTCTGCCTAGCTAACTTTAAAGTAATAGAGAATTGTTCAAAAACATCAAAGGTCAGGAATGCTAGATCTCATTGGATTACATCTAAATCCTGTTTTTACTTTACCTCCTTTTTTCCTTTTCACATCCTTCCTTTTTTCTTAATTCAGGTATTTGGACAACAAAGTGTTTGTGTCCTTAGCAAATGGAGAGGTGATTGTTTACCAGAGAGAAGCAGGTAAGCTCAACTGTGGACGTGACTGGAGTAAGCAATGGCTGAAAAAGAAAACGCTGTAGCTTTTGGCATGCAGCACTTTTATTTGTCCTAGATCACAACATCATTCCACTTCTGTCTTCACTTGACTTTCTTGGCCTGCATCTTTAGTAATCTCTGTTTCTGTTGATCTGGATTTGCAGGTAGTTTCTGGGACCCTCAGTCTTCTCAAACGTTAGTTCTGGGTACACCTACAAGTCCTGTCACCAAAATGGTTCCTGTAGGAGGGAAGCTGTGGTGTGGCTCACAGAACAGAGTCCTTATCATCAACACAACTACACTAGTACAAGAGGTAGGTGGAAAGAATAGATGAGAGGGAAGCAGAGAAACATTGGCTTTGTAGGTCAGAATCTGGAGGCTTTAGATTCACATCGGAATAAAAGGCCAGGCTGACGAGACTGACAAGCAGGAGCACTGGCGCGGAAGAAAATTTACCCCCGTCTCTTTCTTTGTTCCTCCCAGCACTGGTTCCAGGTGGGCACTGACAGCAGTCGGTGCGTGACATGCATGGTGGCGTACGGTCAGGGTGTGTGGCTGGCGTTGCAGGGCAGTGCGCAGGTCAAACTATACCACGCTCAGACCTGGGAGAGCCTGACAGAGGTCGACGTGGCACCAGCTGTGCACAAGATGCTTGCAGGTATGCTGAAAGACTTTTTATGTGTTTTAGTTGTTTGTAGTATTATAGTTCTTTTTATAACATTTTCCTTTTTCAAACTAGTGGAAAGAAAAAGTTTTTTTTAATGCAAATTGTTTGTCATTTTTAAACTTTAACAGTGTCTGACCACTGTTTGTTATTAATCTGACTTTGTTTGGTCCCTGTTCAGGTGCAGATGCGATCATCAGACAGCACAAAGCTGCCTGTCTGAGAATCACAGCCCTGCTAGCATGTAAGGATCTGCTGTGGATCGGCACCAGTGCAGGTAAGAAAACATGTTTAAATGGATTAACCAGATTTTTTACTTGAATTTGCTATTAAATCAAAATTAGAGTGCGATTTGACATTGTTTTTTGTATGTTTGGTTCAAATCGCTTACTTCGAGCTTCTGTTTTGTTCCAGGGGTGGTTCTTACGCTGGTGATCCCAGCAGTGAGCTCAGGAACTGTGGCCGGGACTCTGAAATTTCCCCTGGTGCCAATGGGCTCAGCTCACGGACACACGGGCCACGTCCGGTTCCTGACGTCAGTCGAACTACCAGAAGGGTTTGACATGAACTTCCCTCCTAATACAAGTGACCCCACAGGTTGGTGCTGCTTTTATTTGACATTTATTATCAAAAAAATTTCTTACTAGTACATATCACTGATGTAGTAAGGCTCATTCTCTAATTTATTTCTTTGTTAAATTAAAACATTATGTTATTTGAATAATTACACCTTTCGTAGCCATACATTTGTTTTTAAATCAAATGTATATATTTTTAAAATTAATTAATCAAAAATCTAAACACCACAAAAGTGCTCATCCCCACAGTCACGTAAAGTGGACAAGGACTATGTTTTGTGTGCAATAACAATCAATTCCTCATAGTAGGTCCAGTGTCTCTCTTCATTTGTCAAAATGTGTCTCGTAATTTCATAAGAAGCTTTTAGTTGAAGTTGCTGGTATGACATATTTTACTGTTAGGGAAGTGTAAGAGGGGAAAAAAAGAATTATTAAATGGCATACTGTAATTTTATGAGGACAAAATGACTTAGATGTGATTTAATGCCCCTGAGGTTTAATGCCATTTTGTAAAAAGCATGAAAATTTCATGAAAATTGTCACTGGTTTTACCTTCTTTATGGGTTTGTAACAGCAGACCGTTACTTACTTAATGACTCTTGCATACATCTTTAAGTAAATGTTTAAAAAAGTTTTTTTAAAACATTATGCTATCATTTTTTGAGCACATGAAGTCAACAAGTTACGTGATAATTTAGTTTAAATGTCTTTGTTAAATGTCTGAGTTTAAATAAGCTTAAATTTATCTTAAGAGATCAATTTTAAGACATCTTGCAGACCCAAAATTGGACATTTGTGTAGAATGACTTTTAGGTTTGTACATATCTTTTCTATTTTGCTCCAGAAATATTCCAACTGGTTTTCAACTCCCATTTTCATTAATTCATCTTCATCTTTTAGGCAATCAGTCCCAGAACAGCAGCGCAGTTGACGGAAGTCTCCAGAGGCGTGACTCCGCACGTCGCCGAGCTTCTGCGCACATCCCTCCGAAAACCAACCATCTAGTCATTTCCGGTGGCGATGGTTACGAGGACTTCAGACTGACTAATAGCAGTGAAACAGTGGGACGGGATGACAGCACCAATCACCTTTTGCTTTGGAGGGTTTGAGACAATCGAACTGTTAGTTTTACCGACCTGACCCAACCTCCCTCTGGCTGAAATCAGCGCACAAGCTCCTCGTCCTTTAACCCCATCAGACTCCTCACTTTTCGGTGTTGCTGTTGCGTTCTTCTGCTCGGTCCGCTGGTCTCTATGTGCGTAACGTGGCTGTCGACTCCCCGGACTTCCTAATGAGTACGATCACTTCAAATCCAGTTTTCTCGTGTTAATGTTTCTGATGATGTGCATGTCTGTGTGTGCTTTTTCGGTTTGTGGCATCGGCCGAGTATTGTCAGCAAAAAAAAAAGGTGTCTTTAGACTGAAGGAGCCAGAAGGAGACGGAGAAGGGGGACTTGAACTATCACAGATGGACATATGTTCAAAATGACAATGAGAAACAAGAAAAGTCGACTTGGATACTGCAGAATCTCTGCACACGAGGCTGAAAGTGGACGTTTATGAAAAACTCTGGCATGAATCAGGTGAAGCATGAGCTTGTCCTTTGAAATTATGTTTTTTGGAACGAAACACTTCATCTTAACTTGAGCTTCACATAAAACGCCTCCCAGTCATCTATAAATGATTATAAAGAAACTCAACAAAAGTGAAAGATATTAACACAGACCGTAGTTTGATGGATATTTGGAATAATGAATTTGCCCTTATTTTTTCAGCTAGATTTTAAGCATATCGGAGAGTTTTAAATGTTTGATCTTGTCAGGAAGTGGAGGACAAACATCAATTCCACTGCCATCGATAATACATGTTACCGCTAACATCATCTTTCCTCCTGTTTAGGGAGAGTAAGCATCATTTAAGTGCAATATGTGGCAGTAGAGGTATGTAACAAGACTGAACACATATACTCCCATACATTCATGCACGGCCTTCACTCAGTGAGTCAAGAGATTTGTGAAAAGCACGTGTGTTCTCTGTAGGAAATCACATCAACATTTATCTTTTTTTTTCCACATATTGAATTGTTGTTTAAGATGGCAGAAGTGTCGATGAAGCAGTGTCCCGCTACTGGTAGAGGAAAAAAAAAAAAAGTAGATTGAAGACATTCCTTCTTAACGCAACTATGCCAAAGCCTTTTGTGTGTTAATGTGTTGACACTAAGGGATCTGAAAAGATTTCTTTTGCCGTGAAATTTTCAGTGTTTGGAGCGTTCTGTCACGAGGAGAGACAGGTGATCTTTAAAGATGACGATAGGCTGTGGTAGCAGATGAAGATAGTTATGTACAGTATTTATGGTTTTGATTTTTAGCACCGCCTTTTACAGCACTTAATTTATAGAAGATGTAGCTTCCACTTTTCTTTTCGAGTTTAAAAACGAGGAGGCTCGGTTAACAAAATTGATTACCAGGAGACAGATCTGCACACGAGGGGTGTAGGGATACAGTCCGGTCATGGTTCGGTACGATTCACAAGACGGGGTTCTTGCACTGTTTTGCATTATTTCCCTTTGCGCTGCATCTCAGAGCAGCTTTTAGGCAGACTGAAAACACAGCCACTCAACCTCGTGATTGTATGGAAGTTTGTTTCCGCAGCCATCTTTAAGAAAAATTTTGAGTTAGCGCATCGAAATTTTGATTTATTAACTTGAAATTTCGAGTTGCGTGGCTTGAAATTTCGACTTACTCAGAAATAACTTGAAATTTCGAGATGTATTACCTAATAATAACTAAATACCTCAAAATTTCGACGTATCTCTCCTGTGTCACAAACAAGCTTCCATACGATTGAGTGCCAACTTCTAGAATATGCCTACATTCTTTTCCAGCTCCACTGTGTGTATTGTGGCACTTTCTTTACAGGACATGTAGCGCTAAAATGTACATGGATACACCTCAAACACACCACATCACACAGACAGGTAGCAGTAGCTGCCGGAGAACCAGATGCTTGTAATAAGGAGGATAAGGACAAATGCTGAGCAACTGCACGTGCCTTCAGAGAGATAAAGGTTAAGCCATTTCACTTACACATGCACAGTAATGGTGAAAAGTCAGCTCTGCCTCATCTTATAGCAGATGTCAGTGGAAGCCAATCATGACTACAGCTTGTCCATGCACACACACACACACACACACACACACACACACACACACACACTCGCCAGCCAGGCTTTGGGGTTAATCTGAGATTGTCTTTGATCCCTCCAAGCCTAGCAAACCTAACTGCATTGCACCTTACCAGCCATCTGGGCACTTCTCCTCAGCTTTCCCCCACATCCATACATGAGGATCCACTGTGAGAGATAGGCTAACAGCTAAGAGGATTAGCTGGCCTTTGTGATAGCTGCTAACTAGCAAGTGAGCTTCTGTTAAAGTGTAAAAAAGTGCTACTTAAGCGCTCTGTTATCCAGTTGAAAAGTATTTTTTTAAAAAGAGGTTTTTTCTGGTTCCTCTGTTGGAGAAAAATTCCCGTAGCCTGTTAGCAAAAATTAAACGACTAGCTAAACATTTTGGGACGTATACTTATTCAGTTTGCTGTCGAGAGTTAGCTAAAAAGATTTATATAATCTCGTGTGTTTATGAGAACAAAAGTTAAGAAAAAGCTAGCTTAAAAAAACCCCATCTACCACTGTTTTTGCGGAAAGCTAATACCAAACAAAGTGTGTCGGGGTTTATGTCAGTTTATAAAAAATGAAAAAGTAAAGCAGCGAGCTTAGAGGTTAACTAGCGAACAGTTTTTTGTTTTTTCAGCTAATACCTGCTTCACTATTTCCCATGATTGTGGTTTTAACTTCTCATTTATCATATAATGTGATCCTGGTGTCATGGTTTATGGTACACTTAAGTAACTCTCACAAGAAAAATAAAAGGTAACGGTTTAAAATTTTCAGTTTCCGCTAACTTTGAGGTAGCAGACATTTATTAATTTTTTTTTTATGTTCAACAGAACTGATTAATGTTAGTGTGTCTGTGTGAAGAACTGCCCAAGATAAAAATTTTGTGTATTTTTGCTGGCTTTAGAGCGTCAGAGATCCCTGCAGAAAAGGAGTTGGTAGTCATATTGGTCAACAGTGAAAAACATCTGTGCGCTGTCTCTGCTGTATTTTCATGATGTGGGGTCTAACATAATTATTTTCCTAAGCTTTAAAGTACGGAAGCCTGTTTCTGCCACTGGGAAAAACAAAAATAGACGAACAAACAGTTACTCAAAAGTTGAAATTTCGAGATATGGAGTCTGTAAGTCGAAATTATGAGATGCGTAATTTCGAAAGTTTGAGATAACCTGAAATTTTGATACAATAGCTTAAAATTTTAAATTAGATCTACCTGGCTTTTAGTTTTGTGTGACAGAAACAAGCTTCCGAAGAAAAGAGTTTGGTCATGGTCAGCAAGTTTGAATACAGCTTTTTCATAAACTTAGGTTTTCTTTCGCCTTAACAGTATACTTTTACACTGCCTCAGTAGTCACACATGTATAAATGATTGAATAATCACATTTTCAGCAGGAACATTTTAACCCAGTGAAAATGAAACTGAACTGCTTCACACACATCCTTTCTTAACGTCTTAAATATGAAGTAAAAATAATCAAAATCCCGCCATCACTGTAACTGTCAGCAACATGTATGTAAACCTCCTCATGCCCATTTGTGAACCGAGTCTTTATTGTTGTAAATATTGGTACATACTGCCTTTTTTCTGTAAATAGTGCACCCATGGTCCTCAAGTGTTGATATGAATCTAATGGCATATTTTTATATATTTGTGTAAGGTTTGTTTTTCCTGTTTGTATTTTTCTCCCCTTCCCCTCTGGCATGCGCTGTCAGTCATGTTTAAGTTATAACTGTCATAGATCTTACAAAAAAAGGAGGCAAGACGGCCTCTGACAGATACTCATGTTTTCACTCCAGAACATGCTGATGTTTGCCTTGTTACAGATGTGACCAGGAAGGTAAAAATAAAAGTAAATAAATAAGAAGCTGCAGTTTTGCACTGCCGCCTGGTCGTAACTCTGTTGGACATGTTGCAGCTGTGATGATGCGTCTATCAGAGTTGCTTCCTGTACGTAGCTGTCCTTGTTTTGTCACTGTGGTTTCCTCTTTGTAATTAAATCAGTTCACTGGCTCCAGTTTGTGCTCGTTCTCAGAAAGTTTGCACTGTACAACAAAGTATGTGTAGTCATGTGTGCACATTGCTCAAGAGTTGTGTGGTATATTGGACATCATACAAGAGCTGGGTGGTAGGAAAAATGTGTATTTCCCGACTGGTTTCTGGATGCTGCTGGCAGGTGGTGGATGAAATTGGCTGCAAAGGTGCTTCACTAAATCTTCCTAGCGATTGCTTTGGTTGCACAGATGCCTGTAATTTTTCACATTTCTCTGCAAATACTAATTGCCTATTTAATAAGTACAACTTTTCAAATGATGCAACTTTTACTTGGAAGGCAAATCTCCATTTCCAATTTGTGTCGACTTTTCCCAGATAGCAACTGGATAGTTTTTGCAGACAAGTCTGTCAGTTCCATTTAAATTACTGCAGGAATATGCTAGTGACCAAAGCAACCACAAGGTGGTTTTTGCCAACTGACTGGGGAATGCACATTTTTTGCCTAGCGACAGGTAGTTGTCAGGGGCTCACTGATTGGTCTGTAAGCCTCTGTAACTGGGACTCTATCAATTTTTGTCCCAGCAGCTGCCATCAACCTCCAGCAACAACCCGCAAGTAGTTGGGGATACTCATTTTTCCCTCAGGATCGGTGGCTGTTAGATGGTTGTGGACCAGTCTACACCTTTGTGACTTGAGATTTATTCACTTTATCCTACTCTATCACCATGATTATTACACCCCCAAAATGTTGGACAAGTGCTCAGATGTTTAGAGCCTCATTATGAGGCTCTGTCCATCCGTACACGGGTATTTCGGTAGCTTTATTTTAATGTAGTTTGCCTTTTTCATTTGCTTAAACACTTAAATGTTTAAGCAAATGAAAATGTATATTTAAAAAGAAAAATAGCCTTGTTTGTGCTGTGTTATTGTTTCGCGGTTTCTCATTTTCCAACATCTCCACCTGTTTTTTTTCGGCATGCTCTTGATAAGCATTTAATTTAGCATTTTTTACGTGGACGGAGGTGTTTTTCAATAAGGTAGTTTTTGACTAACATGGTGATGTGATTCTTGGAAGTTTATCCAAATTGCACTTTTTGAAGTTTTCTCCTATGTTTGATAGGAAAGTAGATAAAACAATCAGAATACCAGTGTTTGTTTCTTTTCCTCACAGACATTAAATTAGTGGAGTTTTTCTATTGAAACTATGATATAGTACAAACTGAAAAAAATAATTCTTCAACAGTACAGAACACAAGTTACTGTGTTCAGTACTGTACAGTTGCTACCAAAACACTCGATATGTCCAATTATTTTGATTGAAAAACAGGCTAATTTCCTTAATTTTCATAGACTGCCCATAGCATGATGTTAAAAAGTAAGTCACAAAGTTCATATACACAACAAAATAATTGTACATACGTACACGTTAATAAGATGACAAATTCGAATATCCCTTTGTTTCTTCTTTGTTTCTCACATTCATGAATGATACTGAGCTTACCCTCACTGCCTCATGACGAAAAACAAAGTAACCCCTGTGATTTTCAGCAGCCTATTGCTACTCAACTGCCTTTTAACCCACTGACCTACAATGATGTGTATTGTGATATGATAGTCCTGCAGTATAATTGAATGCGGGACATTTAGAGCACACACACAAATCCACTTGTCCCTCCCTACTTAATGACGACTTGCACACGTTGCAGCGTCTCCACACACAGTATTCAAATGTACTAAACAGTGAGGATCTGTATGATGACTGAAAGAGTCAGCACAGAGATTTGTCTATGCTCCCCTGCATGACTGAGAAATATTGTGAGTCATTGCCTGACACCAACTCAATAGTCCAAGCAGTCAGAAAATGGAAATCTACTTCATTTGCTAATATCAGATGAAACAATACTGTATGACAGTATTTGGAAAAAGCAAGAAGCGTGTATGTGTACATCCACGAGTGCCTGGAATGATAGATATTGTGATCAGTGTTAATCACTTCACCTAGAAGTGTTTTTAATGTTGTGGCTGATTGGTGTAGAGAAAACCTTAAACAAAATAAATAAACAATACCTTTATTAGGATTTTCCTTTATTTCTGTCATATACAGTTGTGATCAGACATTTACACCCACTGATCATGGGCATGAATTTGTGGTAATTTTGGGCTTTTAATGATTGCTTGAATTTATTTTGGGATTTTCTCTAAGCAGCACAGAGTCAGAATTATACGTACAAGCTCAAATATATACAAAACACCCCCACTAACATTTGCTTAAATGTCCTTTACTAAGTTGTATCTCGACTGAACACTTTTAGTAGCCATCGACAAGCTTCTGGCATAATTCTGGTTGGATATTTCACCAGTCTTCTTGGCAGAATTCATTTAAATTGTTTCAATACCTGGCAAAGACACGGCTTTTATGTGTCCACAAACTCTCAATAGGGTTGAGGTCAATGATGTCACTCCAAAAGCTTAATCTTAGCCTGCTTTAACCACTCCAAAACCAGTTTTGATGTGTGTTTCGGGTCATTGTCCTGTTGGAACACCCAACTGTGTCTAACTTTCAAATGAGAAGTTGAAGAATTTGGAGTTAGTACTCCTTTTGGAGCAGTAGCTTCTTTCTTGGTTGACACCCTCTCGGTCCATGGCGAGGTAAAACAGGGTTCTCTGTGGACAGAGATGTGGTGTCAGGTTCCTGGGTTATTTCCTGAAAGTCCTGACCAACTTCCTCTCATCTGACAGTTTGGGTCTTCTTCCAGATTCTGACAAAGAGGTGACACATCCAAATAACTTGTTCTTATATACGAATATTCGGAATAATAATCTTGGAATCTGCAGGTGTTTAGAAATGGCTCCAAGAGACCTTCTGAACTTGTAAATCTACAATTCTGCTTCTTAGATCTTCAGAGTTTCTTGGACTGTCCCATTATTCTGAGAGTTGGTCAGTCCAATAACTGCTGTCAAACAAATTACTTTCATGACAGAAAAGAGAAACTACCAGTTGCAGTCAATCATGATCACTAACAAGAAGTTAGGCCTTGTCCTTGTCATGTTAAAACAAATTATACATTTATGTATGCTGAGGGCCTGCACTGAAGCCCTCACTTCAGAAAACTAGAAAGATATATGCACATCCACACCACAGGGTGGGTGGAAGGGCCAGTTGCTGGGAAGAAAACATGCAGACAGTAAAAAAAGAAAGAAAAACACTTGGTCACTGCTGGGCTCCAGTTTTATGTATTTAATGCACCACAAAAATGAAGGTTTCAAGCATATTTGCTTTTCATAAGACACTTTTACACTTAGTGGCTCTGCTACTATTTTGAACCGTGAATCATTCAAAACGACTCCAGCAGAATCCAAGAAAATCTGAAAATGAGCATAATAGGTCCCTTTTAATATTACTTAGCCTGAATTTATTTAGAGAACCAGAGGATTACAATAATAATATGGTATTAAAATATTTTCCTGAGCTAGCTCTGTTGTCTAGGAAATGAAACCTTGTTGGCTTTAGGGTGTAATATGGACTAGATTTATTTTTTTAAAAAGTATTTAAAAAAAGTCTTGGCAAAAATGTCACAAGATAAACTTCTAAAATGAGTTAAATATAAAATAATGAAACATTAAGCTTATTCTTTTCATTATCTGATTATATTAAATTTAGTTTTTAATATGGAACGTTTTTTTATTCATCTGTAGTTTAGTGTTTATTTAGCTTTAAACACTCTGGGCCTCCATATCATTGGGAACTGAATCTGCCAGGCTGTGAGCCACAGGTGGCTGTTGCCTATACTACCGGCAACAGAGGGGGTTTACACACACACACACGCACACACACTGACGGGGGTTTCAGCTTGCAGCAGTGACGCACTGTGAGCTCAGAGTTAGCCAGCTCCGTGTTTATGTGCCACACACACGCACACGCACAGAGGAGCCAGAGAGAGAGAGGGGGGGAACCTCAACACCGGCTTTGTGGTTTTCATCCATTGTCAAGCTTTTTAATTACACCTGCTAATCTAGTCGCCTGTAACCGATGATGCTCGTCTCTGAACACTGATTTTCACTCCGTTTATTCACCAAACCGGTAAGTCAAACAACTTTTTTTTCTCTTTAGAACAAGAGGGGATAACCTGCATGGCTGCTGAAGCCGGTAGTTAAGTTGTGGCAGAATCATTTGGAGCTTCACTCGCCACTAAGCCGGTGTTGCCGACCAGACCGCTTTTACGCACGGCGGTAACGTTTTCGTATGACTTAACCGGCACACGGCACATACTGGAAGGTTAGAGCCAGGCGTTTGGGCGAAAAATTCCGTGCTGTTTGGCTATGAAGGTTTAAAGAAGTACGTTTTTGTTTTGTTTTGTTTTTGTTTTTTTAATAAAACAGTGCTCTTATATGCGTGTGTGTCTGCACATACTGCGTTTGTATTCATTTTATTTAACATTCACATGAACTTCCATAGCGTGTAGCATCTGTAGTGCGTTCATTTAACTTGGCTACTGACTTAAAATTTAGCCTAGCCGTCTTTATCGATCACTAAATAGTTTGAATATTCACCTGAACAGTAAAGCAGTCATTAATACTTAATTAAACTAAATGGAATGAATAGACGGTTGTGATACCGCATGTGTAGCGCTTTGTAACAGCAGGATGAGCGCATGCTTCACGTACTGTAATGGGTGCGTGATGACCTCACTGATGGTGTGATCCACCTACTCGCTTTTTAATGAAGTTCTTCCTCTGATTTATTCGTATATGTTTTTCCTATTAGGTTTAAAGTCCTATAGCAGCCAATTAAGTCAATTAAATCACGCACAAAATATTCTGCCGAGAAGCGAAGAAGCTGCAAACACGTCAAGTTGGTTCAATTACCGCGTTCAGACAGTTTCACTTTTGCAGTGTGTGCTCCAGTAACTGCTCATTTCAAACCGTGTCTTAGCGCCATCACATACAACACCATACTTGAGTGGTTTTGGCAGGATATACTGCTGCGTAAGGAGCACACCGCAATGAGAGCCAGCTCCCCTGATTACACACTCACAAATGCGCAAGCCCCGAGATGAGACTGTCATCTTTGGCAGAGGGCTTCCATTGTCTGAATCCCAAATTCCAGCACGCTTGTATCAATAAGAGGGTTTGAACTTTACTCACTCACATGCGCTTTTCACCAGAAGAGGGCCACGTTCGGCTTCCCCAGTCCCGGTGTTTTTACAGCGCAGTCGTTTTAGGGAGTTTTTTCTTAACTGAATGTGTGCAAAGTTTATTCATCTGTGCCTTTTTGCCACTGCTCAACTCAGCAAATACGTGATGTTTCGGGAAGACAGACTTCCTGCTTCCTGTCATGTACTTTCACAGCTCATTGTGAAAGAACATGCAGCAGAGTGGGGTGATGATGAAATCCGTCCAGTGTTTTACTGGTTTGGGTTAAAGAGCCTTTTAATGAGTGTGGTGGTATTAAATATTTAAGTATATTTCCCGTACAGTGGCTCAGCCAATAATAAAATATGTATGTAGATAAAATGAAGCTGATTGGAAGTAGAAAGTAGAGGGCTTAAAAATGGAAGTAAGTCCTTCTGCTTGAACCATCTGTTGGACCATGTTTCAGTAAATGCGGCTTTTTGGGAGACTGCACTGTATGTGGATCATTAGGTGAATTTTTTTGAGTGAGAGTTCAGGGGGTCATGTAATGTGTTAAAAGCCTTTTTTTAACATTTGAGAATTTACATTAAAAAATATTATTATTTTCTCTTTGCTTGGCTTGTCCGGCAGCTTTTGTAGTCAGAATTGTGACTGCAAAGAGGAGCATTTACAGGCTGTTACTTTTATTTGTTTATTTATTCATTTTATTAGGATTATTTATGCCATTACACCTTAGTAATGTACAGTTCTTTTTTTCTGTCGTTTTTGACAGCCAAGGCGTTCCTCAAATGCGTTTACACAGGCTTAAACTTTTGGGTTTTCGCCTGGTTTAAACAAACCTGCATGTTTCTCACATAAGTTCCTTCTTTGGCTTGATTATTGTAAATTTAAGCGATCTGATGCATTGTAACTTTATGTCATGTTTTGTGCTCAGCTGGTGTTCCAGTTAAATGCATGTGTGTAATTACACCTGTAATTACACACATGCTCTCCTTAATTAGGAGTTGGTGCAGTTATCCTGAACCAAGTGTAACCCCCATTTTACCTCACCACCCCACCCAGCATTTACTGTGCGCTGTGCTCATGAGAATGAGAAAGAGGCGAATGGAAAAGGCGAGATTGATTGAAAACAGGCAGATAAAAGTATATGTTCACTGCAGCTTGGAGCAGATAAGAAGCCTGAGATTTACTTGTATTTGCGCTGATGCACTGCTTCACCTCTGAGCGTGTGTGAGTGCATGTGGGAGTCAAAGACTCGCCTAAGCTTCAATTAACCCGTCAATCCCCTCATCTGTCTGTCCATCCGTCCAACCAGAGTGGTTGGGAGTGCCGCCCGGCGCTCTTCCGCCCTCGTGCCACAGCTGCCTGCATGCCTCCCCAATGTCAGCCAGGAAACTCACTGCCAATGAAATTCCCACTGCACAAACCGCAGATCCCAATCCAAGCACACACACACACACACACACACACACACACACACACACACACACACACGCTGGTGGAGGATTGCATAATTACAGACAGAAAAACCTGGAAAGATGCTGGCATGAGCACAAGTGCTCGCCTCCTCACACATATACGCCCTTCATTTGTTTTAGATTAAGACAGCAAACTGCAAGTCACGCTGCACAGAGTTTCCGTCTGTCAGGCTCATTCATTTGACAGTCTGGTTGTGGAAGAGTGTCACTTCCCGGATGTCTCATTTCTTTGTTATCTCAAGTTTACAAAAGTCTGCTGTGGTTTCAGCTGCAGTCTCGCCCTGCTTACCCCGATGACCTCTCACCTCTCTGTCTTCTATATCCCTTGTCGCTGCCTACTGTATGCTGTTTAATGACACAGTTTTAAAAATAAGCTCTAAGAAAACAGGAAGAAAGGGAGTGCAGATTTTTTTGTAACTCCACAAGCCAGCGCTGCGAGAGGAAAGATAAATCTAAAAGCGACCACAATCTGCTAGCTGAACTCGCCAGTAACCAGTCGCTGGCTTTGTGCTGCCAGAGCAAATCACACATCAACATGTCCGGGTCGATGTCTTTGTGACGAGACACGAGCTAGTGGCTGTGTGAGTGTTGTTCGCGTGTGTCTTATGTGAGAAGTGCTACAAGCATGCCCAATTTAAATACAACCGCTGAGTAATGACAAAGTAGTATTCAAAGTAGGAATTTTATGGTCTGCTGCAGCACTTTTACAGAGGTATTAATACAGCTCGGTACACAGGATATTGTGAAATTATGCTATAATTCAGATCTGCTGCAAGTATGATTTCCTTTTTTCACCTTCCATTCATAGAAATTTATAAGACACTGTTTCTAAATATGTGCACAAATATGTGCGAGTTATTCATATCATTGTAAGAGGAGGGCTGGTGAAAATTCACTGCTCTTATTCAGTCTCGGAGTCCCTGCACTGCAGTAGACATACATCAAACTCAGAGCCAGAGTAATTCTGCCTGTACTGCTTTTTGTGAACTGAATAAATTCTGACATCGCTATAACGATGAGTATATTTGTATTAGCATACACTAGTAATACAAGATGATGATGAGATCATTGTTAATTAGCTTTCCAGTATTTTACAAAGTTACCATGAAAACATCACTTGACTCTGCATCACCATCGGCTCAGTTGTGATGTGACTCTGATGTACATTACATAGACAGGGCTGAAAATACTGTAATCAATGCAGGTGGAAACTAGAGTACACTCACCGGAAACTTCATTTGTTACTTAGTATCTTGCTAGTACCAGGCTGGACCTACTTTTGCCTTCAGAGCTGTCTTAATTTTTTGTGGCATAGATTCAAGAAGGTGCTGGAAACATTTCTCAGAGCTTTTGGTCCATGTTGACATGATAGCATCACATAGTTGGTGCAGATTTGTCAGCTGCACATCCAAGATGTGAATCCTCTGCTGCACCATATCCCAAAGTTGCTCTATTGGATTGCGACCTGGTGACTGTGGAGCCAATTTGAGTACAGTGAACTTACTGTCATGTACAAGAAAGCACTTTGAGATGATTTGAGCTTTGTGACATGGTGTGTTAGCCTGTTGGAAGCAGCCAGCCAGCAGAAGATGGGTACGCAGTAAAGGTCACCATCAGCAACTTGAATTGCTGCTATAAGGCAGGATGGATCCATGCTTTTCATGTCCCTGCAAAAATCAAGACTCATCAGACCAGGCAGTGGTTTTCCAATTTTTGTCCAGTGTTGGTGAGCCCATGTGAGCTGTTGCTTCAGATTTGTGTTCTCAGCTTACAGGAGTGGCACTCGGTGTCTTCTGCTGTAGCCCATCTGCTTCAAGGTGTGATGTGTGTTCAGGGATTCTCTTCTGCATACCTTGGTTGTAACAACCATCCATAAACAATGGGTTTTCACCCACTCTCTTTTTCGGACCATACTCGGTAAACTTTCAGTTTCATTATTTATATAGCCCCAAACCACAACAACCGCGCCCAACAGTCGCCTCAAAGCACTTTATACTGTAAGAGAAAGACCCTGCAATAACAGAGAGAAACCCCAACGGGAAAGTCCCAATAGGTTCTGTAGTGGGACCAACAACTTTGCCACATTCATAGTCACTTAAATCACCTTTCTTTCCATTTCTGATGCTTGCTTTAAACTTCAGCGGGTCCTCTTTTGCTCAATCACCAAGCACCTTTTATGTACCTTTTCTATGTAAGTGTTTTCTGTCTGGCATTCTCACTCTGTTGGATGATAAGAGCAACTTGAGGTTAGTATCTTGCCCAGGTATTTTTGGCATGCAGACTGGAGCAGCCAGGGATCGACCTGCTCTACCTCCTGAGTTAGAGCCCCATGTCTGCATGCCTGAATGCACTAAGTTGCTGCCAAGTGGCTGGCTGATTCATTTTTAATTGATTTT